>NC_087133.1:11330018-11652521 GCF_030705265.1 Helicoverpa armigera | reverse complement strand
TACTAAGGAATACTTGAAGTACATATTAACAATGCAAGCGGCACCGGGGCGTGACGATAGCTTTCCATTAGCTGGTCAGTTCACAGTGCCAGCTAGGTGTTTGGAAATTTTTCCTGGAAGTATGCTTCATTTGTTTATTTATAAGTTGCCAAATTGTCGAAAGGGCTAGAACAGTTGAACATCAATCGATACATCTGATTGGCCACTTTTTAAAATAAAAAGTCTCTGTGCTATTGAGAAAAGTCAGCTACGCAAGAATAGTATAGTACACATGCATTTGGGCAGACACAGGTGCACTCTCTACTCCCTCACTCTCATAGCCCAAAGGGACGGCAATCCGACATCACAAGAATGAGATTAGGTGACCCAACCAGGGCCCATAGTTATAAGTTATTAAAGTGAACAAAAAATCTGTATGAGTCCATGTTTCTATATTGAGCAAAGTAGAATGCAAAATGAATGAACAACGCCGTCTGTTCAGAGCACTCCGAAATAATTTTATATTGCAAAATGTCAAGTTCAAGTACTGTACCTACTGAATTAAAATAGACAACAAGCTTTATTATAATAATGACAGACATTTCAATCTCAATGCGTCTTGACAACTACCTCATGCCGTGGTCGTGAGAAGTTCAAGGCAATATTTTTTAGATCTGGTCCCTAAAATCATAATGTCAGTAAGTAGAGATATTGCTCTGTACAGGAACTTATAGATAGAAATCACGATAATGATACGTATTTGCTATAGTTAGGTATAATGTCTTATTTTGGGTATCAATACCAAGCAGCATCTCCGAAGCTAAAAATATCTAACACTGCACTCACCGATTCCTATGCCCAGTGCGGTGACTGTGGGCATATGCTCATCTTAGGGGATACCTTCTACTTTATCTTACCTTTCTATCTATGCCATAACTTTACATTTACAATATCAATAAACGTTAGATAAAACCACACTTTTTTCTAAGCAAAGAGTACACTGCAAGCTTATAACAAACTTTGTCACCCCAGGCTATTTCTAACACAGTATAACACAAAGAATGTAATAGACTTGTCTCAAAGACTTGTCTCGTGTCTGTTGAAAGCAATAACAATAACTGTGATCGACACGACAATTTGGCGTGCCGTGAACAGGTCGGGGTCAGTCGTGCAAAGATTAAGGTGGTATGTCCAAACTGAATGGCGTCTGTCGTGATGGCCCAGAGGAAAATCTGTAGGTATCGTAATTTTGTAATGTCCCTGCCCTTATTAATTGTTTGTTGTAAGTATAATTAATTTGTATAATTGCGGGAACTAATCTTTTGTATCTTTTATGTTGCTTGGCTTGGTCGCTTCCCGCTTTTCCCTACTTATACCAAGTGTACATATTCTTTCCTATAAATTTTAACTGGACTGTCAATTATCAGCCAGGATACCTCTGAAATGCACCCTGACAGCAACTATACCGAGGATGACGTTATAGCTGCCCTATTGACATGGGGTTTTAAACCAGACTCCTCAAACCCATGCTACACTCTCGATGTATGAGGCAAGGTTCACCATTTGGATTGAAACTCCACATTTTTATGTCCATTCAGTTCTCAACCAATATTTTCGTCACGGAACATTGTATGAGTCGCTGCTCAGAAACCATTTCTGGAAACCACATGCATGTACATACTACATACGTATGCTCGGAATTTAATTCCGAGCTGCCCTTGAAAACTGTACCTACCTAATCCTCACTATCATAGCTACCAGACAATCATGCTCCAGCCATAATAAATCATATCGAATCCGATATAATTTGAATACATTCTAATGATCGTTAGTTTGTTGGGCATACCATTATTATCTGAGTAGCCTCAAGCCAAGAAGTTGTCCGTGAAATGAATAGGCGTTTTGTTGAACAACTGACTTTAAACCATTGTCTAATATGATAATTTATGTGCAAATTGTATTACATACCTTGTAATTATGATATCTCTAGCAAGGTTTTTAGTATACATTAATCTTGATTTAGTTTATAATTATAGCTTTTGCAATCATTGTCAAGTTCGCATTGATAGAGAAACACCCACTGGTTTTGACACTGACCTCCCCACTCAGAGACATTTAATGGTTACTTAAGCCATTCCTTAGAGAAGGATTTGTACATTCCGTCACTAAGGAGTGACGTAAGTAATCATTAAATGTCTCTGAGTGTGGAGGTAGGACTATCTTTGGTTAAGAGATGAAAGCATGTAAAATCGGCATTTACACTTCATTACATACAGAACCTGTGACTCCAGCTAAATCTAGTTTTTATTTTTCCCACTCCACACCAGTAGCTGTATTACTTCATCATCATCATCGTCTTGCCCTTATGTTAATGTTCTTTAGGGTTGGCACAGCAAGAAGGTTGCTTGTGGGATAACAAGCAACCTTCGCCTACCTCTAAATCTTTCTAGCCATGTCGACTTTTACACAATCCATCCATCGTTTCTTTGGTCGTCTCTTTCCACTATATCTATCAGTATCTATTACTTACTGTTTTTAATAAGCTTCATATTTATAGATGAAAGTTACCTGAATCTCAATCACAACGAATAAATTAACAATCATTGAAGCCAATACGGAACTTGTCGCCTTGTACCTTTTTAACTGACTTCTTATATAAACTGACCGGTATTTCCATACAATTAGCTCATTGGTTGGTCGTTCAACTTTTTTTCCGGAGTGTGACAGAATGAAACTAATTTGCTTGTAAGCGTATGCATCCGCGTACGACATTTTGTTACGCGTTACTTTTACTATGTTTTTTTTTTGTACTGCTAATTGCTATTGGCTTTATGGCTGTTATTGTTACTTTGATGTGATGTCAAAATGTTTCTTTCTACAACTGTTCTCTAACGTAACCGTACCTTCGCAAAGCTGCATTCTATTGCTAAAATTCTATCGATGATATTGAAGAATAGAAGTTACTTTTGCCCAGTACATTGGTAGAGTCACTTTTACATACCAATGCAACAAAAAATCATCAAAAGATACCACAAAAAAACGAAAAGTGATGACACACTTACCTTGATTCTACAATGTTTTGCTACACATATCTGAGACAAATAGTCTCATTTCGTTGTTTACATAAGAGCTAGTTTACCATACAATGGGTTTACTCAACTAGCGCACAGTGTGACAGACAAATGACAATGTTATTGCACTTTCTAGCGACACGAACCGCATTCTAGATTATTATACTTTCTCTGGTAGCCGCTGTGAATACTATTAATAGATATTTTATAATGGTAATCTATGATCATAATAAAAGTAAATTGCATAATTTATTCGCTACTAAAATAAATGCCGTTTAATTATATTAAATACTTAATATCCATGAAATAAGTATGATAATAGCATTTGGATCATCAATTTTTTCAAATAATTTACACTTGGCCGTTCATTTTGGCAATGAACTAGTTACCAATTTGCAAAGTTAATTAATTAATTACCTAATTTATTTGACACACAAGCAAACAAATTAATATCTACGGAATGCGTACCTGCTTTCAATTTCCAAACAACCAATAAAGAGAATGCATATGCATGAGATTTATGTAAGAAAAAACTAGGCCTAGAAAACAAGTAGGCTTCATTCATCACCAATCTAATTTACAAACACGTTAGCTTAAAATCTCACAGCATACATTGCTGCTTTAACACTGGTACCTAAACTCCTTCTCTATACATTAGCGTCAATGTATGTGGTACAATAAAAATGTCGTCGGATTTAATTGCCTTTAGGAAGTAAGGTGTGGCGGTTACGCAATGGGTATACCCGACTGTCGTAAGGTTACGCGTGCAATGACTGACTGACTGACCAAGGAGTTCATGTGAAATTAATGTCGTCAAGAAAATTATAATTAAATCGATACGTATTGCGGATATTATGGTAAATTATGTGCTTGTGTGGAAATTTTATTTTTGGATGACCTGAATGAGAAAAAAATATAAACAAATTGTATTTTTTTTTATAAAAATTCAGAAATCTTCTATGTTATCTCTTATTAAATTTAAATAAGTAGTAGGTATAACAAAGTTACACAATTCAATCCATTAACGGGATACACCACGCTATTGCACATTGCATTACAACAATTATTTGAAAGGGTAATTACCAGTACCTAAATACATAAACATAAAGTACTAAGAAGCAATTAAAATACCTCGAAAGAATGTAAGTAGATTGTAAAGGCTATAAAAAGCAAACAACCGACAAATACCTTAAGAAAAAAATGCATAATAATTAATACTACTAATCTGATCAAGGATATAATAAAATATAATCGAAGTTGTGCAAAAAATAGAACATAAGGAACTCTGAACCATTACCTACACCCAAGTATTTTGTAGCAAACGCACTTGACCTTCGTCAGTCGGGTATACACACGTGAATGCGTATACGCATTCGAACTTACTTTTAACTTGTAGCCTTGTACCTTCCGTCACACTGTGAAACTTCAGTATTCGAAAATAGACCTTATAACTTTAGAACAAAGTATATTTTCAATTGCAGTAAATTTTGTGTTAGTGGTGCTTGCAACTCGATCTAAAATCAAACGTATTCCTATGAAGTTAAGGTTTAATTTGATGTGCCCAAAACAGAGATTTGCAAAACCTTCAGAAAGGAAATTTAATTACGATTTTTAGAACCACACTATAATTAGAACAAATTGTAATGGTTTTTTAAACAATTATCATATCATAGCGTGCCATTGACAGTCGAATTGTAATTATTTAAATGGGCGATGGCCGCCGTTTTATTCAATTGTTTGTTTTACTTAATAATAAAGGACACTCGAGAATTTTAAATGCAACCAAAAATTTAACTATATGCAGTAAGGCTGGTACATTTGGTTACATAATCCGCTCGCCTGAGATGGCCAATGGGAGAGAAGTCAATGTGAAACAGCTCTCTTCTCCTGGGCCGACATCGCTTAGCAGGATTTTCGCAAAAGCTCTTCTATTTTTTTTATTCCCTAGCCACACACTGACTGCTTTATTGACCCCTTAGAATTAAATACCAAAGCAGTTTTGTGTTTCTGGCAATTCTCACAAGGGTTCTTACATTTTAGGAATTTGGCAGACCTTTCAAAGTTAGGTACCTTTTTCGGTGCTCAGGATATATTACATAGTCATTATATTGTCAAAAAAGTATTGCCAGGTTCCGTGACTGCAGATTTAGACTACCTATTTATTATTTAAAAGGTAACATCGTGACATGAAAATAAAGAACGGATTATATAGGATAACCTTTTCAATAGATTTAGTTAAGCCTGTTAAATGAAATGGTACTCTTTACTAAGACATTACCTTGAATTTGCCACGCCTTCATTTAGAAGATATTTGAGATCTAAAACAAAGGAAGTGTAACCTATATATTAATGACTTGATCTCGAGTGATTGACGGGTCTACTTGATAGTGTGTAATTGGAATGTTATCTAGGAAATTAATTTGCATAAGTATTTATTTTTCCAAGGTGGCACGATTTTTTTGTTCTTCATCAGGTTCCTTGTAAATGAATGAAAGGGGTTTCCAGCTATTTCGAAAGAAGCTAATACTTTAACAAAATATGCCAAATAAAAAAATATAATTTGTGTCAAATAATCGTGGATGAAGGGGACTCTAAAGAGCGATGGATGGATTGGATGAAAACCAATACGTTTAGGAATCCAAATTAGGCTGCAAGACAGCACTTTTCGAATGTCAGAAATTTACAAAAGACAGCCCCCAAAAAGGCCAATCTTCACAAGAAGAAAGAACGTTCCTTGTGTGTGAGATGAAGGCAGATGGAAGAGTATGGAAGAAGAAAATATGCTAAAGTAAAGCAAACACTTTTAATATCCCATAAATGTTAGTTAAATACATGTTTGAATTGCCATAAACACTGCAATTTACAATTAAACCCTGAACAGTAAAGCTAATCTAACACCCTATTATTACTGATTGAATGATACGATTACCTGAATAATGCTCCTATTTATCATTCCTTGTGTTCTCAAATAAGCACTTTATAGTCTATAGTATCACGAATCTGAACTTAATAATATCTTGTAAACAAATTGATGTGTTAGAACAATAGGAAGGTTGTTCCGATGTAGGTAAATGTCAGTTGCAAATAACGCATTGGTATTTTATAAGTAAGAGGTTTAACTGACGTGAAAATTGTGGTTTATGGCTTGAGAACCTTCAGGTAATAACTACTACTTATGATTTGTGTTAAAGTCAAAACTAAAGACATAGGTAATCGGCGGCAATTCTATCTAAGCAAATCAACCAGTTTCGCAGGACATTATAGTGCACAAGCTTTTGCGCAGACACAGGTGCACTCGCTATTCCTTCACTCTCATAGCCCGATGGTACAGTAATCCTACAAAACACCTGAAAAGATTAAACACCTTTTCTTTATCGTTTATGTAAAGAAACTGTATAGAACAAAGATACATTGATGTCGATGTAACTAAAACAAATGGCACAGGAAACGTACGTCAATTGACTCCACTTCAATCAACACACGTGGGTCCTTTATTGTTTTTACTATAAAGTACTTTATTTATATTATAAAACTAGTTTCCGTTAGCGGTTGCTTGGGAACTTCTTCGCGCATATTTATAGCCTTCCCACGTAAAGAATTATGTAACACAGAAATATTTTTGCTAATTGGATCAAAATGGCTCATCGTCACTCTACGAATGCACGAGGAAGGCGGCCATCAGAGAGGAGTGGCGGCGGGTTGTAAAGCTTGCCACCAACACCTGAAGTGATGACCACGACCACTCTGTCAAGAGTGATAACGACAAAGAAGAAGAATTGGATCAATACTTTTTGAGATTGGTTCAAACAAAGCAACAATCTAATTCTTCAGAAATAATAAAAGCACAGATACCTAGTATATGTATAAGACCATTAATAAACTACCATGCCTTAGATTCCAGTATGTACAAATTATGAAAGTCCTTAGGACAATTTACTATTCCAGCCTAAATATGAAAACAGTATCTAACTCTTTTAACTAGGTTTCTTAAGTTTAATCACCTAGCAAGCCCAGGTGTTAGAGTTTTCTCAAATCCAAATGACGGCCTCTGAGGTGGAATTGTAAAGACTGCTACTGAGTAGCATTCTGGCTTTACGTGCCCTGCCAGGCACGGGGGTGTAATACAACCACCTTCAGCTCCGGACTGCTTTGCGAAAGTTTCGAAAACCCACAAAGTGCTCAGCAGCGCTATCGACAAATAGACCAACAAGGTAGACACCAAATAACAAAACCTCTTCTCAATTCCAGGACAAGACCACAGGCGACTCGAAGACTGTTCAGGAGAGCCGCGACGGTGGCAGCGTGCGAGGGTACTACAGCTTCCTAGACTCTGACGGCAAGACACGCTCCGTCTACTACACGGCCGATGACCGGCTAGGGTTCCGCGCCAATGTGCAGAAGACCGATTAGAATAGTTTAATTAGCTAGCTTTAATTGTATGATGGTAAGAGAGGATTTGCCAGTCTAAGGCCCGAGGTTACTGTAAACGCCAGTTTTCTTAAAACATCAGTTAACTCAAAGTTAAGCTTAAAAATGCGTAGTAGTTTCAAGAAAACTGACGTTTATTTTATTCTAGAACTTGGGTTTTGGAGTTGTAGAAATTTTTCAGTAGTCATACAGACTCCAAAGTTGCCTTAAACCTCGTAAAAATGGTAAACTTTTGTTTTTAAAAAACAGTTCCACCAATATGTTGCAGAGTTGCTCGCAAATTGTCGGCCGATGCAACATTCTCGTTGCTCATCAACAATGTTGATCAACTGTTGCTATACAATTGTTTACCATTAATACCTGGCGTATATTGATGTAGTCACCACATTTGTTCAGTTTTCTCTTGTATCCTGCTCCTTTGTTATGAAATATTAAAATTAGTGATACTGACGTTTTCCTCATAGTTACCACTGTTGATTTTAGTTTTTAGGTTTTTAATGAGTGTCAGAGTCAAAAGATTTATATTAAAATGTTTCCTTGCCCTGTACCCTATATGCCTGAGGGTCAGTCTCACAAATTTTTGACCCTTGTTTAGTGATCCAGGATTTACTCTAATTGAAAATAAGACATAGCTAAGAGCTTGCCAGTGAATATAAGTGCATGTATGGGTAGTCAAAGCAATCTAATTCGTTTAAGATCCCATCGCTAATTTAGTACGAAGGATAGACTGCGAAGCTTAAGCAGATACGACTAGACAGTTTTTTGAGTTTTTAGTGTATATTGTAAATCAGTCAGTCTGACTGTCCGTTCTAACTACCACATACCTACCCAGGACTTGAAAACTATCCCTACTAATATAAAAAAGCTAAAGAGTTTATTTGAAGGCACTAATATCAACAACTACGGGTGCGATTTGAGTAACTCCCGCAGTAGTTGATAGATGGCCCACGTATCTAGGTAGGCTAGTTTTTATCCTAGTGAGCGAAGTAGTGTGTCCTTTTTCACAAAGTGGATAAAACAGCTGGCGGAAGCTGGTCATTAAATATTTTCTTAAGCACCGGATGAGACCACATTATCTTAAGTATGTTTTTATACCTTTTCCATTCATCTGTAGCGAGTTTCTTGAACATTTATAAATTAAATAAAATTGTACTTTTCTTATATTATTTATCATTATAACAAGATTATGTGTTGCTATCATAATATCTGAATGGTGTATCATTACTTGAAGAATTCGATGTCGATTGTATAAACTTCACGTAGGTATAATGTTTTCATAATAATTGTAAACCGCGTCAGATTGCAATGTTTTTAGTTTTATTCAGGCGCTTAATGGACTAGTCAAAGCAAGATTCCGCCAACTGAACTAGACATAATCTATGGTACTACAATTACAAAGAGTTTGTTTGTTTTTTATTCAATTGTCCCGGCTGTCATTGAACATCCTTGGCAGTCGTTACTGGTAGTCTGACACCAGTCTAACCAAAGGGTACTGGGTTGCCCGGGTAACTGGGTTGAGGGGGTCAGATAGGGCAGTCGCTCCTTGTAAAGCACTGGTACCCAGCTACATTCGATTAGTCTGGAAGCCGACCCCAGCATAGTTGGGAAAAAGGCTCGGAGGATGATGATGATCGTTTTTAATCACTCACTTCAGGAAATGCTGGCCTTATCTAAAAAGGTTTTACACTTAAATGTTACACATTAGACAGTCCAAGAAACAAGCTTTTTTCAGCTTCATAATATTAGTAGGTTATTTTAAAGTCGTTTTCTTACCTGGGTACCAAATGAATAAGGCAATTTCTATTCGTTACGTAATGTTATATTTCTGCAAAAGATTTCATAGACTCGTGGATTTTAACTTTTTCCCTAGAGTTTTCATTGTTTTTCAAAGCAGTCTATCCTTATGTTACAATGTGTAAATACTTATTTTATGTTATTCTATTGTGTGTTTATACCTCATTTTTTACGGAAATCTTTTTTATTTAAAATAAATGTAAATTATGGTTTTATGTTGTTTTATTTACTTTCAGGCAAAACCCTGCATGTATTTCCGACTATCACACTTTGCGGAATTTCTTTATACAAAATGTGATAATAGCTAACAATATCGTGATTATTATGATCATAATAAGATATATAGTTTGGATGCCTACCGGTATACCTTCTAAAAGCACAGCAATTACTGAATCTTCCAACTCTCAGTTACCTATACTTTTCAGTGGTTTCAGAAATAAGTATTTAAATATAAATATTTTGCTATTTAAATCAATTACAAGAGCGTCAATAAACCATATGTAGTAAAAATACTATAGTAAGAAACTAGAAATAAACGTAGGCACCATAACGCATACGCCTAGTGAAAAACAACATTCCTACACTTCAACTTAGCGCCTTAAAAAAATATCTCTGCAACACTGCTCCGTTAAGGCTTGCTTGTCTTATCTGAACAATACCAATGGATACTTTCTATAAGATAAAACCCGGACAAAAGTTTCGATATTATTAATTTGATAATATTATTATAATCCAGACAAAGGCATATAACATCGAAACTTTCTCATAACAAATTCTATGTAACTGAGATTCAGTCCTGAAGAGGAACCCTAAAAACTATTTCTTTAACTACACAAGTCAGACAAGATAGTACTTAGAACTTATATTTCACCGAGATAGAAGTAACCACCATCTCTCAAAACAAAATTCACCAACAGAAATATTAAAGGCTACTCAATTTTAAATCCCAAAAAAAAACTTACGAACCATTTAAACGCATTACAGCTACCGATTCAGAGATTAATCTATTGTTATGGCTAATATTGTTAGCTTAAGCTCCGAGGATTATTTGCCATCGATACTCGTTTTGTGAGCCGTGGCGCGTCTGTCAAAGATACACATCTTTTGAAACGGGTCACACTTGACAACTTTGGTCAAATGGTTGGTTTTTTTTTTGTGCATTTTTTATTGAAGTTGAGTTTCTGGATTGAGTGAATTTGTTGGTTGGAATTTTTATAAATGTTACGGAAATATCGGACCTCTTTATTTTATTTAGGTATGTAAAATGGAGAACTTAAAGCTAAAAACACACAGACAGGGAACAGTAAGTTATTCTGAGTGCCAAACATTTAAAATTCTTAGTCTCTGTCACTCAAAAACAACTGGAGCCATTTACATAAGATAGGTATTCGCCAAAATAAATACCGTCAAGGAAGACATCATAATTCAAAGTGCAAATCAGGGCTGTAATGGTTGTAGAAACTTATGTCATGTTTAAAATAAGTAATCATAAGTTACGCACCTTATTTTTAATTATATTAATTTACCGCAATTGCCAAAACTGGCAATTCATTAAACCAATCCTTTATACCATTTATCTTATAAAATACTTTCAAAAAATCTTAAGATACCGACAGCTAAGTAGATGATTATCATGCTCTATCGTACAACAAACAAATCTCATTTCAGATAGGTTACTGATACTCTGAAAAGATACCTAAGTAAAATAATAATGAATCCGTTGGATAATAATAATGAAAACAAAGGCATCCTGTCTCTACACTGCAGTTAATACGTGCATGATAACAAATATTATTAAAATTGATAAGAGCAAGCAATTACGTAGACGCCGGCGGTAAGATAGCCTTAGTCAAAAACATCAGTATCTATTGTTAAGATCTAATAAGAAATATCATCAATGCTACCACGATACGCAGTAATGATAGCGATTACTGACAATAGAAGGGTTGGCAAATGGTTCAGTATATTTTGACCGTACAGTTTGGGAATTATAAAACAAATCTTGATTAGCAATCCAGTCCAACCAAGATATTTGCCCTCAATGCACATAGTCAGTTCTACCTCATCCCTCTGGAGAGTTATTGAAATCCTGGTGCATGAAGAATTACAGGAGAAGCATTTGGTGGGCATGATATAGTAACTAATATTGCAAAGTCAAATAACATAAAAGCATTCTAACATAATCTACCTATCCTTATACTTCTTCCACCAAAACAGCATCTGTGCTAATTACATATCCCAATTAAAGAATTGATGTGTCATCATCATCATCGCAGTAATAGAATGTCCACCACTGATATGAGAAGCAGCCTACATCTCACGCCTACCCGTTAAATCGTCTGAATACCTCATTGGTGACTATCCTATGCTGCGTTTTCGTGCTGCTAAACAGAATTTTGCAAGATTTTCAAGGAATTCTAAAACAGTACAAAAGTAAAATTGATTAATTGCTAATACATTATGATAGTGTTGGCAGTTGGTATCGCTGATAAACGGCTTACATCGACACAGTTATACGTTGCGATAGCTGCAATGATTTCCGAATAAGCATGTCATGGTTACGCAAGAAATGGTCAGTTTTACAAAATAATGGGAATTTTGGAAAATACTGCATAAGTATAGTTTCATCATCTACCCAAGTATCTAAGCTTCTGAAAGATAATGCTCACAATTACTTCAAACCTACTTGGAGCTACAAATACGGAAAGACACTAACCTTCTACTTCTAAACTCATTCAAAAAAACCTCACACAATCTCACCCTACATCAAAAAAATGTCTACAGCCTACAGCACAATCCTCAATATTAACATTGAAGAGGACTATGCATTTCTGGCAGACGTTTTAATTTCCCATACACCCCATCGCAACACATTGAACACTATATTTTCTGGTCTTGTTTTGACTAGCCTCATTTGCATCTCAGACACACAAAATGATACCAAAACAAAGACAGTGCTTACATACGCGTGCCATCACCCTTTCAAATTCAAACTTCATCTCTTCACATCTTAATTCCCTAAAGTGCATTCTATTCTCCGAAGTCCTGGGTCCTGTACCCAGGGCTGGACGGACAAAGGTACCCTTTATATGTAGTTATGTATAAAATAATACTGTTGTTAGTTTGTGGAGGCGTCCCAGCGAGCTGTCACAACAACACGGACTCGCGCCTCGGCGGATGTGTTGTGTTGCTCAAAGCTTTTGCTAAGGATATCATGCAAGGCGTATGTAATAAAGTGAGTGGTTATTTAATTGGGTTTGTATTTGACTGGTGCTTTTCTTTAAGTAGTGGTGTTGATGGAGTCATGAATTTGAAACAAGACTACTTATATGCATATGGCATTTGTGAAATATACATAGAAGGGCCTTCTTTTCTTCTTTTCTCTTCTTTGTTCTTTGTTTCTTGGTTCTTCTTTTCTTAGCTAAAAGTCGTTCATATATTAATGCTCATTTCACTGATACTCCGAATGGAGTGAACTTGGATGATTACAAAAGTATACCTCATTATTTTAAGTTCAATGTTACATTATCCGAATTTCTACATTTCATGATTCTAATTTATAATTATTTTTGCACTTCCATTGTCTTATCTAACTCAACTTTGAGCACCAATGTTTTGCCGTCAATCGTTCAATGATTCGGAACGGCATCTCGTTTTTTTCGGAGCCGGGTCGGTGTCACGCCACGGCAGGTAGACTCAAGCCATAAAGTATGAAATACATGATACAATATTGATATTAACCTGTAGGTTCCATTCGGTTTAAAGAGAAATTGACGCCTAAATGTAGGTTAGCTGGGACTTAAAAAGACCTAAAGTTAATTGTCTTCTTTTATTACCAATCTTATGGCATGAGGGGTGGTTTCCTTAGGTACAAACCATAAACCATTCTTATAAGTTTTCATGCGTCCTGCAACATTTGCTATTTGCTTACCTACAGGCTTTCGTTCGTTTCGTTTCGGTTTGAAATGGGTTATAATATAGGAAATGTTTTATTTACCTATTTATCATTTTCTTTGAACTTTGAAGAGCACCATGTAGTTTTATATGGTAAGGCCACGAATTCTTTAGTTAGGTACTAAAGAATTCTTGAAACAAAAACCCTCTACAGTTCAAACACAAACCAAGAACGTCTAAAGCTCAAAGGAGTCTAGATAGCAAGGTGTTGTGATGGCCAGATAACGCGCTCTACCCGACGTGCAAGGAAATTGCAGTCAGCGGCACGCACACACGCTCACGCTTGCGTTCATATGTGTGCGCCCTACATACGCAATGGTGTTTGTGGAACTGGGAAATTGGGGCATTGGTGCTGGAAAAAATGCTGGGTCTTAGAAAAATGGTGTTGTTTTGAAAGAGATGTCTCTTGAAGTGTTGGTCTTCCACGATAAAAGGGTAACACTGAAACATTTTTTCACGTTCGGATCTGTAGTTCCTGAGGTTATGCGTTATGTTCAAGCAATGGTTGAAGTAAATAAACAAACGAACGAACTCTTCAGCGTCATGGTACAAGTAAAGATAGCTTAACCTGTAACAACCAGTCTCTGTCTATTAACAAAATTGAGCAATCTTAAAAGCAGATTAGAAACATAACTCCGCAGCAAAAGCTAAAGATTATCTAAATCTGGAGTCCATGTAGGAAATGAACATCGGTGGGTTTTTCCAAAACTTAATGATTACACTATACCTACCAAATTCAACATTCGACCTCACGTACGCGATAATCTTTCTTTATCTTCGAAAATTATCAGAAACGATAACAACGTACTTAAAAACAATCAGAGAATGTTTGCAAAATGTTAATAGTTTTGCTTTTAGTAACACAAAACCCTTTACAGTTATTTCAACAAACATTTTAAAGGTTGTATGCCCACCTACTGAGACGCGCGTGTTCCGTACAAATCCCAGATATCCCACCAACATTTTTGTTACACCTGCAAAAATAAACTTGCACTCTTATGACATTTGCACTAAGATTCAAAATACAACAGCTGTGAATATTGCAACAGCATTAACAAAGTGGTATCTCACCTGTCCATTTGTACAGGAGTTTGACTAATTCATAGAGGAATTTGCTTCTCCTATGGGAATAGAGTTATTCTACCTATTCCGTGTGTTCGCTGAGCAAACCCCTGAGGAGTTACATGTGGCTTAAAGAAAATAGTAGGTTCCATAAAAGATATAATCATTCACGGGGTAAAAGAAGCAAAAAATAATACGGATAGCAAAAAAACTGAACATCCAGGTGAATTTGATGAACCTTGAAATATAGATGAACAAAAAGTTTTGGACACGGACGCGTGTCGCGGTTCACCACATTACTTGTAAGTTGTAACACAAAAACTTGTTAACCACACAAGTATTGAGTTACCAGCTAATAATCCCCTATAAAAAATGATGTTAAAAATATAGATTTTTAAGAAAGGGAAGAGCCAATAGAAGTAAACCTGATGGTGAACAGGTGATTTTTCCTGGCAGTGTTCTAGTAAGTAATATTCCAGAGGCATAGCTTTTGTTTCATTAAAGGCCGATTTGCTTTCGATTTTGAATTCATTAAGAGTAATTTATAGATGAATCTGATAAAGCAAAAGAATCCAAAAGTCTCCAGTTTTTCTAAAATGGTTTTCACAAACAAAAAATTTAATGGTGAAAAAGGTTTTCAACAACGTCTGACTCGATTATTAAATTATTTTTCCGAGGAAGTTCCGCAGTTAGCTGAAATATCTACCTACGGCATTAGGTACTGTCGCACTGTTGATTCTAAGAGCCATTCGAAAATCTATCCACAACTTTTTCTCTGCTGTATTAACTTACTTTAATTGTACAGAAACTTGCAATACGCTATTCTTTATTAACACAAATGTCATCTTGGCAAACCTTAAAATAAACGTGAATATTCATAACAGTCTCAGCGATGGAATCGTTGACACTTTTCAAAGTAACGATAATCTGATGTACTGTCTTGTTCCTCCATTTTTTACCTCTGGACCGGAAAGTATCATCTTTTGTTTATCTCCGGAGCTTGTCGACAGCCCATCGCCACGTAATTAGAAAGACAAGGTAGCTTTTTTCATCATACATAATTGACAGGGAAGCTCAATTTGTGTAAAGAAATTTCAACTCTGTTTTGGAGTAGCAAGGTCTTTATTTTTATGTAGGATCTGATGGGCAATGGTGGACAGTGTAGACTTTTTGTTGAAATATTGTTTTTCGTCGACACTGCCATTTTTATTGAGTCTGCTTTGGTTATGTTTCATTTTTTTGTGTCCTTTACTTAAGAGGAGTTCTGTAGATTATACACTGGAGTTGCCTTCACTTGAATATGTTGATTGATTTTTGAAGATAGATTTCAACCACGGTCTAATGTAGACTTTCTAGAATTTATATCTACAACAAAGAGTAAACATAATAGCGTGTAAATGTAACCATGTTCCGATAAGTTTGTGGCATATCTGTTGTTATCTTGGACGTCATTTTACATCGCTTAAGCATTAGCTATCGTACGGCCGATTATTTTTAATCTTTCTGAAAACTTTGGATATTATTAATTTAATATACTAAACTTATAGTTGATTTCCCAGTTTCTCACGTGAAAATTGCTTAATATTTTTTTTCATGATCTGATAATAATACCAGGTGTGATATCATCAGTTTAATTTCGTAATAATTTGTGTTGATTTCATGAAACTGGAATCTCAAACATGAGCTAAATACCTGATTTATCATGCTTAATGACATTACAACACGTTTTTTTATGTTTTGTCATGTTAATATAAGCTGATGTAAAGTTATCAGGAGCCTAACAGATAACTGTCTATTTTTGCGGTCTTTTGGCAACCAATGTAAATATAAGTGCATACTTTCCAAGTATATCTTGGACACCAATGACTGATGTGGTGAAAACATCTCGAGAAAACCTGGACTTTAAAGTCTGAAATCTCTAATCGGGCTTCAGCATGTGTAGTGTTAACGCCCATTCGATCCTTTCCCATAATAAGAAAAGGTCTATATCCTGCAGTGGAACATTAAAAACGTTGAAGACAAAAGAACAATCAACATAATCAAACCCAATCTCATAAGATACGATTTCAAAAACATCACTTATTTACAAATATTACAAAACAGAAGGCATATCGTTACCAAATCCGTCAGATATGTTATCTGTATCAACGGGTTGTCCGGTAGCTAATTCTCCTAATCCCTTAAGCCCTGGACAGATAGATGGCTGTATATTGGTTTTCGCATGTGACGCCCAAGGATTATTGTAGGTAGTCGTGTTCTATTTATGTTTGTTTATCGTGAACTGTAGTTGTAAAAGGATCATTTTTGTCTGCTGTGACATAATTAATGTTTGAACAAAATGAGTCTTTTGCAATTTTTCTTTTGTAAGTAGTAATATTACATTGTAGTATTAAGGCCTTGTAATTTCTTATCCTAAAATGGCAATTTCAATACCGTCGCATTAAATAGCTTTTTGCTATCTATAACAAATTCTCTAGGTATCACATACATAGTTCACTCATTTCTCGGAACTATTTCATTGCTTGTTCAAATGCTTTAGTTGTACTACTCTTAATATAAAGTTGCTTTGTTGTCACTTCGCCCAAAATCCACGGACTCAACGAAATCTAAAATAATTGCCAGCTACCGAGTTTGTTCATAGATAAACATGATATATTATATGAACACAGCACCGTATCTATACCAAATTATCTTCGATCCCCGAAAATGATATCATCAACCTTATGTCGAAGTATCAAGATCCAATTTAGCGTGAAGGAATGGTAAATGAATATTTGCAAAAGCGTATAAGTGATAGAAATGTGAACAGGGGACAGTAATTATTTCGACACGGTATTGTAATTGCAAGGCTTTGATATAGAACTGTCAATTATATTAGGTGCTGAAGATCATCAATTTGGGACCTGTTGAGATATTACTGATAGACCAAGACAGGTACATTAAATTAAATGTTAAGGGGTTAAGAATTCAGGTGTTCTAGAAAGATCAAGCTTAGAAGTACACAAGAGAATCAATGTCACATGAGAAAGGACAATAAACACACTTAAAGACGGAATTACAGGCTTCAGACTACATGCGTATCGAACATTCAGTAGTTTGGAGTGAAATTGAGAGAAGCAGTACTTTTGGATTTAAGATTTGAGTAAGGATAGACAAATTATGTACTTTTGATAATGTTTGCAATGAGAAAATAATTAGTTTACTGGTGCAACTGAAAACGATTTTCAATAGCGAAGTCGATAAGATCGTTTTGATTTAACGACGTCAAGATCAGAATCGATATATTTATCCTTATCATGAAATCATGTTTCTTTGAGTGTATCTGCACAATTTATCAAATTGCTATTATTGCAACTAAGGAAGTTACCACTCCAGAATTTGAGGATCACCCTAATATGTACGTTTTATTTAGCCCAGTCGTGTTGTAAAGATTTCTCAATATTTGATGCAGAAGTCTGATAAATGCTCTCTTTCAGAATTCTATCACCACCAGAACCATTGCAACTCTAAACTATTTGAAAAATCTTTATCAATCTATCAGACTTTCATGCTAAAACGATTGAACCGATTTCAATGATGATGTTTTGTACAGTTTTAGTTTAGAGCCGCAGAAAGGACATCGGCTGCTCTTTATCCAGCTCAAAGTATTTCTCCCGGGCTACGGGCAACAGCTAGTAGTGCATCTAAGGAATCGTATCCGAGTAGCTCAACAAAGAAATAAAATAAGTGAAAATATTTAAAAGCGACAATTTTAATATACCAAACGACACTGATATGATAAGCTCTGTTTTTGTACTGATAATATAAAACGTTCGATTTATGAAATTCCAAAATGTTATCATTTATCAGTGTATCGGCTAGTGACGTAAGCAATATTTATTTTTGTTATTAAATTGATATTTTTACTGTGAGCAGCACTTGACTTGTCGTCCTAATTTACAATGTTGATACTAAAGTTTTAGATAAAGCTAAATCTCAGTCGTGATTCTGAAATGATGTATCGTTATTTAAATGTTTTGTTGCCTATTCTAATTCTAGTATCTATGACGACTGTAATATCGTTTACATCGATTTTACTAAGATATGTGTAGGTACATACTTTTTGTATGTGTATTGTCGTCAAAATTATTATCGTCATCCTTTATAATCATGTCTCAAAATTCGTCATCAATAATGAATTTAAAGCTAAATTCGTCATGTCTATCGTCTGTAACCAGATTTTGTATGACAATAATAATAAATCTAGGTATATGCCCGCATATAGATTTACTCCAGATTCAACGAGAAGAAAAAAATAATGAGCAATGTCAACAGAAAACTTTGTGAACAAAATTTTATTTTACTGAAGTAGATTAGATACACATGAAGTAGGTATTTACTGACAAATAAAATAAACTGGATCTAGTGAAATTTTAACGAGACACAGGAAACCTCTTCAAAAAAATAATAATCTGGATCGAAAATACTTGAAAGATTACGATAAACTATCGAAGAAGCGTCGGGTAGGTAAGTAATAAAAATCAAAATAATTATCTCCTAGTAGGTAGGTAGCAGTTATCGAAGAAACTGATAGAGATAGTTCTAAAAATGGCGCCTAGCTTGAAGGACAGGAAAATTTAACTAAAAACAGTATTTTAAACATTAATTTTAATTATAGGAAAACCGATTGTAAAAGCATTATAGATATGTTTCTGGTTTTTGATAAAATTCGTCTAATTTAAGTCACGTGAGAACCAGATTATTATCTTTACTAATAATAGGTAAAACTAATGTTATTCAACGGAATCCTAGGAGGTAAATTCAGAGATAATGTAATGATTAGATTGCAATTTTTAATAAAACCTTTAAGTGTATTTTACATCGAACGACTAGCCTATCTGAGTAGGTAGTTTGGGAAAAGGCTATTTATTAGGCAAAGACTTAGGACTTATGTTTCGAACGACACACAAAGTTGCGTCTTATTTGGAAGTGTGTCTCTTTTCATGTGGGCTGCAAATTGCAGGTTCTGCAAAAAATCAGAAGAAGATACATAGGTACCTAGTTAGCTAAACCTAGAAGCAAGATATCACCATGATCTCAAGTCGTCGAACCCATCTAGTTAAGTTAGAATAGCCGTGTTATCAGCAACTAGCTCGCTATCGGGTGACGTACTTCCGTTTGTCTGTTTGCACCACAAGTATACATAAATATAGTAAACTGCTTTACACGTGGAGATGCCACTTGAGTAGATGGATCGTCTTCGTCAGATGCTAACAAAGATACCTCAGGATGTAAACATTCGGAGTCTGCGGTAACGGCTGATTTTGCTCTGCGTCATAATTTTGCTGAAGGTCGTGAAGTTGGTCGTGTTTTTGTAATTAGTAAAATATCTTAGGGGTAAAGATGAACAGACTCGTCATAGGAAAGATCAAACGGATGATTATAAATAAATGAACGGGATTCAAAGCTGTTAACATAATAACTAAATCCATCTAAACTATTTGGAAACAAATTACGTCAAATGGACGGTGTGATAAATATGACTATCCGTAGAGATTAAACTACCTATATGGTTCTGTTTACTATCGCTACGAAAGCCGACGGAAACTTGCGCGAAACTTTATTTTTCATTCTTCCTACTTTCAATTCCACCTTAACATTTTATTGTTGTTATTTATAGCACAGTTATCATTAATATTTTACCTTCAGAAGGGAAGAATTCCTAGCAATAAAATTCAAGACAGTTACCTAATGAGAGCAGCTAACATTAAAAAATGTATCAGTCCCAGATTATAAATGTTATGGACCAAGTGATAAATTGGGCAGTATACATAATGCCCGGTCATTATGAATAATGCCCAATATGAGAGTGCAATTTGATAATAATTATTCAAACAATCAAATTGACCGGGCACTATACATATTGCCCGTGACCTTTTGGGCAAAGTAATACAAACATATTTAATTTAATTTTTTTATTGTTATTGACATTTATCTTAAAATAAACTAAATATAACACATCCCATATCAATTGACAGAGCATAGAAGTGAGCATGCAACATGCAGCAAGCATGGCTTCTGTCACGGCTCCGGCGCTGCGGGGCTCCGGCGGTCCCATGCGAGCTTATCGTCGCAGATGGTTTTCACGCTCACCACCGCAGCTTCGGCTTGCTGGCCGGCTCGGCCGGCCAGCCTCAGCCGCGGCGGCGAGCGTTAAAACTACCTGCGCCTCAGCTCGCAGGCCGCCTCGCCCCTTCGTGCCTACGCGGTTTTGAATTGCACTCTAGGGGTAGGGCAGACAAGACTACGTGGAGTCGGTCTTGCAGCGATTCGTTTTCGTCACTAAGTTCAGTTTTTAATACAATGTTTTGATTCCAAATTAAATTCTGCCATAAAAAAACGAGCCAAGAAAAACGAGGCCGAGTTAGTAAATTAGATGACAATTGTCCAATTAATAATTTTGTGGCTAGACTTATAATTTCCCATTAAAATAGAACATATAATTTAAAACAATAATCATAACATATGTAGCAAGTAACAGGATTTATTTATTAGAACAACTGCCACCCTCGCACCGCATAAAATAAAGCTTTATTATCAAATTGCCCAACTATCATGTAGCAATATAATAATGCCCGTGCAATGTGATAAATAATGAAGTTAAGATAGTTATTAATCACTTGGCCCGATAAAGCTAGACATTATTCATAATGCTCGGGCATTATAAATAGTGCCCGAATTAATCACATGGTCCATAACATAAATACACAACAATGTTAATAACCACACAGACCCACCACCGTCGCAGATTCCTTAGTCTAAAAATGTGAGGTAAGTTCCGTGACTGTCCCCCGGGACTTCGCCCCAGCGGGACCATCCGTCTTGCTCGCAGTCAGGGCTGCGGACCCAGTTGAGCACAGGGGTACGGGTGTTGTTTCACACGGAACTTGTGAAGGCTTCGGAGGAAAACTTGGGGGTAAGTAATTGGTAGGAACGGTTAGTTTTCTGCAGCTTTAGCAAAAGAATAAAAGTGTTAATTGGTGATGGGAACTCACAGGGTTAAAGTATCGTTAAAGACGTCTCATAATTTTTTGAGGTCTATGAAAACAATCTAGATCTAGACTTCGAAGTATTAATTTGATGGATTTTAGAGCTACATACTGCATTGGAGAAAAAGTAACCTGTCTCCGTATTCACCATAGCGCAGTGTGCCTAATTCATCTCAAACGGTTCAGCTGTTCAAGCTTAGAAGAAAGATTTTTGATTTATAATCAAAATTCGTCACAAAACACTATTCCTGATTTATGGTACATAAGACTCCTTAATCTCACCGCTAATACAAAGGGTGATTGTTTCACAGCGATCGATAAACAAATATTGTCCTACACCTTCCCTTATCTGATATCGTGGCGGTACCCTGTAATTATAACTTAATAAACGTGGGAAGGTGTTTATTGAGCCCATATTAGGCGACATTGAATTTTCAGTCATGAAACAGAAACAAAAAAGAGTAAAGAAAAAATAAACAAAATTGATGATATAAAACAGAACTTTTGGCGACTATGACTCACAAACAGATTTTAAAGTCGATGTTAACGACAGTCAGATCATTAATCACTATCGCTCTATCTAAAGATTGAGATGATACCAGTAACACAGTTGACACATTCCTGTCAATTCTTGCCACGAGACGGGATACCATTAAAATACCAAAGAATCTGCAGCCCTAACAGAATTTGAACTGTATCTGACAAGAAGGCATCCAAAGCGGATCTAGTTCCCAACAAGGAAGTTAAACAAATTCCATTGCCACCAACTCCACCCTTGAACCACAACTACGCTTCAAGATGTCAAAGTGACAGCTGTCAAAACGCGAGCTGTCACAGTGACGGGCGCTGTCAGCGCGGCGTGACGGAGCCCGCGTGATTAATTAGCGGCTAATTGATTTGACAGTGGTTTAGCATTAGGCTGGTTGCACGAGACCAGTAATTGACACTTTATGAGATGTTGTCGATATGTCTGATGACGGTTGTCGTGACGGGAGTGTGGTTGCCTTGTATTTGTTTAGATTTTAATGTAACCGCAAAATTGGCTTTATTTGTGGTTTGATTTGAATATTGAGAGATTTTTTATTAATTACGTCATAGGTTAATGATAGTTGTTATATTGTGACTTCTGGTTTCAATAAATATATGTGTACCTTTAAATATGGCTTAGGTACATGAAGTAATCAAACATAAAGAAAAGCATTTTTCGGTTGTAGTAGATATGTATATTGTAATGCAATTTTTTTTTCTTAACAGTCCCGGATTAAGAAACCGTGGAGTTGGGCAAAGTAAGTCCTAGGAGAAAGAAAGAAACAAGAAAGAACCTTTTATTTGCCGCAGAAAAACGGAGGAGCGGAGGCCTATTAGTCCTATGGAACCTTAGCAATTGTTACTCTTACTACATTGTAAATTCGCTACTGTTACTAGACCTATTGGTGACCATTTAGAAGATAAGATTGAATAAGCTAGCATCCTATAGAAGTTTTCATGTATTTCTAATTGATAGCAAGTAATAAAGTCTCCTAAATATTCGCCATAGTAGTCCGACGGTGAGTCACCAACCTAACGGATAATTAATTGCTTGCAGCCAATTAATCAACGATTACATGATATTAGTTAACACGGTACTGTTACGTAACTTGTTGTCAATCAAATGACATAATACAAAAATACATAATATAACTACCTATCTAAAAATGTCAACATGTTCATATTGAAGGTAAAATGTCATGCGTCATATGGACACCAATTAAAGTGATCCAGAAATCATAATTGGGAATTAGGCTCAGTTTCAAGTTCACGATCAGAATAATGGAGTTAAAAGTTCGATATAACCAGATTGGCCCTTCAGGGCTAAACCTTGCATGTTGGTTTGAAAGAGTTTCTAGGTTCCTGTAAAACAAAGGCTGCCTTTATAATTTTACTAAGTATCTTTCTAAAAGAAGAGAGTCTAAATGATGATATTACGACTCCGCAAGAAGAAGAATTTGCTACTTTGAGAAGTGTTAAAGTAAAATTTGAAGATACCAAAAAGAGTTCGCAGTCGGTAGGATTCGAACCTACGCTCCCAGAGGGAATCTGATTTCTAGTCAGACGCCTTAACCGCTCGGCCACGACTGCTGCGTGAAAGTCGCGAATAATTTCCAATTGGTTTGCAAAGTAATTTAAAAATTCATAGGCACGAAAAGAAATAGGCGAGGACTAGAAAATACTAGAAATAGATTAAGCTATTTTCATCTTTATAAATTCGATAAAGAAAGATTATCTGCATCTTTCTGTCTGTTATTGTGTAGAATGCTCGAAAATCAAAAACAAGTTCACGGACATACAGGTAGAAAAAATGTCTGTTTCTTTAATTGGCAAATATTGTGTAGGTACATACCTTTATCGAGATATCGACTTCAAAGTCACTGACCTGTTCAATGAAAATTATGTTTTCAGCCTTGAAATAGGACGTTTCGAAAGTACCTAGTTTTTTTTTTTTTTGGTTAAAGTTCACAAAAATTATGACTACTAGGGTAGGTGACGGTATTAGGACGAAGAATATATCGATAGAGAGCAACCGTAGTTGTAATTGTTATTTTCTGGTCATGAAAGTAGGCACATTTTAAATTAATAAGATGCAAAAATTAAGAGAGAGTTTAAACGCACTGTGCTAAGAATCAAAATCAAAATACAGTAGGTACACCTGTAAGTGGTTAGGTACCATAGGTACTAAGTATGTAAATTTTAATCAAAGAATTTAGGCCACTCAGTACCACGGACTGATAAATTCATACTTTCCACCTCTTAATGTCAAACTTTATCGTACAAAAACTCGACGAGAGCACATTAAAGCTAATCTTTATCTTTCGGACAATGAGGCTCGGCTGACACTCGATGTCTTCATATTACTACACAAAAACAATGCCCTATCGCTTGACATGCTATTTAAATTCACCATTTTTCATTAATACGACATTCAACTTTCACGTGATAGTCATAGGGTCGATTTTCGTTTACGCTGTCACCTCCACTTCACTGTCAAAAAGTTGTAAAGCCCTGGCAAGTTTTCAAAGGATTTTGGACTTAGTGTGATGGATTTAAAATCCAACTTTGTAGAACTGTGTATTGAAAAGAAAGGGTTATAATTGAATAACGATATCATAGTGTTTTGACGTGTCGTTTGATTAATAATGGAGCTGAGTTGTCCAGTGCGGTCAGATTTTTTATAATATTATTATAATAATGTTGATGCAGGGAGCATGTCGTGCTTTTAACGTAAGCTTATAAACTTCTCGTTTTATACACACGAATCATTTCGTGTTTATCATAACTTTTAGATGGTTTAAGTGGTGCACTAAAAGAGTAACTTTATTTTTGAGCGATGATATTTTGAATGATACACAAATCAATTTAGGCTTACCCAAAAAAAGTAGAAGAAGAAAAGCAGCGCAAAAAGAACTTCAGCAATAGCAGCAAAGCAGGGACGACGCGAGACGGTGCGATGCAGCAAAGTTAGACAAACCAAGTTTTTTTTTTTTTTAATTCGCTATTTTCTATCTGTTCATAACATTGCTGTAATAGTAAGTTAAGAAAAGATCCAAAACTCAATGCGATATAGGTAGGTACGTTATAATATTATGAAGTATAAAGACAACGGATAGGTGCCTAAGCCTACATAGGTAATTCACAAACAAGACGAAGACAAATCCAACATTTTCTTAAACAATCTGAATAACAAGTTAATCTCTCTTTATCCTGCACTAATGGCCAGCGACCACATTATACCATATCACCACAATGGCCGCGAGGCTACCCCAGCGCCATTAATCATCAGATCAACTCCATTGCTTCCGTTCAACAGCAAGACCGAGACAGAAATAAATCAGCTTCATAAGATAGAAAAGGAAGGAACACTCGATAACTTAATTGAAAATAAGCGCGGAATAGGGTTGGGTTAGACTCGATAATTTTTTTTGATAAATTTGACTGTTTGACGCAATTTCTTTTTATTGATTTGGTTGTTTATGTGTTTTTCAAGAGCTAATTAGAGATTTAGTTAAGATATTTTTTCTGATAAAGATTTTAGACGAATGATCGATTTTTGGAGGCCATTTTTATCATCCCACAGAGCCAGGAATTAAGACAAACACTTACCTATCGGAATTTAACTTTTATCTGGCCGTTCTTATACACTCCATCTTCATTAGTAGGTAGGTATTAGGTATACCTATTTATCTTATTTTTTCTAGAATCGCATGAATTATAATCAGGAATGTACGATTGTTATTATTATTTAACGATAAATAAAATTATAACGAACTTTCCCCACTCATTTTTTATACCCCGTTACACCCATAATGCGTTATCTGTCTCGTCTTGTGCATTAACACGTCCAACCTCATTATAATATTCACAATTTTATCCACGTACTATTCAATGAAATACCTATCTTATGACCTTATAGATAAGGTCGATGAAGACCGCAAACATGGTTGTGGTAAATGCACCTTCACTGAACAACTGTCGCCAGAATGTTGTATTTTTTAAACATTGAATGTAATGTCTTTTGCTGCGGAATTAAAATAAATTATTTAAATACATATTTTTGCGGGATTAGGAAAGCAACTGTGGAGGTTGTTTTTTATAGTCTTGTGGAAAAATTGGGCGATCGAATCCTCCTTGTTTTTGGAAAAACGGTTATGGCCTTTTTTTAAAGATAAGCGCTGTCTTTTAAAGTTTTCTTTAATCTACGTTTCTTTCATAAACAAAAGCATGCAGCAGTGAGGCATCAATTTGTGATTCGGAATACCCATACAACTCAGTAAGTATAAGTAGATGTGCCATCATTAGAATGTACCACCATGTAAAGTCATTAGTTTTCCATTCCAAATTTTTTCTCCGATGAAGAATAAATTCCGCGTTGCAGCCGATAAAACACAGTGAAGTATTACTTTTCTAAACAAAATAGAGCAATAGGTAATGCATAATTTCCCACAAAAAAATAATAAATCAATATCTGTTCAACTTCTATACGCTATAGGTATATCTATTTATGCATAACATTAAGAGCAGAAACAAGAATAATGTTGAAGAACAAAGTGTAGGCGCCGTGTCAGCCGTCAACCAGTTCTCATGTTCATAAATCATGCTATGTTTAGATTGTTTAGACAGTAATGTATGTTAGTATACTACCTGAAACAGGTGCAGGTTTTAGCATTAAGTCTTGTCTGTTTTGAAAGTCAAGAAACGTATTACAACTACTATAAGTACTTATCTATTTTTTATTCTATCTCTCCCATAACGAGTCTGGAAGGGATTTCATATGGAATAAGCTGTGCCTTTGTACTATTTGTTCTATTTTTCTTCTTGTCTGTGTTCTGTGTGTAACTGTGTACATAAACTATTAAATAAATATAGGTACAGGTATTCATTTACTGAAATAACACGGGGGTAAACGATGATTAGTTTAGTGGTGTTAGAAGGTATCTTTTCTGATTTCCCGACGGCTGAAGCAGATGTAGACATTTTACCTAGGTCCATAGCAGTTATGGTAAATTCAGTAAGTATAGAAAAGCATAGTTATTCTTCTTTGCATGTTATAGTATAGGACCTATCCAATTGGTTGTCCAGTCATCTTATTTATCATTCCTCTCCACTAGGCTCTATCCGTAATATCTCTTTTATAGATAAGCACTTAACTTACATTTCTCTGAATGTAGAGCTTATTTTTAATTTGAGCAATTTTTTCCTCACCAATTCTATTGATTTTTAACCCACCACACTCTATTGATTTTGACACCATTGACTGTGTTTCGGATGGCACGTTAAACTGTAGGTCCCGGCTGTCATTGAACAATGAACATCCTTGGCAGTCGTAACGGGTAGTCAGAAGCCAGTAAGTCTGACCAAGGGGTATTGGATTGCCCGGGTAACTGGGTTGAGGAGGATACTCAGCTACATCCGGTTAGACTGGAAGTCGACCCCAACATAGTTTGGGAAAAAGGCTCGGAGGAAGGGAAGAATTCTATTGATTTTTAATGTTAACTTTTAATAAGTAAATGCAGAATGTCGAAAAGGAAGTGGCATTTAATAACTGTCGAGCTTTTTGCAAAGGCAGAGCGAGATGATGCCAGTCACAGGCATAACTCTGATGAAACACATTCCTATTTAGATGAAGCCGTCGCATAAGTACCTACAGGGACACTTTGATGAAAACAGTAGGTATAGGATAAAAGTACTTACCCATTTAAGTACCTTATAGATTTATAATTATAAAAACCTTATTGCCATCAAACTCCAAATACTTAGCTAAGTACATACCTACTCATCGTCATAATTTTCACAATTTTCCACTCTTCTTCTGCCGTAATTTCATAATGTAAAATTCTATCAAGTCATATCGACTAATACGCAACTACATAGTTACAATTAGGTATAGGTAGTTTGACATCTAATACAGGTAACCACCTAACATTATTCAGGGAAAATAGTAGGTACACTCTTACTTACACAAATACCAGCGCGAACAATAATTTTGACATCTTACATATGTAGGTACTTAGTCAATCTACTCATTCTATTTTTTAATGAAAAACGAGGAAGATAAGTTTCATAAGGTTGAATAATTCACATAGGTAAGTTTGAGTGTTGAAGATCCTGTCAAGTGTCCTCATGTTTAAGAGTAAGTAATCGATTATCCATTGACAGCCGCCGACTGAGGGGTGATATGTTCACGAAATTGCAGAATTGGACGCGAGTCCCGATGTTGTTATTCTGACACAAGATCTAAGGCCAGGAATAAAACGAACATACTTCGATGCCATATACCTAGTAAGTAGGTACCTAATTATGACAATAACACCGATGTCTGAAATGACAAATGTTCAGCGAGAGCTTACATAAAATAGAAAGAATCAACCAAAGAAAAGTTCAATCAAATATGGATTTCAAAATAAGAATACAAGCCCAAAAATATACATCTCCCAAAGAATGTAAAAAGTAAAACATAATTTTAAATTACATATTCAAGTACAAAACCAGTAGGCGATACATAAGGACAGCTGCCAGAGAACATAGCGGCAGAAAAAACGAACAATACGTAACATTTCCCACCTTGAAATCGATTTACGTCACCAGGATAAATTAAAGCATTCCGAGTATAAACGTCGAGGACCATTCACAACGACACAAAGTAAATAAAAAAAACTCCGCAGCTCGCATCCAGCCTCCCAGATTCACACTATTATCTCTACACAACCAATCCAAAATGGAGAGCAGAATACAACGCTCCCATTGGCCCCTCGCTGTTGCAAGCTCCACCCTCCACAGAGACTCCTCCCATCGACAAAAAGTTTCCAGAATCAGCTCTACCTGCCCACGTCGCGCTCAGTTCATAACTGACGTCGAACGCATTCATTAACGAAATCATCTACCGTGACTACCAATTCTTTACATTAAATCAAAATCCTTACTCTTATCAAGTAGTGATAATATCGTAACTATCCAAGATAACTCCATCTTTATCGGGCGACGAAATTTTAAACTCGGTAGAAAGGGACGGTGAATCAAAGTTTTAGGTGTGGTTAAGAAAAATTATGCCGTCGTGCGTGCCGCGATCAGTGTTCGTCGGCTCACCTGACGTGCGGGCGTGCGATCGATAGCGCACGGTGCGGCACTAGCCCGTTTAAAATTCGAACGGACCGAATTCCGGGAGGCCAATAGCCGTCGCGCGAACTCTTTGATCGCAGCGCTATAGTGATGTGTGTGATGTAAGATATTGTTGTCGATAGACACAGACACGGTGATCGTGACAAACATGATGACTATGGACGTCGGGATGTACAACAACCAGCAGAACGGGTACGGGGGCGCCGAGTACTATCAGCAGGGGGCAGCATACCAGCCACCTTACGAGGGCTATCATGAGGGCTATTACGAAACTCCCGGACACTACTACGAACCTTTACTTCATGGACAGACGCATGAGCATCCACCTACACCTGTTATAAGTACGGACACTGGTTTATGTTATACCAATCTAGACTATGGCGAGCTTCAGCCAAACTACCCTATACATACGTTACCAACTCATCCAGAGCCGTTCAAACACAGAGAAGACGTGCCTAGGCACGACGAGATGGTAATGCATGAACACAAACTGGACAATCACTACCTGGAGACAAAGTATAACATGCACTTTGTGGATGAGACGACGATGCAGTATAACCACGCAGGGTCACCGCTCCCGTGTCCTGAGTTCGAACATTACCAGCCGAAGGATGAGTTCGGAGGGCTGAGGGACGGGTTCCCGAGAGAGGAGTGCATGACCTCCCACAGTCACCTGCAGGGTCATCAGCCGCACGCGTCCCATGCTACTGTACCTACCTACAAATGGATGCAGGTCAAGAGGAATGTACCTAAACCTACTGGTAAGTTCCACTCATTGCAATCTTTAACATACAATACTCCATTAGAAAATAAACCGATACAATTATCATACTAGAATCTGCAGCACTTCAAATTGATCACTAATTTCAGCTGTTTTAATTATAGCTACAAAAATAATTATCTGGAAGGTTAATATTAATAGTGCTCAGTATCTACTTAGTAAGTAACAATTCATCTCTTGAACGTATGTCGATGACATTATTGTTGTTGTAGTTTCAGCAATCTTGTCATTACCATTGAACATTAACGGCAATATATTGAGTTCATCTCGTCCGGTGAAACTAATTATGTGATTAATTAGTTATTATGGCATTATGGTTCAACTAAATAACTGTAGGCAGTATCAATGTCAATCACCAGATTGTAAACAGCCTCAAAGCTGTCAAATGTTTTGATTATACTTAATACTGATTCCTTTGGTCACATAAGTGAATATTTATCAAAGATTCAAACAAATCAGAAATTGAAATCCCGTATTTAATTTCACATTCACTTTTAGCTACCTATTTAAACAAATGTAAAATACTAAAAAAGATTTTAACTCAAATAGAACATTACATTAATTAAAGAGCGGAAGAAATGTTAACTAAAATTGGAGAAGTAGTAGAAAGACTAACACAAACAAGTGACAACTCTAAAACAAAAGCTAACCCAACAAATACAAATAACAATATTAAATTAATAACTAGACAGCTATAATAAGTGGCTCCACCTGCCATGTAAGTAAGAACTGCCGTCACAACGGGTACATTAAGCGCCAATCATTTATCACAATAATTGACAAGCGACGCATCTCCTCCCTCTCATGTAGCTGAGATATAACCCGAGATATGCGAACCGTTAAACTTTATAACTTTAATCGTTGAAACTACATTTTCTTTATTATTTATTTTGATGATGACATTTGTGTTAAAATTGCTATCATTCCGTAATTGGTATGTTAATATTGTATTGGAATCATTTAACATCAGGACTGCTTTGTCTAATACGCCAATTTTTTTGTGTTTAGTTTATTGGTTTTCTATTATATTTTGGGTTTTCATCGAAGCCTCATATTTTGAAATAGTTAGGCTGAGGTGTATCTAAAGTAGGCCCATATTTAGCAAGACGTCTTATGATAAGTAACATCCTAGTTTATTTTGTTCTTCGTTCTTTCTTTTAGAGACAAATTCAATATTGTCTCAATTTATTTTTATATCTCCCATTCAACACGTGTTTTACTTCTACTCCTATATCATGAATCATCAACAGCTCAGTGTCCCTATCAAAAATACAACCAAATATTTTTTTGCTTAACACTTTTTCCTTGATCTCAAACACTTGAAGTTTTTAAATGGTCTTCACACAAACGCTTCTAACTTACGGTAACTTAACGTCAGTATTGTGACGTTAGCTGTCAGTCTAACAGCCTCAGTTCAAGGGTTGTGACTCGACCTACGTCTGACGTTACTGACGCGCAGAGCAAATACTTTGACGTTCATCGCTTGTCAGTTGTCACGGTACAACACTATGGTGGCCAAGATGAACCAAACAGAAAAAAAATATTCTGATGGTCAGTATTACCTTCTTGTACAGGTGATATAAAAAACCTTGATTTAGGTATTTTGGCCTCAGATACTATGTTTTTCTTCCTACATTTTTAGGTAACTTAAATCATATTTTTATTTATTTGACCTCTTTAAAAATGTTTGTTAAATTCCAAGAGTTACATGCAGCAAGTAGAATTGCAAACGTTGATATGTAGATTTAAACTTAATTATTATGAAAATATACCAGTCAATTACTTAATTATAACAGATACAGCCAGTACTTTCTCTACCGTCATAGTAAACTCACAGACAGGCTTCAGATGGTGCGTACCGATAGTGCGTTGCCGCTATGCGCCGGCGCAGCGCCTATTTATATATAAAACGACGTTTAAAATGATTACTAGAAAGTTATTTAATTGAGAAAATATAAAACAGGCAAAATAAAAAGGTAAATAAGAAATAAAATAAAAAATAGACATAGATGGAATGAAAGGAATAATGTATGTCAAAAAGATAATGAAGGAAGAGAAATAACTGACAACTTAGCAAAATCAGTTGAGTGCTATGATGAATTTGTTGTAAAAATGTAAAGTATAGAAGATAAAACCATTATTACAATGTTAACAATGGAAATTAAAAAAGCTATAGTTGCTGCAAACATTGCCAAAGATTGCACCATAACTGTAAATGAATTGTAAAATAAGATAGTTTACATTGATATTTAGGTAACGTATACTGTGAACACGCGCACTGTTATCGAGAACTTTTTGTGGTAATTAAAAGCTAGTCACGAGAATCAGAGCAGGTTACTTCAGTTTCGTTGATTATAATTACGCTTTCTTACGCCTGAAGCTTTGAGTCATGAAATTTTGATCTAATATAGGATAAGTAGAATCATATTTATGTTTGAAACTTCATCTAAGAACATTTCTGCCTGCCAAAAAAAATTGTTCACTTCAAGCAGGTACTTTTCTTGACTCTTTTTAATCTTTCCAACTAAATCATTTGTGATGCTGACTCAATTGCTCGTTTCTGTTTTTTATATTTCTGCTTATGATCTTTTTATCAAGTGCTTCATGAGACTAACTGCCGTCGCGGTTCTTAGAGCTTAATTCTTCAGTCGTGTCATGTCTCGGCATGATCATCAAATTATAAGTGACGCCATTCTTAGAGACAACTTTCATGACCATCAAACCTGCCTCCTTTCATCACCCACCATTGTTCAGATCTATCCACTCTTCCGTAACAAAAACACAATATTCCATGTTCAAATCTCACGCAACAATTGCGCTCCACAAGAGCGTACAAGCCGCGTACAGAACACGCTTGCTATATGTTCTGCACGCGACGCGGTTTACATTTCGCCTAATCCTCGTGTTGGCTATCTGTGTTTGTTTGGGTGGCCACGCAACACGCACGGGACGGGGGTTCAGGGATATTGTCCCGTCGAAGTTAATGAGGATATTTAAACTGGATAGTTGATTCCTATAATACATTGTTTGTGATATCCGTCATCAGGAGTCATTTCGCATTACAGGGCTTTTAATTTCAATACTTATTCTTTCGATATTTATGGCATCTATCTACAAAGATTTCTCGCGTTCCTTTTCGTTCCTTCTTCCATCTAAATGTTTTCGCCACTCCTTTATATGTTTAACAAATAAAGCAAAAGTGTCCACATGTATTGTAGCATCATTACTTCACCAGCCAGGCTATAGAACTCAATTGCTCGCATCAATTGCTCTTGAATAGGCATTTGCAAATATAGCACACTGTCAATATTTGTTCGTCTTAAAAAAATCTGCGATGATTTGTTTCGATGCGATCAATTTCTTCTGCAAACAGCTTCTAAGATTTTAGAATGTGTACTTCGAAATAAGATGTGGGAACGTATGGAATAATGAATGATTTTATCAAGAAAGCATGAAGACCCTAAGAAAATGTTGGCGTTTCAAAAACCAACGAATCATATTATACACTAACTTTACTTACTTACCTGTTTTCCTATAAAAGTAAACAAATAGGTACCAACATAAAATTGAAACAAAGATCATACAAATTATCTCAAAATGAGACAATTGTGAAATCTGATAAAATTCTATCTTGAGTGTTTCTGATATCGAATTGCTAGACGATGTGCTGGAAAAGATTTACATAATAATACCTATCCATGAATCTAAAAGTATATAAATGTTCCTGAATGAAATTATCATTTGGTTTTGCGTCATTTTTCTTACCTACTGCTGTATCAACGTTTATATCGGAAATAAGTCCTTCAAAAGATTTAAACCCTTCTATTTTTACTTCCTTATCAGAAACGTAATCCTCAAATAGAAATGAAACAATCTTATTAATTAAATCCTTGGTATAAGGGTTATTCTTAAACTAACGAGTGTAAAGTGAACAGTCTATCGAGTAAACAAGAAACATTAAAAATCAATTTACCCGCGTCCCCTAACTGACCCTCGTGGACGGGCTAATTAGATTCTATATTCCTTATCGAGCAACAAACAAATAAGTTCACAAAAAGGCTTTACTTTGCAACATTGAGTATCTGCGGACACTACTAAAGATACTATCACACAATCTGGTTTTTCAAGCCCTTAGAATTTTTTCTTGCAATCTTGCGATTATCGAAATTCCAAAATTTGAGAAGAATATATCCTGAGAAATACTACATATCCATAAATATACAACAGATACAAAAGTAGCGTAATAAGAAGAAGATAAAACTTTAGAAGATGGCCAAGATCCATATGTACAGAAAAACAGCAATAAAGTTCACGAGAACAAATCTTTCGTCTCTTAAATGTAAGCCAAAATAAACTCTGGTCACGATGAGTAGACAACGTTGCGCGGTACCCAATAAAGTAGAATTAACATTGTCGCGGCGTCACAAACACGCTGATGTATTACAGCTGGTATTAAATTGTATTGTGGTAATTTTATTAGCTGCTGCAGTGGCTAACGTGACTGGCTCTTTTGTGGTATTTTGTTCTTCTTCTTTTTCTTGACACATAAGCGTGTTGGCGAAAACTGTTCAGTATTTTGTACTTCTAACTTTTTTTCTTTGATCAAAATCTCTAGTTGAAATAACCTGCAAAGCCCATAAAGTAGTTAAGTGGCTTAAAAACCTTATCGCAGCTTAATTAATTAAAAGTAAAACAATCCTCATTATTTCTACCTTTTCACTAAATCGTGAACAACGTAAAACACGTAAAAAACAAAAATAAAAAGAAACAAACAATTACAAAAACACGCTAAAATTAGACCACACGTGAAGTCTGTCAAAGGCCGGAGTTAGATCTTATCTATTCCTCGGCACAATGCGAGCCCTGTGCCCAGATATCAAACCTCGCGGGATTACTCCACACAACTTTACCTTACCGACCCTTAACTAAAGCCACGCAAATATACACTCTAAATCAACAGCATAAGGATCCCATTCCAACAGCTTCTTCAGTGCCACTGCAAATTTTAAAATTGCCAAGGAAAGGATAGGTATCTCACATTGTCATTTTCCGCTTGCAAGTCGACTGTCACATGACGTTTGGGTCTTTGGAAATATAATTCATTGACAGCCAATTTTAAACTTTATTGATACACTACAAAGGTTGATTTTATCTCTATGTTTTGGTTAAGGTTTTTATTTGCATTTTTGAGGAATGCGTAAAGTAACTTTGTTGTGATTGGCAAAATCATTGATGTTTGTTCAAATCGGTTTGGGACGATGACGTAACAGAATCGGTCCCAAGATTTGCCGTGTTTGTGATTATATCTGGGTGTCCGGAGAGCATTCCAAAATTTGCATTTATATGTAGATACATACTTACATAAATTACTATATAGAGATGAAGAGAGGTAATGCAGAATTGTATAAAGGGTAAAAGGGCACCAGTAACGCTCTTTAGGCTGAACTGTTTAGGTATCTTAGAAGGGGTCATTACTCCTAATGGTAACATTGAAATCCATCTAGTGAATAACATGGAACACTAATGGAAAACTAACATAAAAGAAAATCAAAAATCTACCATTAAAATCAACGTCAGCCCAGTGAATTTGAGTAAGTTAGCCGTAATAGTACTAGTCCATGGCTTTCAAGTGGATGTCTGAACCATCAGATTGTTGGAGGAACGCCTCTGAAGGGGTTATTAGGAGTGGACTGGACTGAAAGTGGCTCGAAGTGGCATATTAAACGCGCCTTGCAAGTCACCTGCATTAGGCGAGACTAACCAAGCCCCAATTTGGGAGCGACCAGCGATTATGAGAAAAGAGATTGAATGTTGACATTGGCTCCATATAAATTATGTCCAATCGTTAATAGAAAAGCCAAGGATAGGTTATTGAAATAAACAATTTAAATCAAGGTTTGTGATTGATTGCTTATTTTTGTCATGCCATTGAAACACGCGAAGTAATTACCGGTTTATCTAAGGATTTAGATAAGATTCAATGTGAAATTGATAGCATAGGCAAAGAGTTTTGCAAGTAGCTTATTGTCGTCGTGGGGTGGGCTATATGCAAATACCATGTGCGGATGCACCTAGCTTTTGATGCGTTTAACTAGCTCTATTTCTATAAAATAAATGCCTTTGACTTTCAATTACAGGTAGTTTTTCACCACTATTGAGCACTTATTTTGGTTCCTTTGCCTATCTAAAGTATTAATGCATTTTTGAAGATTATTGTAATTATCACTTCTTTAGTTGGGGCAAAGTTTCTTTGTCTACAGTAATTGCAATGTCCAAAAACCTCAATTATTTACCATTTTCACGATTTTCGCTACCTCTCCCATCTAAGACCAAGCTACAAAGTCGCTAAGCCCAGTAAACCGATTAGACCGGCGTCCACCGCGGGGAGACTATCGCACAATCTCACACGCGACAACCCTCCCCCCCTGACCCCACCGTCTCACCCCCCCTGTACCCCTTCACCCCGTCACGTGACGCACTTTCCAATACCTTTGTCCTGGTAATGACCCCTTGACTTTAATATCAATAAAAATATTTATGTAAGCTATGCCGAGATTGTCGTTAGATAGCTTGTCTTTTTGATGTAATTTTCCATTATTTGAATTTGTGAAAAGTGTTAACCATAATAGTGTTGATGGAATATCTTTATTGGTTTGAAAATTCTATCTGCAATTTTGTGCTGTTTTCCAAGATCACTATGTCATAAAATTAAATTATAAATTTAAAAAAACCCCCGACCCAAAAAAGTACGCAATAATTATGACAAAAAGTTAAAAACGCAAACCCTACAAAAAGCAAAAAATAACTTTTAACACTACATAAACTAAATTTTGTCGTGTCGGGGGACCGCTCTAATTCATTACTTTAGATACGTGTTTTTTTTTAAACGAATGTTGTAATTAGGTAGGTATCATTTGATTTATGTAAGTATTTATGAAGGTAAAAAGCGGTCCCCCGACACGTCAAAATTTAGTTTATGTAGTGTTAAAAGTTATTTTTTGCTTTTTGTAGGGTTTGCGTTTTTAACTTTTTGTCATAATAATTGCGTACTTTTTTGGGTCGGGGGTTTTTTTAAATTTATAATTTAATTTTATTTCATGCTTTTTAAAGGAGCTCCTTAATTTTTCCTTCTTTCATTTAATTTTTTTTATCTTAAGATGGGGTCGCTATTTGCGATCTCGGTCAAAGGAAGCTGTTTAACAATCCTCATGACAAACTGGCTCTGGGAGAATTGCACAGATTGAGAAACAATAAAGATTCACCTTACGACATTCTAGATTTTCAGCAAAAATATAAATCGGTTTATCCGTTTAATTCCGGCATTCCAGGGTTTCATCCGCCACATCCCATTTCCAGCATCAGGTTCTCGTCAATCAGAAACATGAAGAGAACTCGTCAAGACAAATTCAACGAGCCCAAACTCGATGGGTTTACTAAAAGGCAGTTCAGGGTTACGTCTCCTACCTTCGTGCCCTAACAGCAGACCAGCTCAGTGGTTCCAAAAGACATTAGTGTTTCAAATTTCAGATCCCACATATACTGGCAAGTAAACTGAGCATGTAACATTCCTATCACATCTAGCAAACGAGCTGATGACCTTGAAGACCTGAACCGATTTCCACCAAACATAGCTAAGAACACTCCCGACTGACATACCTTTTAAACAAAAAAAAACCGCATTACAATCGGATCATCCGTTTGGGAGCTACGATGCCACATACACACACACACACACACACAGACACGTCAAACTTATAACACCCCGTCGTTTTTGCGTCGGGGGTTAAAAATCATTGTGTACATATGCGATATAAATACAACTGACTCTCAAAACTCCTCAATTGCGACGAGATTTATTTTTTTGCAATAGAATCTGACAAACTTTTGTGTGCCATTTTAGTTACAGACCTCCTTAAGCGATATAATGAAAAACAACCTAATTCATCAGCAGCAGTTTTATCGTAAACTTATTTCAGAATCATGTGGGAGGAATCAGATAACTCTAAAACCACCCCAATCTTGGAACTCAACAATAAGCTAACGGTATCACAAAATCCTACTTTCTAAATATTAATGAATGCCCGTAACATTTTAACCCACGTTTAACGAATAGATGGGAGATATGGGTGCATTCCACAAGATACCAGCCCATTGTCTTTTACCAAGTTTCTGATACACCGAGTGGACGGCCCGATAGATTAGCGCGCGTGGGACGAACGAAGCTATATTCATAATTTTATTTTTCTGAATAAATTATTATCGATGATAGTTTTGGGGTTCCTTAAGACAATTAACGATGAAGACTTGAAATTATTGTTTCTTTGATCTGGGAACTGTGCATGAATCTATTAATAATATAAAAATATATAGTTCAAAGAATTAAAAACAATCAGAACTCGGAGCGTGTGCAAAATTTCATCCTAATCGAAGGCTGGGAAATGGGTCAAATTAAGATTGCAAGATTTTCTTACATACATACAGTTACAAGTGAAGCTAATATGAGCGTGTTAATAAAGAGGAATAATTTTTTGTTTGTCTCTAAAGGGCTCGAATCGAAACTTCTGAACGGATGAGATTTTTTTTTACTATTCCTATAAATGTAGGTAAATGTATGCTTTATCCCGATAAGGGCAATCTGTTAAGAAATATGAAAACACTGGTACTCATCTGCATCCGATGAGTTGTATAAAAAACCCACAAGTAATAACATTATGACATCTGTAAGTAAAGAGATATGCTCAGATATAAGTTTGACAACTAGTAGAGCGGTCAATCAAACAATTTTAGTAATATCTTTGGGAATTCTACATATGAGTAATACATGGTAATACTTACGCGGTCTATGATTCATCAGAACGTTATAGTTTTGCCGTCGGAAATAAACTGAAGTGGGGGAAATAAATGATTACGATTGTGAAATAAAATCATTTTATATTCATTTGTTTTACGATACTATATTTTTTATTTAAATGTGTCACCATATTTTATATCTAAGTAGCTACGTTATGCTTTTTTATTGATTTTAGCAAAAGTACGCTAATAAACGTAGCATTGAAGTAATTTACGTTAAAGTTTTTTAAATACATTCTTCTTTCAAAAAATTATGTCCAGGGACGTCTAACTGGAATATTATTCATACGGAACCCACAGTAATAAATCTCCCGGTAAAGGTTGAAGGCGGCCGTTGTTTCAATTTAGTTCTACTTATCGGATCACTTTATATTAGAAGGATTATTGTTTAATAATAATGTCCGCTAATAGGTATTAGTCCTGTGAGCTTTTTGACCTCACATTTTATAGTGATGATTTTTGATTAGTGTAACGTAAGTCCGTAGCCTCCTACATAAAGCACTTAACTTTTGTTATTGGATTTCAATTATGATGACAATAAATATTCCAGCAGTTCCACCCACGATCAGAAGGAACTGCTTCCCGCACCGGGATAAAATAAAATCCTTTCTCAGGCATTGGCTCAGATCGTAACAGCCTGAAAGCTAGATAGATAGCTAATTTCACATTTTATAATATTCGTAATGTTTTCAAAAATGTAACATAATAATCCCTGGCACAGTCAAGTAAAGTATTATGAGAGCCGTAAAGAGACATAAAGGCGCGTACGCACGTACGAACACGAACATAGCGAACACAAAAACCAGACCCGAACATTTGGTTCGTACGTATGGACGGCATATTCGAACACGAACGCAAACATAGTTCGAGTCGAGTTCGCGAACAACAGTCGTGAACTCTATCTTAGTAGCCATGACGGCGCCGTTGGAAGTGGTCGATTGTGAAGTTATTAAAGCGCTTCGAACGCCGTCCATACAGAACACACTACAAGGATCGCCGCGAACATGTTTGACGAACAGAGTGTTCGATGGTCGATAGTGGTACGCACGTGCGAACCAAGTTGTTGCATATCATGTAACGCAACAAATTTGTTCGTACGTGCGTACGCGGCTTAATAGTTTCCACCTAACAAGATCACTATCACCAAAAACATGGTGTGACAAAAGCAAACTATTTTCGTCATATCATTAAAAAATTAAAAATCAATTTAATCTTTTACAATTTGCGTCACAAGGATTAAGTTCTGGTATCGGTATCGGCACATCTCTGATACCGATACCGTGACTACAGCTGTGCGCGACTGTCTCCGATTGCTTGGTCACTTCAGCCTGTAATGATATCTTATCGAAAGTTTTACAAGAACTACTTACTTAGTAGATTAATTTTCTTTAAAAATTATTGATATTATATTTGCAGTAATGGTTGGAACTCCCTCTATACTTATTTATATAAGGTGCTCGCACAGAGCGGCCGTCATCTAGAAATTATATATTTTTTACAGATTTTGCCCGAATTATTCCTAAACTAAAATTAATGTGAAAAGTAAGCAGTTGATGTACATTACAATACGTTACAATACGTTATCTTACTGATACAAACTTGAAACTGAAAACTTGTTGGTATCCTGTTGAACTTGATTTTGCAAATGAACCGAAAATATTTATTTGCGTTGCATGAATTGAATTTTATTAATATTGATGTAAGTTTTTTATTTTAACAATAATTAACGTAAGTTGTGGATTATTACATCCTTTTCCGTAAGCTAAGGACTAAGGACATGCGGTGATACTGAATCTTTTAGTTAAACAAAATAATACTGGTGAGTTTATTTGCTGACTGAGTCACTATCGAGTCATATTGTTATATTTATCTCACTCTTATATTTATGATTTGCGGTCATGACATGTGCATTTTCAAAACCATCGGAATAATCAGGGAATGTGAAGTACAAAACTCTAAAACAACAAAGGTACCTGTTACTAAACATTTTATAGGTAGGTACCTAGTTTATTTTAGTAAGTTCTAAAGTAATTTCAATTAACAATTGGCATTCTGATCATCACCAATTTCAACATTTCAAAATGTTGACCTGCGCTGGTAAATATAACTACATATGTACTAGGTAAATGAATCACGCTGAAAAACCCCGAATAGACATAGAAACATTCAAATAGCAACAACAATACATCACAACCAAATAGCCTTTCTTTATCTAATAGGTGACAACCACTTCAATATTTACTTGCAAAGATTATCAGCTAAGATTCCTGACGTCACGGCGAGCTGTCATCACACCTCGCCAATTTTGACACGTTGACTCAGATGAACGAGTGTGGTGACGAAATCATTGTTATTTAAAAAAGACAAAAGTAAATGTATTCTACTTATCGATTGATAGTATCTGTCGGATGATTCTGTTGTCAGTTACAGCTATTTTTGTCCGTTGTCAGTCAAATTGCTATCTATTTATTTAGGTACTTTAAATAATAAGGTTGCAATTTTGCATTTCAGCTAACGCATTCTTAATGATTGATTTACACTAACAATTATATTTCATCTTAGAGTTAAATCTATCGATTGAGTGGTTGAAATTTTGAATCTTTGCCATCACTATCTCGTTTTGGGTTTATGCATGGTTTATGTAATGTCTAAAGTCACAGATTTTGTTAAGGGTGACTAAATGCAGCATTCAGAACCATAAGATATACAATAGTTTCCATCAAATTATGTCTTCAAACAGTCTTACTTCTAACTTGTACTTTACATTCATTCAATAATAAAGCTACTTTAAAAATCCAAAACAAACATTAGATAAAACCAAACAAAATAACGGCACATTTCCCTAACAATACTAACAATGAAGTCATCACGACGCCATCTTGTATGCACCACAGTCGATCGATTAAGGCGGACCTCAATCGATCAAGGGCAGCACTATCAAGTGTTGCCTCAGTAATTTATTACATTTGGCTTAAGGCTTCCGGAGTGAGACGTTTTACACTGTCAACACTATAAATCAATTATAGTTTACATCTTATTTGGGTACCGGTGTTTGTGTCTGTCCGTCTGTGTCAACATGATACTGTTTAGGATGGGCCATGATTGTCAATGGTTTTTCTGTCGCATTTTTAGGGATGTAAAGCTGCAAATATTTTTGTGTTCCGCCAACGCGAAAATGCAAAACGGTTGTTTAAGAGTATTTAGGTGTGCAGGGACGGTATAGATAAAAAAACACACAAAAAACAATAAGAAAAGTGTGTTACTTTGCTCCACATAATAGTTTGGAAAGTGTTCTAAAAAATTTTGCAACTCACACCTATCTCGCATTGTGGCACGACCCTTCAAAAAATGTTATATCGTAGCTCATTGTCTACTCTACGCAATACTTAGTAGCCAGAGCAAATACATAACATCCTGGACGCAACTCTGAGGGGATCTCTAATAGGGGAGATACATATATGAGGGCGTCCATTTATAAGTTCATGCCATTCAATGATATAGAGCTATTATGAGAATGCATTTAATGTATGTATTTATGGAATATATTTATGATGTAATTTATTAACTCGTTTGCTTATGTGCAGCAGTGTTCATAGACGCATTTTTACCGGTCAATCTTAGGGTATTTTCATTGCGATCAAAATCAATGGGATTTCGATTAAACATCAAACTCTTGAAAAATATGCTGATTAAATTACAATATTTGGGGTTTCAAACTAAATATAGATAGATAACTACTTTAACATAATTTCGTTCCCCGTTTGGACAAATAGAACAAGGCTCTAAGTAAATATAAAGCACATTATTGTACCATAAAAAGTAAGCCATTCATTTCTGTTATTATATTCCGTACGTGGAACAAAAATATACCTACTAAGAAGTTAATACCACTCCATTAATATTTTTTACAGTTTATATCTAAAAAGGTTTCAATAACCAGCGAACCGGAGGTCCACGAACTCTCGGGTAATCTAATCAGGATCAACAAATTCGAGGGTTCGATCGCTTATCTGTCAAGATTTGCAATGCTAACAACTGTACAGATTTGTTCACAAAATATACAACACACGGAATATATCGCTAAAGTACATTTACTTGTGCAAGCTGAGATTTCAGTTTTATAGGATTCCCATAATATTTCTGCATTACTTATCTATCGAACTGTGCAAATAATTTTAGTGACTAGGTACAACAAACCTAACTTACTTTATGTGGCAAAACTTGAGAACCTTAAAATCGGTAAAATATATTTAGGAGCAAACATACTTTAAATTCAAAACTAATAAAATACCAAAACATGAAACAAAGTAACGATTGAGAATATACCAGTGCACATCGTCGTTGATAAGAATAAAAAAAAACCATATTATTACAACAAACTAGGTAAATGTATTATTAGGTATGTTTTATTAGGTAATGTGTTATTAGGTATGTTTACTTCCTATAGAATATATTTTAGCTTAGAAGACTCTAAAATTTCCACAAACACTATCTACTCACCAAAATCAAATGGACATTATTTAAAACCTACGGAATCGCCAGTGTAGCAATAGGCCTAAGAAAATTATGACCAGAAAGGAAAACCCCAAAAACCTCTTAGTCATGATTACTCAGGATTAAAAAGTATCTCTACAATAGTATGATATCCATTATTATCCATATTATTGGCAGATGATAGAGGTGAGGCTGTGAAGATTTGATAAGAAAATAAAACATGCTGAGTTCACTACATACCTATTGAAAATAAACATTATGGAGTGGTCTTGATAGAAACGCCATAAAAATATACTTCTATGGTCCACGTGCAAAATATCAAGAAACATTCGAATTGAATGAACTTTCCGCGCTAGATAAAGACATTAAAAAAAAAATACTTTGAGGCATAAATATCACTGCCGCAACTGAGCAAAACCAAATTCAACATTATGCCCCCGACTTTTACATTGTTTTTAACTGCTTGTTTTAAATTAGCTTCCGGCCTCGGTTTCTGGTAGCTGGATGGTGTACCTATGTCTTTTTCCCGTGTCAAGCTAACTCACCTCTAATTTCCAGCATACACGGTTCTGCCATTCTTGACTTATAAGTAGTGTAACTAAAACGACTTTCTTCTGTACTTATGTGTAGAGAGATATAGGTGATGCCACAGGATGAACCTAGCTATATTTACACCTGCGATTTCACAAACAAATGACGTATAGTTCTAAGAACACAGATGCACAGATAACAGCGAATATTTTCTGTAACCACGTGTGTGTTATGTAATTGTGACGTCACTCTATATGATAAACAATGGAAACAACAACAGCTGTGATTGCTTAGTTACATGACTTTGCTTGGATATTTTAAGGATTATTGGAAATGTTTAGGCAAACCGCTATGGGCTTCAGCATGCGAAATGTGATATTTTTCAATAAATATTAAACGTTGTTTGTTTTATTCCACGCTGAAATATTAAGCGAAAAAATCAAATTCATCATTAGAGTGAAAAAATCTGCTGCGTGTGTAATATGATTTAATTGTTTCAGGTATCGTATCTCAAAAATAAACAAAATCTCTTTAAAGAAGCACTTTATATCAGTACAGCTGTCGAGTGATGGTACTTACAATATTACCTACTGTTTGGTTTAATTACGGTTTGAGATAACAAAGATTTAGATATTCTACATTAAAGAAATCTTTCAATATCTCCACTAAAAAACCACTTCAACAGAACTCCATTCAACCAAAAAACTAAATCAATGAATTTAAGCAACAACAATAAAATCGACACAATATCTAGTATTATATCAGCAAAAACAGATGATCTTAGATAACTATACGAAGGCTAGATAATAATCTACTAACAAAATATGTTTTAAACGGATTTACCGAATCTAGAAATCAAATCTTTATCGATATCGATAAGACTGTATGGCCATGCCTATAGATAATGTTTCGTTCAACAACGATATTTATTGCGTATATCAAAAGTACCTAAGGTTTGTTGATGGCGCTTAGGTACTATTATATCAATTCTTGCTAATTAGCTATTTCATTTATTTATTCTATAACATATTTTTTACATTTTCAAATGTTAAATAAAAAAAAATATTAACAATAATGCCCGCTAATATTATTATTGCGAAATAAATAACTATATAACTGTCTGTCGCGCTATCACGTCAAAACTATTGGACCGATTTAAATGAGTATAGAGCCCAAGAGACAAAGGCTTCTCTTATGCGGCCAGTAGTTTCCTCCTGATGTGGTTGGAACGTGGGGAACAGCTATTCCTTTATATCTTTATTCACAGTTAATTATGATCTATTTTATACAATGTACACACTTGGGTACACTCCCGGTGGGCAGCGATGAGGAGGAGTTTTTTGATGCAATTTTTTAAATATTTTTATTTATAGTAAGTGTATATATTAGGTAATAAGTTACTTGTATGTTGTATATATATTTATTATTAAGTTATTGTAAAAAATGTACACAATATATATACAAACTCTTATTATGACTCTTATTCAAAAGATTATGATCTTAAAAGATTTCTAAAAACGTATTAAATCACAGAGTCTCGAAGGTTGTAGAGACATACACACGATTCCACAAAGTTGAAAAATGCAACGGATTCGGAAAAATATGTTTTCAATAAAGAAATATTTTTTTTGTGTTGTAAATATCCATGTAAATAACTATTTAATAAAACCGGTGCAATATTTTCTAACATGGGCAAAAAATATCTTTTTGTTATTCCTAAATAGTATGGCAAAATTTTCTAGGTGCGCGTGTATTTTTCATTTAAAAATTCACGACATCCAAAAGCAATTTGCTTGTTTACAACAGTATGTTTATCATTGTCAATGCTAAGCAAGGCTGGGATCACTTCTAATGCGGTTTATCTCACGACAGCTCAGATTTGTAAGATAACCTAATCTTCAATGGACAACACAATATTTAGTTCGTAATGTAAAGTATGTGTCCAAGATCTTATCACTGCACAATTGTGAAAATAAATCCTTTGAAGATTTGGTTTTAGAGTGCAGTTTTTCCTGCTCAGGATTTGTTATTTGTTATCTTTGTTTTATTACGGCCTAAGGTTACTTCTCATGGTCTTCCTCTTCTACTTGTCGAATAAGCTGCAAATTTTAATTACAATGCCTTATGTCTTGGGGCTTGGGCTTGTGAGGAGTTTTCTCAAATCCGTTTGAAAGCCTGAATTTATATAATTTGAAGAGCATTCAAGTACACCGTCTTTACTTGCCCTACCAAGCACGGTGGTTCCTCTAATCCGGCTCGTCCTAGGAATCGAATCAAGGACTCTGTACATTGCAATCACCCTTGCAACCACTGTGTAGAAAAACTAAATAACCATAGCTTTCTAATAATGACATTTTTGTCCGAGATAACGCTAACTTTATCCTATGGCAATAATAATTTGATAACTCAATTACATTTAGTGGGTAACATTTCCTCTTATTACAAAACCAGCAAACACTATCTCTTAAGACTCTCAACAAACAAAAACTAGGCAACATATTTCCACTACCTACAAACGTACGTAGTTCTTGGTTATTTATTTGCTAAATAACTAAATAAATACTACTTATAGTACCGAGCCCTCCCCGGGAGGAGTCGTGTCACTCTGGACGATTGATCGTCCCCCTCGGGACTTGTATCCATGTACCCTCACAACGGATCCTTTTTTTTCTATTTTTTCTCTCTTTTTTTTCCTCGAAAGGACATCCGGAAGTTCGTTATGTTATGAGTTTTTTTTCGTGGGAGACTGGCCACGCTTGTTTTGTTAAGTTTTCTAGGGAATTATAAAGTAATATTGTGAATTAAGTTTAGTTAAGTAGTAACTTGAAATAAACGCTCCTGAAAGTTTTCCGTCGTGAAATATATTCCAGCTTTTTAAATGGAAAATGTGGTTCATGGATTTAGTTAATTTTCAGAGTGATGATTTAGATTTTTTAATGAATACTAAAGTACTTTATTTCGCTTTAAATAAATGGAATGCCTTGTAGTTCTGTGCATGATTCACAGCCTCTGTTAAATAATCCACTTATTGTCATTTCATTATTTTAGAGATTTTTGAAAACTTTACCACTAGAGCTTTTAAGTTGATTTAATCTGTAGCTCACTCGATAATAAGGCTTATTTTTGTTTAATTACTTTATGTAGCTTTAAAACACGATTAAAACCTTAATCTTTATTCTAAAATATTTTGACGTATTTGCGTCTACCACACAAAAATAGAATATAAAATAATAAACATAAACCCCTAATTCATTAAAAAAACGACAGTATATCAGCTGTCTCGTCCCTAAAAAATTAAAAGGTACATTTGCGAAGCGCGTTGATGTCTAAAATTGCGGCGCTCTTAAGCAAATTTACCGAACAAATATTATTAGCGATTTTATACGGAACCCTCCGGATTAGGGACTGACGCCCCTGGATTTATCGGCAATGCATTTCACTAGATGTGTTGAAAAGGTGAATTACGTAATCATTGAGTGATCAGAGCATTATGTGGGCATAAGACACTTGAGCAAAAGCTTTTTGTAAACAGTTTTAAGTAGAAAAGGAAAAATCTGAAGTTATATGTATCCGTTTGTATGTATATTTTTTCATATCATACCTACCCTATATCTTACCTACTTGAAAATATATTGTACTAGCTGTTTTTCCCGTGGTTTTACCTGCGTCAAGCGGGAACTGCTGCCCTTATCGGAATAAAATATAGCTTATGTTACTCGCGGATAATATAGCTTTCTAATGGTGAAAGAATTTTCAAAATTGGTCCATTCGTTTTTGAGTTTGCCCATTACAATCAAACATACAATTTTTTTTTCTCTTTATAATATCTAATAGTAGAGAATTATAGGTAGCCCTATTTATAGCTAGTAAGACGACGATAACACGTGTTAGTACATTTTATGTTGCATTTATTTATAATAACGTAATTGTCTAGGTTCAGAACATGTCTAAAGTTCATCAATTCATCAATCATAGTGTTATCAATAAAAGTATAATTTCTATCTTTTATTAAGCTTTATCAACATATCCTCGAGTGCATGTGCAACACAGAATTAATCAATAACAAATGTCAATACAGAAAACAAACATTGTAAGTATATGTTTTATCATTAGAAATCATTTCTCCCTCTATTTATAGTAATATCATAAAGCTGAAGAATTTGTTTGTTTAAACGCGCTTATTCAGGAACTACTGAACATATTTGAAAATACCTTTCGGGTGTTGGATGTCCCTTTTATTGAGGAAGACTATATGCTACTACGGCTTTTTATCCGGGGGCGCGAAGTAGTTTCCATGGGACGAGGATAAAGCCCATTGAGGCTATCCAATGCTAGAACGCATTTTTTTTTTCTAATCAAATTAGTTTCTGAAAGCATACTCTTTAGCTTTATAATATCATCTTCACCGACGCTGACTGTATGCAAGAAAAACCTGTAGGACACTGGCTGAATGCAGGAAAAGCTTATTTTGCAGAAATCCCAAATAAATCAGCTCGTATTATCTACAGCAAAAATACATACACACACATATACACATTTCACCAAAAACATCTCGGTAGCTAAGCCAAACAATTATTCGTTTCCCAGCCCTTGGAGCACGTTAATAATTCGGTACTAGTGGGTCGCATTATGTGCCTCGACAGGGTATGACTGATCACCCACAGCCCTGGCTCAGAAACCGACGGAAAAAATTGCCCCGAAATAACACGGGAATTGGCCGAAATTCGAAGCCACGCTTTTAGGAGTAATTCGGTGGAGGAGCAGAGAAATATGTTGCCGAATAAGGTTAATAATACCTACATATTTACTTAGTTAAGTTTCATAGAAAACTTTAACATTAATAAATCCTGGTTAGTTAAACCACTACCGTAAATGTAAGTGCGGCCGTAAATGCAGTATTGGGTTGCATTGTTTCAGCTGAGAGAGAGCAATAATGACCAGAATATCTTATTTAATTATATACCTACCCATGTATCACGAATAAATGATTTGAATTTGAATTGATGACCCACTGATTGAGTTTAGCGTCCAGCCTTGATGATGATTGCTAGAAACAGTCTATGAGGAAAAATAATTATCTTCGGCGTTCGGCGTTTTGTGATGACGTACCTACAATAGGAAGCAGAAGATGGGAAGAAGGAAAATATCTCAAAGCCTGTTCACCTACTAAAACTATCTGCTGGTTCTTCAAACCTCATTCCGACAGTAGTTGCCTGTTACCTCGTTTCTTTCTTTGCTTAAACGCGCTTATCTCAGGAGCCACTGGATGTAATTGAAATTTTTTCTGAGTCTTAAATAGGCCATGTACTGACAACGACTGAAAGCTGTAGGCTTATTATCCAGGTGCGCGAAGTAGTTATCGCTGAACCCATCATGGTAAACTAGGTAACTCATACTGTAAGGGAAATTTTTCACACATCCGATACAAAAAAGCGATTCTCCACAGAATTTCATTAAACAGCCAATTACAAAAGCATTCGATCATCGCATCGACAGCTGATTGCCAAAAGTCGTGTGCCATAAGCCCCACAGCAAAGCGAACGATTATATTTTTAATAAAACCATAACTAAAACAAGATAAGCAGTCCCCACTGAACAACAGAACAAACATACACGTCGATACACTTGATCCTGTAATCCTTTGCTTCTGTAATTCGTGTTATCTGTAACTATGGTATTTGGTCACGAGTTTTTTTTTTTAATAAAATGGAATATGTACTGGTAAGGGAGTTATATTAGGTAAAGACTTTGTTAGGCTTTGTGTAGGTATTTGGCCATATTCGTAACTAAGAGTCTGTCCAATTAAACAATAATTTCGACATAAATAATTACTTACTTTTTTAAAGCGAGAATATTTTTAAATTATTTGAACTTAAACTTATTTAAACCAGATAACGATTGCATGTAAGAACGAAGGTAGAATTATTTTCATGTTCAGGGCTTATGTTAGGGCATTATAAAATTGTTCAGAACATGAAGTACAAGTAATCGATCAGTGATGTTAACGGTAGCATTATACACGAGCCACTTGTCCTGACTCAAACACATAAGAAACGAATTCATCACCTCTCGCCCACTTCATTAGTCCACCTGACATGAAACTTATCAAACTCAGCCACAATCTAACCGCTGAAACGGAAGTGCAATGCATCAAACCGACCAACAGACGTATCACGTCGTGTCATCATAATAATTCCAACGAATCCTTCGCAACAGCCTTATTTATATTCCCTCACCTACTTTAATATGTATGATTTAATTAACCACTCGCATCTCCTGTCAACTCTGCAACGAATTGAAACGTCAGCTGCGTATTTTTTTTCCCTATAATACACACCCATTTTTCGGTAAAGAATTTAAGCAAACATGGCTGTGTAAAAGTTGAAAAAAAAAGTTTATTCGTGAACGCATCTGCCGTATCGTCCAATTTTCGACCAATCCCGACGTCTCCCGCTCCCCTAGCTGTCAGTTGACTGTCAATTGTTTGAAATTCGAATGTTATGTTTTTCTGTTGGTAGGGCGTTGACGCGGCGGTACACAGCCAGTCGTGTAGTACAATTGAATTGATTGAATTACGGTTAATTTGGACCGCGGCGTGTCGTAATGGATTGCCACCCGCATTGTGTCCGGTAAATAAAGGGTACTCTTACATACATGCGTTACATTGCTTACAATTGCTACTGCCATCGATAGGTTAAAAATATTTTTCTATCTATCTAGGTATCTATTAGGTATATATAATGTATATGCAGGAAATAAAGACGGTTTTCTACTTTGTAAGAAAACCGCTTGTAGGTAATGGTTTCTTAGTGGATGAACTGAATCTATGAAAACTTTTTTAAGCTTTTTCTTTGTTTGCAGTGTTAAGCTTTCAATCATCTGAAAATACAAAGTCATATGTTTGTTTAATGTTCGTGTCGAAGTCGTTAAGAAGTCGTGGTGGCCTAGTGGGTAAAGGACCAACCTCAAGTATGAGGGCGTGGGTTCGATCCCAGGTCAGGCAAGTACCAATGCAACTTTTCTAAGTTTGTATGTACTTTCTAAGTATATCTTAGACACCATTGACTGTGTTTCGGATGGCACGTTAAACTGTAGGTCCCGGCTGTCATTGAACATCCTTGGCAGTCGTTACGGGTAGTCAGAAGCCAGTAAGTCTGACACCAGTCTAACCAAGGGGTATCGGGTTGCCTGGGTAACTGGGTTGAGGAGGTCAGATAGGCAGTCGCTTCTTGTAAAACACTGGTACTCAGCTGAATCCGGTTAGACTGGAAGCCGACCCCAACATGATTGGGAAAAGGCTCGGAGGATGGATGTTTGTTTAATGTTCGATGTCTTCTTCCACTTCCTATGTGTTTTAGCTGGGACCTTGAAATTGACCTTCAGAAACTGCTGATTTTCAGACTATTTTGAAAAAATATATAATCTTTTTATCTTAATCTTTAGTATACATGTTAAAGGCCTAAATGTCCTTCGTCATGCCGTCGGGTACCATTGTAAATCTTTTTATTTATATCAGCACTTTTTTTAATAAATAAGATAACTGAATTCAGTTGTTTCTTAAAAAATATCCTATCTGAATGTCTCAAGGCCTAATTGCACAATGTTGTGCAATTTCAGAAAAACAACAAGCAGAGTTAAGTCATCAGAAAACAGAAAATAATGGCCAAGTTAGTTTAGAATTGGATTGAGTACGAAAGGTTCTGCACGTTCTATAGAACTATAGAAAATATGGTCTCATGTCATTTTGGCTATTTCACTCGTAGATAGGAAGATATACGACTATTTACTAACATCCTTTTTACTGTCCTACTCGACCATAGACCTCTTCTCATACAGAGAAGGAATAAACGTTAATCACCACGCTTGCTCAAATATTAAAAAAATAAACTGTATAGTCCAGGTTTCCTCATGTTTTCCTTCACCGTTAAATGAGTTATAGAAATCCTGTTCTGCAAGTTTTCCTTCTATATCGTATAGGTCTTTTAGACATAAAGTTCTATATTTACACACATGGGATCACTTGACCGCTTTCTCTAATTATTTGTTTTGAAAGCTTTTATAGAAATTTAATCTAAGCAGAAATCTCAAATCAGCAATTCAGCATCACAGCCGAAGAACCTATAGAATACTCAACAATACACTTCTGTAGCACCCTTCTTCAAATCCTAAAGTAATATAAATAAATTAAAATCTAAACACTACCCGTCACCCGTTGCGCTAACCCGATTCTCATTGGAGAAAAAAACGCAAACAGTGTTCGTACGCAAGCTCGGCCGAGCAAACATTTGCCAGCGATCGAGTAATGGATTAGCGTTGTCGCGGGCAGCCAGCCCGGTGTAGTGTTACCGGTGGACAAACAACCACTGGCGGTGCCTTTGTGCCTCTAGCGGGGACTAGCAGGCGCACTGTCACAAGTTTTGCTTTAGAATGGGAAGATTTTTAAGGTTTTAGAAGCTAGGAAGCCTGTACGCATCGTAGGGTTCGAGGGATGTGTCTTTGGTGGCTAAAATGGTTTAAACTTTAGATTTTAAAGTTGGGTGCAGTAACAGCTTACCTAACTGTGCTTTTGTTAAATAGTAACATTACCTTATTGTGATTGAAGTACCTTAATGTGTCTGCCCATATTTCTTTAAGGTTGACTTGCAATCTTAACTTATGTAGCTACAAACCAACGACTTACCTCTACATTAAAAGAGTCACACACAATTGTTATGCATCAAGTCCGAAATTCTAAATTCTATAAATGACAGACTTCTACGCTTCATATATGGAACAACTGTTTTAACCTGGTGCTATCGGACGAATCAAACAATATGCCTTCTTCATCTGGGTCCTAAGCAATGCGGAAGTTTGGTCCACTGTCAATATTATCTCTCGCTGCGTGCTCGCATTTCGTCACGTCTGTTTGTGAAACAACACTGTGAAACGATCCCTGTAATATTTTGGCTTTTTATATTCTACGATGCTTCTCGAATTTGCTATTTTGCGACTGGATATTTTATTTATATTATAACTAGAAGGTAGCGTCTCAATTGACTTTGAATAATAGGTATGGAAAAAGATGCAATCCCTACTCCGTCAGTAATGTTTCACCAACAATGCCTATTTTTCAAATTCAACTCAACCATTAGTAGCACCATCGAGTATGTAACAGCCTTTTGAGAAACATCAGCTATATCTAAACGTAGGTTGAGTGTGATCGAAGTGAACTTAAAAAGTTGTTCCACCAATGAAAAGTTGCATACAAATATTTAGAATCCCAACTTCACCAGCAATGACAAACTTGATTTGGAAGTTACCACAGGCCTCCCGCATAGAGTTCCAACGCAAACTGTAGTTAATGACGAGTGCAGGAAACGGCCGCATCTGGCCAGTTCGCTAGCTTAGCGTTGCGCAAACATACGGACAGACAAACACCCGGCGTTGTTTGATCTGCCATCGGGTTGCTGAGAGGGACCGCTACTACGGCAGGTGTAGGTATGTTTGGTGATCTGTATCTTTGAATCGGTGGTTCAATCGTGCTAGTAGGTACTAGGCACATGGTAGTAGATAAGTACAAGTTTAAAGCTTTCACGATTTGTACTCATATTTAGACACTAACTAGACTTAATCAGTACTACTATAAAGATAAATGTACAATACTTTTGTCTTGCATTGCATCGACCGTGGTTACCCATATCTACAAAAAGCTAAAAGCTGTCTAAAATTTTTATTATTGCACTATTCTCCTAACACTTGTTTCACTGTTAATATACAAGTATTTCCCTTCCAACTTTAGACGTATCATCGTCAGCAAATATATTAATTTCTCCCCTTCGGACGTTGTTAATAAAGTAACGAGTGTCGAAAGGATTATCTGGACAAATGGACAGGACGGACGGACGGACCGTTTGAATTGTACCTATTAGTAGATATCGTGTCATTAGTCGTACGCCGACTGTTCTTGAAGCTTTTATTTGTTATCTTCTAACTTATATTGTTGTCGATTTAATTTTCTTTATTTCTTATAGGAATTTGTAAGTTAATTAAGCGTAATACTTCTTAAGGTCTGGCGTTTATATTTCTAACATAGTCTAATCATTTCATTTGACGAAGCATTCAGGTCATGGTCAATTTTGTAAAGAAATTACCAAACCAACTTAAGTAGACCAGTAAACAATCTTCAGATTTAATTGATCTGCTTAAACTTTGCCCATCAATGTTTAATTAGACCACAAACATTTCTTAATTAATTAGTTTCAAGGAAGTCAACAAGCACAAGGTCGTTCTACGAAATCAGAACTTTACAAATACACCAAACAAATAGCGGAATATTTGTTTAATTTCAAACAATTTCGTACGTGATTTCGATAACTGTGTAAGACATAGAATCCAGTCCTTCAGAAAACAAACGTGAACACTGCACTACAAACAATGGTATTATAAGTATAATAACCGTACTGAATCTGTTTACTCAAGAACAATGTACGTCAAATCCAAAGTTTACCGTGAAACGAGTATGGGCCACTCTTGCGCAGCGGGGCGTCGTCTTTAGGCTAATATTGAAATATCTTTTATCTCACTTCTTTTTTCTTCGGATGAATTAGAAAAAAGTGATACCTGTCATAAATGGACCCGAGAGGCTCCCACGAGCTTTCTTTAGTGCGTTTTAAAAGATTATCCTCAGCAATGAGACGTTTGGGTAAACAAACCTGTGACCGCAAACAACAAAAACTTTATGAATTTGAATGGAGCGGAAAAGGAAGAATGTCAATGTTTACTCAAAATACTTGTTTCATTATATTGCAAATCATTGCACCTTATAAATTGGCTTGAAAAAATGCATTTACGGTGTTATTGTGTTTTGCTCTCCCACAAAAAGACCAAGATTTCAGTGTTCTTTGTGATATTAGATAGTAATAAATAATTTTGACGTGTAGACTGGTGACCTGCTGCCCATGCTGTAACCCCCATCTTCCTATGAGTGACAAAATTGTTAATCAGATATAATTAACAATCCACTTTCCTTTGTTCCAGCTCCGAAACTAATGATACCTCCGACCGAGTTCGTCAGCCAGGGCGGCATCGGCAGCCCGCAGGAGGGAATGCGCACCCCCACCAGCGGCCAGATGCTCGCCAACCCTCTCCTCAACCTGAACAACACCGGCCGCACCAACTTCACCAACAAACAGCTCACAGAACTTGAGAAGGAGTTCCACTTCAACAAGTATCTGACGCGAGCAAGGAGAATAGAAATAGCCTCAGCACTACAGCTCAACGAAACACAAGTCAAGATTTGGTTCCAGAATAGGCGGATGAAGCAAAAAAAAAGGATCAAAGAAGGCCTCATTGTCGCCCCTGAAGTGACCCCGACCTCAACCTCCCAAGCCAGCGTTGTCGGCTCCAGTGAGAACAGCCGCGAGTCCAGTTAAATTTTCTCGATGGTTTTCAAAGACGATTATAGAGTGAACTGTTGTTTTATCGATTCCATGATCAAGTGGTTCTATAGTTTTGTTTATTACAAAATACCTACTGACAGTCAGTTCGGAATAATGTTTACTGTTTTGTGTGGTTTAATCCTTATTTTTATTGTGTTTATTGTATTTGTGAATCGATAGTTTCTTTGTAGCGTTGTCCGTCAGATAAATCAATTTTATTATTTCGTAATACCGGTAGGATATTTGGTGTTTCCTGCCGTTGGACTAAAGAAAAATATGCTTCTGTAGAACACTCTCTGGAAGCTTTCATAAAATAAATGGGTGCTGAAGATGAATGGAGAAAAGTTGAAGATGATAAAGCAGTAGGGCATTGTACATTTAAAGTTCGAATGAGAGTGTAAAAATATATATTGATGATTAATATTCTGCTTGTCCTGAATCGGGATAAGACCAGATTATACAATCTAATAAATAAGAATAAAAACTATTATAACCAGTGAAAAAACATTGAATGAAAAGTAGATAGCGCGTAGATTGTTTTAATTGCAACATTGATTTTGAAAATGAAACTTATATCAAAAGAGATTATTGTAATAATGTAAAAGTTATAAAGGCTCAATTACCCTGATTAGTATAAACCAACGGATGTGTCAACGTAATGAATTTTCTTAGATGTATATGTAAATTTCAAATCACAAGCTAGATGTTACTTTTAAGATCAAGTGCTGTTTATCTAGATCGCTTTTAGAATCGTCCGTTAGGAGGTACATAAGAACAATATCATTAGTATATTAGTATTTTTTTATTTATTTTTTAAAGATCCTTGATCCTTATTATTTTTAGACCAAAGCTTGTTTTTTCTTTAATTTATTCTATAGAGTCAGTGACATTATTGAATGAATGTTGTTGCTTCTGTTTGTTCTTCTACGTTGATTATCTTTTAATTTCCATTTTGGGTTCTGACCGCTTTCTCCTTTTCTTTTCTTGCCTTAAAATATATTTTCAGTACTATTGAAGACATTCATTGGTAATGTAATTGACTGTGATTTTCAGATGTAAACCTGCTTAAACTTAATGACATTTTGCGGAAAAGTTATTTTTTATGTTAATAAATGATTCCAATTCTACATAGTTGAAAATAAATAGATAGTAATTTTAGCTGCAGAGCTGTTTTAAGAGAAGCAGAAAAATCATTAACTTTAAATAAATAAAATAGTATGCAATTGGATATTTTCTACATTTGTAACTAATAACATTCTGTCTATCTGTCTGTACATCTTGAATAAGTTTTCCATTAGTACGTTGACGATACTAGTCTTAATTTTGTAATTATATTGTGTACAAATCGTATAATGTATATAATAGTCGTGTGTTAGGTCCGTCTGAGTGTAAATTATGTATTAAGATAGCGACTACTACTTTATCATTAAATTAATTGTACCTATTTTCATTTATTGAAGTTTTATTACCCTTACTTTTAAGAATAGAATGGATCATACATCTAAACAAGCATCTATCCATGCTCGGTAGTATAAAAACAGCCACGAAATCAGAATTCTATGGTATGTATGATCTTGGGTCTACTAGTTATGACTTCATTCTGAGATTACCTTTCTTCACCAATTCCTACGAAGTTCTACCACAGGTTCTACCATGGAAGCGAGACTAGGTACAAGTACCTACCTGTAGAAAAATTCTTGACATCCATGAATATGATGATTTCTTCTCTAGAACTAATAATATACGATTGTAGATTTTTTTTAAATATACATTTCCAACTTGCAACATTTGCCAAATATCTTTACGTGCACTTCATTCTAGAAGCTGGAAGACTGACCGTATTCCGATCAAGTGTAGTGAAAAACCTGAGTAGATAATCAGAGTCTGAATACCTAGAGCCACTAAGTAACCAAGAAACTTCTGTTCCTATACTTCTTCAATACTTCTCCGACTGGCAAAGATTTGCAGCCAAGGCACTGTCAGCTTGGTATAGGTACCTTTTATAGGTGCACATCGATACTATATCTTGCGATCCTTGGCGACGCGAAACAGTTAGACCATTTTCGAGATTCCTGTAATATTTTAAACGGGAAGGGATATAAATAAATACTTCGTGTGTATTTTATTTTAATATGTAAATGCAAAAACCTAGAATGAGGGTCGATGATCCTGCAAAAAAAAATGTATGTAACGCCATCTACCGGTACACACAAGTACAAAAATTTGTCAAATCAGCCAGTTCAGGGCCACTTCGCAAAAGTGGGTAGGCACTACGCACTCCATACTCCATCTTATGAAAAAGCAGTATAATTTAGGAGTTGGAAATTTGATCGAAAAAAAACTACAAATATGCAATAAACACTATTTTATCTTAAAGGTCTTTCTAAATCATTCTCTTAAATAAGTACACTTATTTTACTTACAATAAAATCATACTAATAAAATATACCAGATCTGTAGTCTAATATCACAAAAGATATAAAAATAATGACTTACAAGATGAAGTTGCCAGCGACATCTATTGTCGATCGTTCAAACTTAACAGAATAGCACGTAGGTGTTAGTTCGCAGTTATATTGTAGATGGCGGTAGTGACTAACGAAAGTAAGGGGAAAAATGTAAAATCCTGAGGGTACAAAAATCTAAAAAAAATTCGTTGAATAAAAAATTACTTATGACTTTGAAGAATCACGATAGTTAACAATTTGAATTTACTTTTAATGCTTGCAAGTTTCTGAAAGCAAATTAAATGTTTATCATATCCAAAGAAGGTATTAAGATCAATACGCCTTGATTTCTTCCACCACAAGACGCAGGAACCCAATTTAACCATAATTAAAAATTATCCATTTTGGTTTCGAAATCTGGACCTATCGTAAGTAGAATAAAAATGACTAAGTACATACCTAAGTATCTAAGCAGACATCTAATTACACTTACCTACTATAAAATAAACTAAATTAAGAGTTAACAATTTCGTATTTCAGCTGGGTTTCGTTCAGTCTCGTTACTAGATTGGTATTGTTGAACGCTGAACCCGGTGTCATAACTCCTCCACTGTGGAACCAAAGATTTGTTTTTATTTCATTTCTTTACAGTTTATTATCAGGTAACAGATAATATATACCGTAAACTATACGCTATGCACAAAAATGCTTCTAAATAAAACTTGAAATATCTTAAAATAACTAGTTCATCTCCTCGTCCCCAAGGATCTTCTCACTAAATATTCAGAAAATACTCACATTTCTGGCATGTTGTGTCTCTCTTTGAGGAGTGTGACTGCGGACATGAGGAGTGCCGCTACTGCAGAACCGTAAGCAGGGTTCGTACCAGTTACCTGTCAAATATATCTTAAATTACTTCTATAGCTTTACCATATTAGCTATTTGGATAGAAAAGAACAACATTGTAAATTACTACCAAATTGGTATTAAAAAAATTCGTTTTAGTGTACCACAAGGTCATATTCTTGGGTCAACTGAATCATTTGGCAGAAGTGTCTTACTGTGGATGTCTCAATGAATGTTGAATGTTGTGTATTTTGACGTAACGTATCAGTTATGGCCATCTAACCCAAAAGATACCAGGATGAGAAGGAATAAATACGGAAGGGTAGGAAGACCAGGATATAACGTAAGTATATCTTTGTAAGAGTAAAACTGCAATAGGTCTGTCTCACCTTAGCCACAACAGTCTTTGTAGGCGGCATTGTGTCCACATTAGCGCCTTCCTCCCAACCCTTGCCAACCAGCTCAAAAGTGAAGTGCGTATTATTCATGACATTCTCTGTTGGGCCTTGCTTCGTCACGTACCCTGAAGACCAGTACTTCGGATGGTTCAACAAGTACTTTCGCGTCCATTCTGCTTTTGCCATCATAAATATGACCACGCCACTACAGATAGTGAGGAGGGACCGACCAAGACTTCCGCCCTTGAAGTATGCTTGGAACTGAACAGGGCGTTCCTGTTTGTTCTGGTAGAGGAACCGCTGTGTCCTGTACACCACGGACTCGTCTGCTCCTGGGAATGGGAGGTACCAACTGCCGTCCTTTTTTTGAAGATTCCTGGAAGTCAAAAAAATATTTGGAGATATCAGTAGGTTAAAGCTGATGCTTAAGTGTATGTATCGGAGGAAGGAAATTAGCTTACTTGAGTTTCACCTCAGGTTTCATCTGTGGCAAAGGTTCCGGGAACAAAGCTTTCTTCAGCTGCGCTAGTTGGCTGTGATCTGCCATTCTGAAACCATGCAGGTAAATGCACGTAAAACTTGCTCTGTCACAAGAAGGTGTAAACTGAGCATTACTCATTCTTCCTACTGCACCTGAGGTTTGTTACAGGCTTTTTATCGTCCCACTGCTGGGCACCTGAGATTAGCCGATTCAAATAAGCAAACTCTTTATAGTATTGGTTAGTTACCCATAAATGACAGACTCCCATGTCCCAAAGCCAATGACGCCTCGCTCCTTCGACTCCTCCGCGATATCGGGCGGTAGGTACCCGCTCAGGTACGACTCCACTGAGTTTAATGTGCCTGCAAATAGATGACACCTGTTAAGCAAATTCGGGGAACGATGTTAACGCTTAGATTAGTATCCTATTATTCCTATTTACTCATCAATACATTTAGAAGATTACTTATTCTTGTTATGTATTTTAGTGTTTTGTAGAACACGTAATGCTGTCGGTTTGATCAAATCGATAAATTTTGGCTTAACAACTACCTTACTCCCGGTAGTTGTTATTATTGTGGTTACGAACGATCTTTGATTTGACATGTAGACAGAGTCACATATTTAACGCCCCCTAGCCTATATTACTGCTATATAGTACGAACCTTTGAAGTTTTGTTTAAGAAAGATGACGCCCATATCGGCCGGGACGCTGTCCCAGCCACACGCGCTGATCACAAACACGCCAGCCTCCCGCGCGCGCTCGTCGTATCGAATCTGCATCAGCTCCATAAACTGGAAATACAGGAGACTATGATAACCCGAGCTTCTGCCACCAGTTCTAGTACCCGTTTCACTCGCTTCGCTAGGAAACTACTTCGTGCAGTCGAATAAAAAGGAGCCTTCAGCTACATGTTACGGCCAAAGCCCGAATTGCAGCTACAAGTAGGTTTAGCCGGCTACAGCAAAGTGTAACTAGACACTTGCGGTTAAACTTTGTTGTATCCTCTTCTCTTAAGGTTAGATATAAGTAGATGTAGCCTTCAGTATAGCAGCTGCACTTAGGTGCAGCCGCAAAGCCGTGGTTAAAGTTAGCAAGCTATTGCTCATCGGTAAGAATTAAGGTTACGATTTAGTTAAGCATTTTGACTTTGTTTTGAGATTCTTAACATTTCTCTTCTGACTGATTCTCTCTGCTCTAATACAAAAAAAAATAAAACAGAGTACGTAAGGAAGTAAGTACATGAAGGAGTATCTAAGGAGGTACATAGGGATAGTCCATAATGGAGTACTTAGAGGACGTGGAGTCTGATGAAGACTGTCAATTAGGATAAAAATGTTTTGGCAATAAAACTACTAATTACCTGTGGTTCTCCACTAACATCGATGTAGTGACACTTGCTCTCCACAGCGGCCTTGACGACCGGCTCTCCATACATGCGGTAAGGCCCACAACAGTTGACAACCAGCCTCGTCTGAGCACACATTGCGTTGAGAGATGCCACATCTCCTATGTCTGCTACTATCACTTTCACGTGGGATAGATCCTCACCTAGAATGGAAATTAAAGTCTGAATAGGATGAGAGCCTTTGGAGGTTTGGTAATTAATATCAATCCATCTATCCAAGTCCACAGACCTCTTCTACTTAGCCCTCTACGTCCAGCTGATCTGAACGATCTTCCTAAGTCGTAAGTCCTAGTTTTAGGTCAATCAATCTTGATGGGGGTGTCTCGGGATACACTAGTCGGTATACCCTTACCCAACATATTCTTCAATTCAGATAATTTTATCATTCTATTAGCTTTATAGGTACAAGCTTTTCTATCTTACAGAATTTCCATGGAGGACTATTTCTCGTCCATGAAACGACACATAGATTTTCATTGTTTACATGAACCGTGTTGTAACGGCGATCGATAGAGTCCTTCAACGAGGTGGTGCTATAAATGTACAGGGTCGTCAAAGGTCAAAGTCTCGAGATTGTTATCATTATGACGGACTTTTTCAACGAATTTTAACTTGGTAACCAACAATGGAAAGCATTGGTAGGTATAGGTACCTACTAAAAGTCCTGAAACTGTTGAACCGATTTGAGAAAATATTTGACTGTTGAAAAGCCATCATACCTACGTAAGTACGGAAAGTAGTTAGAAAATAGAGGGGACATTACAGACACCATAATTTACCAAGAAATTAATAATAACACAATAACATTTTATATAAATATGTCTTTCATTACATTGTGATAGACATTAATCATCCGGCTTATTTATAAGGTTAAGGTTTTGTTGCCTCGTTGGTCTAGCTGTCGCAAGTGCGGCTGCTGAGCACGAGGTCTCGGGTTCGATTCCCGAGTCGGGCCGAAATCGCTTTGTGGGTTTTAGAAGACTTTCACAAAGCAGCCCGGAGCCTGGAAGCTGGTGATTGATACACCCGTGCATCGGAGAGCACGTAAATGTCGGTCCTGCGCCTGATCTCTCTCCGGTCGTGTCGGATTACCGTCCCATCGGGCTATGAGAGTTAAGGAATAGTGAGTGCACCTGTGTCTGCGCAAATGCTCGTGCACTATAATATGTCCTGCGTAGTTGGCTAATCTCCTTACATGAGAACAGCCGCCTTAGCCGATAATCGGCTAGGAGGACATCATCAAGGTTAAGATAACTTCGATACAAAAACAAACCAGAAACACTTAAAACAAGTTTTGCCTCACGTGTGGGCAAAAACCGATAAAACGTGAGCTTGGGTCCGATATTATAATATGAACACAGGTAAAGGTCTTAAAAAAACAGCCTAATTAAGAACCGCCTACTTTTTCGGAACACGGTTGAAAAACAGCATTGCACACTATAAGAGAGTTTGATTTCTTTAAACGTCTTACCATTTTACGGAAGTTGCTAATACTTACGTACCTACCTACCTACGTATTTTACGGAAACAACTTGCAAGTGTAAAGTCGCGGTAATATTAGTAAGTAATTAGGTATAACAAGTTCACGTGTAACCTTGCCCTTTGCACAATGCATATCTTAAATAATAACACGATGACTAAAGTAACAATGATTCAATAATTACGTTATTATCATTCAGCTTCCGTTTATCATTACAAGATCGCAGTTCATACTACCAACATAGTTAATGATTAAGGTATAATTACCGGCATTTGTTGTGATAAAAAAATAGATACTACGGTATCAGAGATTAAAAATGTGTCCAGTAATGATGATAGACTTGTTTTAAATGTAGATATCTACCTACGGATGATATGAAATCACTAGCAGGTACCTAGGTACGTAGCTTAGATACAGTCCCACAGGAAAATCGGTACAAAGGTTGCTTACTTTCGAAGATATTCCCCTTTATTCATTTGTCTTTCAGCCATAATTTGATATGAAAGCAAAAGTTTATATTCTTTACCAAAACTCAGTTTTAAAGTGGCTTTAAACTTTTAACTGATCGAGGCGTGAACAAAACCTAGATAAAAATATGCGACTCTAAAGTTAGCATAGAGTATAAAAATATTGACTTGAATTTTTACGTAATAGGTAGAATTGAATACCTACCTAGGTAAGTGTTGATGACGTGATCAGGTGAGCCGAAGACCTGATAATTAATTTATCATCTGTTATTACGACAAAAATAACACAGTCCTTAGATTACATAGGCTCAAGTCCACCAACAATAAAAACGTCCGTTTTTCTCAAAACAACTATTAACTTTGAAACCTGTCCGTGAAAATTCAAAGTACCTACCTAAGTACCGTACTTAAACAGTTGTTTTAGGAAAATTGACGTTTACGTTGTAGACGAACTTGGCCTTACTCAATAAATAAAAATATTGTTTCATTCATGGATGATGCAGCAAATTTTGAGTTTTTCCTACAAAGAATTATGATCTCGTAATGAAAAAAGCTGTGTCAGGCAAATGACAAACCACCTATACAGCCTTATTCGGCTGCGGATGATGCAAGAATTTAAATCGATACTATATTATGTTAATACTTATATTTATTAAGCTGAATGGTTTGTTTATTTGGTTAAACGTGTTAATCTCAAAAATTACCACAAACTATTTTCGGAAGACGCAGTTGAAACCGTAATCCAAATACTAAATTATATCCTAGACTTTAAAATACTTACACTTTGACCTTTGAGTTTGCTTCGGTGCTTTTTTTGAAGGTATTCTAGTGTTAAGATATTTTTTGTCCTGGTAATATGATTTATGATTTACTAACCAGTTCTTTTGGCGACCTCGCCTTTCAAGTTTTCGAGCTTGTCTCGAGAACGGCCGGCGACTCCCCAGGACCCGATGTCATACTTCTTGGCAAGCTTCGCCATTTGGATGACAGCGTGCTTGCCTGTGAGGCCAGTCGCCCCGAAGATCACCAAGTCTATCCGTGGCACCTGGACAGTAGAATAAATTAAAGTTCCGTATTTTTTTATAGATAATGGTACTTTTACGGAACCCTTGCCGGGTAACTGGGTTGAGGAGGTCAGATAGAGTCAGCTCAGTCGCTCCTTATAAAACACTGGTACTCATTTTCCGGTTAGACTGGAAGCCGACCCCATAAAACTTGGGAAAAAAGCTCGGAAGATGAAGATGATGGCACGGAACCCTTCATGAGCGAGTCCGGCTCGGACTTGCCCGATTTTTTTTATTAATAAGAAGGAACCTTATATTTAAATAATTTTTAAGTAGATTGAGGGACAGTTAAAAGTCTGATGATTATGAGGTTTATTATGATCACTCCTTGACTTTTTATCTTCATTGCGTGATAGTTTGACCAATAATGTATAGGGGTAGGTACTTCCTACTGCCCCTACCTAGGTACCTGTCACCCCGCATCGTTTATACTAAAAGGGTATAATTTCTAATCCACTTACTTCCATTTCTAATCAGCTTTCAGCAATCGATTAACTTATTTGTAAAATTGAATTTTTAAACTTGAAACTTCGTAAAATATTAATGTATACTGAAACACTGACACCAATTTTATCATAACCCAAAACTAAGTATCAACGAATTTGTGGAAAAAAATAACGTTAAATTCCACCGCGTAGCACGTCATCGACGGTTGAAATACAAAGTGGACTAATGTTAGTGGGAAGCTACGGACTATATTTATGTAGATGTGAATTATTCGAAACAAGTTTGACAAATTAAAACTTTGGTTCGGATGACTTGTTGTTTTTATACAAATACGTATCCTATGAGTCTTTCAGCTAATGTTTTTGTTGCATCATCTGCGTTACGTTGGGTATGCCATAGTTTTCTGATTTGGACGATAAACAAATGGTAGAACAGTCAATCACTCCAGCTATGTACCTAGGTGCTTAAAGGTCCTATCCCTAGACGAGTAGTAGACGTCACTTTTGAACCATCCTGTATATACATATCCCATACATAAGCTACCCCTATGTATTGCCTTATGTACCACCCCTATGTACTCCTATGAGTAATACTAGTAAGTACAAGTACCCCAATGTACTTCCTTATGTTCCTTTTCCCTTAAATACTCCCGTATGTATTCCGTTATGTACTCCCTTTATAAACTGCCTTATGTTATCATTAGATACCTACTCTCTTTATACTTATGTACTAGCCATGGAGATCATAATGACAAGCGGAGATGTCAAAACGCAAAAGAAGCGCTAGGTATAACTTGCGGGTGTTCGGGGGACAAGGAACATTAGGTACTAGCTCCGCCTGCACACGCCTTCTATGAAACCCGCAGATTATTTTCAAAATAAAATCAACAATCAATCAATATGAATCTTTAACAAATTGGTTTTGATTTGACAAGGATCCCCGTACGTAACCTGACCTACAAGAAGGCGCCTGACCTACCTATAGCATCTCCACGACAGATTACTATATGTAGCAACTGTAGCAAGCTAATCTCTGCTCATCTTTCCTTCCTCCGATATACACCCTTATACATATACCTACTCCTTTATACGTGCTACTTATATGTAGGTCTACCTACATATAAATTTAAAGAAATTGTATGAGATCTCTTTAGGACAAAATATTTATGTAGTCTGAGAGAAAAATTGAAATGTTAATATGATTCGTTATTAATGCAAATAATATTTTGTAATAATTTATTTGGAAAATACGCGTGCAACGAATCGGCATTATGGTGACGTTTGACAGCGGTTGTCAAATTGTCAATGATGACACTTACTTGACACTTTTTCGCCGAAAGTTGGTCCGTGGCTGCATAACCTCACTATAAAATCTAAATTAAATAAACAAAATGGAATTAAACGAAAGAATTCTTCACTACTTAGAGAAGACTGATAAAGTAGATACTTTAAAGTTAGCTAGTGAATTCAATGAGGACCATCAAAAAGTTGTGGGTGCTGTAAAGAGTTTGGAAGCTCTTGAAATGGTGGTGTCAGAAACTACGAAGAGTACGCGATGGGAGTTAACTGGGGAAGGCGAACTGGTTGCTGATAAAGGCAGTCATGAAGCTGTGTTGTACAATAGCATCCCGGAAAATGGTATACCTCAGGCTGAAGTTATGAAGGTAGATACACTTACATACCTACTAACTTTTCAAGTGAATGATGAAACACTTGAGATAATTATTGTAAAGCTAGACGACCCACTGACCACAGTTTGTGTTATACCTGAAAATATTACAGATCCCAGTACCTACAGTGCACTTTATAGATGATCCTTTGACCATAAAGTACCTATTGTTTGAACATTGGTTTAAGTTTTTATTCATAAAACCTGGGGCCCTGAACCTGAACTGTATAATGAATGTAAAAAGCCAGAAACTCTTTTTTCTTATACATGTTGTATATTTCGAAAGTATAGCAAATCATACTTAATTTCCAATTAAAATGACCTGTAAAAATTGACCTGTATTTACAGACTGTACCAAACGCTAAAGTTGGCTTCAGCAAAGCGATGTCCTCTGGCTGGATACTCATAGACAAATCTGCAGGAGCACCACTTGTCAAGCGTAAAGTACAAAGCATCACCGACACTGTACAGGAACACTTGATCGAAATCAAAAAGGGCATAGACAATATTCCTGATAATGTCAGAAATGATTACAAGAAACGCAAGCTGCTTCAAGAAGTTACTATCAAGAGTTTCCTACTGTCAAAAGGACCACAATTTGCAACAACTATTAAAAAATTGGAGACAGATTTAACAAGTGAAATGCTGTTGACTGGTGCTTGGAAAACTTTGCAGTTCAAGCCATACAACTTTGATGCTTTGGGTAAGAATGTAATTTTGCTCTCCATATATGTATGCAATAGATTACTTTGGTAAGGAGAATGAGCACTATATGTCTATAATTTTTGTTCTCAATAAGTAAACAAAAGTATGTTACTGTGCAATTCCTGATTTAATCATGTTTTCTGGTCTTTGTTATTTACCCTTACCCATATAAGCTATGTTAACAAAAATGGACAGTCTATTTTACACACCAATGTTATATGACACAGATTTTGTTTTTAATTTACATTTCTGTCTTCACGATTACCAATACTACCAATTCTCGCTACAGGCCAGCCCCCAGAATGTGGTCACCTCCACCCTCTACTGAAGGTCCGTTCTGAATTCCGAGAGATCTTCTTAGAAATGGGTTTCAATGAAATGCCAACGAACCAATACATTGAAAGCTCCTTCTGGAACTTTGATGCACTCTTCCAACCACAGCAGCATCCGGCACGAGACGCTCATGATACATTCTTCATGTCCTCACCGACAAGCACTACAGAATTCCCAATGGAATATTTGGAAAGGGTCAAGAGAGTTCATAGTGAGGGTGGTTATGGATCCCAGGTGAGTTTGTTTGAAATTATTTTGTCATAATTATGCATTATTTGAATAAAAACTATAATTCTTGAAGTTAATTGTGTGACTCCTTGTTGCATCAGCTAACTGCCAGTGAAAGTCTCCTACAAATCAGTCCAGCCATCTCAATACCCAATACTTTTATTGCACTTTTATGTCAGAGGCTAGACAGAACAAATAAACTGACCTGAGTGACAAATCACTGCCCTAACTTTTATAACACTTGTCTTGTTCTTTACCAGGGCTACAGATACGACTGGAAGATCGAGGAAGCACAAAAGAACTTGCTTCGTACCCACACCACCGCCGTCAGCGCGCGCATGCTCTACAAGTTGGCGCAGCAGAAAGAATTCACTCCTCAGAAGTACTTCAGCATTGATAAGGTACGTATAGAGCACGGCAGAATGACGTGGAGTCTCTTTGATGAACGCAGTCTTACTTCTTACGGTGTCATATGGACCTTTGTGACCTTTTATGACCATATTGAGTGCACTTGTGTCTGCGCAAATGCATGTGCACTATAATATGTCCTGTGCAGCTGGCTGAGCTCCTCATATGTATGAGAACAGGTGCCGTGGCCGAAACCGGCCTTGGACGTAGTATTATTACTAGACTCATACGATTTTATCGTCAATAATCTTCCCTTACCATGGCATCATAATTGTTATTACCCCACAGGTGTTCCGCAACGAGACCCTGGATGCCACACATCTAGCCGAGTTCCACCAGGTGGAAGGAGTGATTGCAGACCGCGGCCTCGGCTTAGCAGACCTTATCAGTGTCCTGGATGCCTTCTTCAAACGACTGGGCTTCGATAGGCTGCAGTTCAAGCCAGCATACAACCCTTATACCGAACCCAGTATGGAGATCTTCGCTTATCATACTGGTGAGTTTTAACATTCATTGGTTCACAAAGAAAAACTATACGTCGTTTTAAAAAGCACTTAACTGAAGTCAGAAAATCCTCTCAGTGAAGAGGATATTCATTGCAAAGTCGATTGTAGTTTCTCATTATAATAGTAAAAAATATACAAATATCTTGTGTATGTAGTAAGGAATAAATAACTTCATGTAGAGAACACATCAAGTTAGAATAGAATACATTCTATTGAGTCAACCACCATTTAACATCCTATTGATCGATTAGCATAATTGCCAATGACTTATCATCATCTACTTACAATTTAATAACATTGCTGTGTCTATTTCAGGCCTTGGAAAATGGATCGAAATCGGCAACTCCGGCGTGTTCCGACCAGAAATGTTATTACCTATGGGTCTTCCCGAGGACGTTAATGTTATCGCCTGGGGTCTCTCGTTAGAACGACCGACTATGATCAAATATGGTCTAAACAACATTAGGGATCTAGTGGGCCCTAAAGTAGACCTACAAATGGTACAGAACAACCCTATATGTAGGCTTGATAAATAAATATTTATTTGCATTTAATAAAATTATTACCAAAATGTTATGTTTTATTTATTAACACAAGAGGGACATTTGAAAGAAATACTTATTTTCTACCGGGATATTGAAACATAACATGGCGGCTCCACATAAGTGCCGTGAAGCCCCGTTTCCAAGCGTTAACGTGAGTGTGGATTTTCGCGGGGCTCACACCAGTTGGCCGACCAGTGTCAGTATTTTGTCCGGTGAAAAATGGCGGTCCGTGCCATTTTCATGCATTCACGGCGAGAATTCGCGCGTGAATTCAATGCACTAATGTGGTGACGAAAAAAAGTTAGGCAAGAACCGCGAGAACTATACCTCTGTACCTAGGTAATAGAGATGTAACTAACGAATGTAATTTTTTTGCACAACTCGAATGCGAATGTCTGCTATCGCAATTCGTGAATACGCACGTTTTATGTGAATACGAGTGAACTTAACGTTACCACACCGACAAGAAACGTCCAATTTAATGGAACCCTTATTAAAGTAAATTCGGAATAAGCACGCTAAACAAGAGGGCACTACCAGAGGAAGCGCAATTACTAATTTTTGTTAATATGATTAATAAAATGTAAAACAGAAAATAAGTCACAGTTACAAAAGCCCCTGTGGCTAGATTATGAGCATTTGGCCCTGATCTGCATCGCCCGTGGGCCTGTGCCTACTGCCTGGGCACCGTCGCCGTGTCGGCACATTCGTAATTTCGGCCTTGTACCTCGAAAGTGTGAAGCTTCATCGCCCATTTTCAATTGTTTATCACAAATTAGCTAGAAATGCGAATGCGAATGTTCGTACATCACTAGTTTCTACCATAATAGCTAGATATACCTATTGAATTAGTATTGACCACTAGCACAGCACAACCTTTTTCGAACGACAGCCAAATTTTAAAATTAAAACATAAAAACAAAATAAAGAAACAAAACATGAGCATATTTGTCATTATTGTGTTCGTTTGTATCGCGCATTAGTGCATATTTTTACTATATAATTTTTGTTTGTTAAATATTATACATACAATCGAAAATGATACCTTTAGTAAAAAACTTCTTAAAATTATCTAAAAAACGTCTAAGGAACCATCTAGTTCCGTTACGAATTCCTGTAAGAAATTATGAAATTCCGAAGCACTTACAAGATGTTGCTTGCGAACCCAACCCGAGTTTCTTCAGAATGGTTGAGTATTTCTACCACAATGCCGTGAAAGTCTGCGAACCGTCTCTGGTCGATTATTTGAGCAAGCACACGCACATGTCGGAGAAGAAGAGGAAGCAGAGGGTAGCTGGCATTTTGAAGGTAGGTAACAAAATTGGTTTCATCTCCTAAGAGAAACATTCGTAAAAAAATGGTCAAATGCATCTCTTGAACGGTTTATTTGGCCAAAGGTTCATTTCTGTCATGTCATCCGAAAGATCTGTCAGCTCTGACAAAACAAGACTTGGTATCTGATTTTCTTGTAAACAGAGCGATACACAGTTCCACCATTGTGAAACTAAAATGAATGAGCTGGCTCGCCTAAGACGACCCACTGACCAGCCTTGTACGTTTGCAAATAAAGAACCTCAAGGCCATGCGGGATAAAGTCGCGAGGAAAAGCCATATATCACCTGCCTATCGTGTATATGATTTCAGGTGATGGGCTCTTGTAACAGCTGTCTGCAGATGGAGTTCCCTCTGCAGCGTAAGAACGGCAACTACGAGATCGTCCATGCTTATCGCTGTCAGCACAGCGTGCATCGCTTGCCCTGCAAAGGAGGTAGCCACAATACCGAGTTGCATTAAACTACCTACCTACCTAGAAAGGAGCCTTAAATTATGTCTATTTTGCTAGATAGAAAAGAGAAATAATCTAATGAACTAGAAAAAATCTTCAGTTCATCGACTACCATTCCATTCAGTGGCGGATTTACAAACTTGCCGCTAGTAGGCCATTCAATTTTTGCCGCCTCTAATGATTGTGAACTTAATGATATTTCTGTCAGTTACTAGATTATTTTTGCAAGCCTCTATGTATGTACCGAAGAGTTTAATGTTAACAAGTTTATATGACAGCGACTTTGAAGCGTAAAACCTTTGTAACTTGTAAACGGCTCAATCGATTTTCATTATACACTAAAAAAAAACTAAATTGAAATCGGTTCATCCGTTCGGGTGCTATGATGCAGTGGCGACGTAGCATCGGGTGGCACCCGGGGCGGACTACCTATTCTGCAGCCCCCCAAAAAAAAACGACAAATGTAAATACTTTTCTGTTCCAAAACTCAATAATTTTGTAAAGTGAAAAAGTCGCGAGCGAAGCGAGCGCGAATTTTTTTTTAGTTTTGGTACACAAAAATATCTACCCAAACAAGAGTGGATAAAAAGCACTGCAAAGAGAAGAAGCCGCGAGCGTAGCGAGCGCGAAATTTTTGATGTTTGGGACGCAATAATACCTAAAGAAATCAGAAAATAGCCACTGTCAAGTGAAAGGCGCGAGCGCAGCGAGCGCGAAATTTTTTGAGTCTTGGAACACAAAAATACTCAAACAAGTTTGAAAAAAACCAGTGTAAAGTGAAAAAGGTGAGATCGCAGCGAGCGCGAAATTTTTCGAGTTTTGGACACAAAAGTCCTCCACGCGTCAGTTGTTTTTACTACTTCGGTGCTTTAACTTTTTGTTAAATTGAGGACTCAAAGAGCGCAGAACAAACCAGGAATGATGAAAAAAGCCGCGAAACCGCGAGCGAAGCGAGCGGATTTTTTATTTTATTTTTATTGAAACGCTATTAGAATATTTTAAAATTCATGATCACGTAAGTACCTAAGTATATGTATATTACAGTTTATTAATTTTGCGTTTATTAATCGTCTATTTGTATGTGGATTGTGGACTCATATACTCAATTATAAAAAAACCTGTAAAAAAAATTGCTAATTTTGCCGCCCCTCTAAATCTGCCGCTCTAGGCACTGGCCTACTTGGCCTATTGGTAAATCCGCCACTGATTCCATTACCTACTCATCGGCGATTTCTTTGTTTAGGTATAAGATTCTCCAATGAGGTGAACTTAGACGAGGTCAAGGCTTTAGCTTCTCTGATGACTTTCAAGTGTGCTTGCTCCAACATTCCTTTTGGAGGTTCGAAGGGAGGTAAGTGCTGTAAACGGTCCTAACGGGCTGATGTCATTAGAGCGCCTAAGCTTACGTCTGGTATTAATAATAGCGTCCGAGGTCGATTTCGGCCATGGTAGTCAGCCTGCTGAGCAGGGCATATTAAATTTGAACATTTGTGCAAACAGGGTGCACTCACTATTTCTTCTCTCATAGTCCGATGGACGACCTGAGAGAAATCCTGTATGAAGTGGGGGTAGGTACCTTGTATTATGAGCGTGCTAACCACGCATATGAAATGTTCCAGGTGTAGCTATCAACCCTAAGACATACTCTGTCGCTGAGCTGCAGCGCATCACCAGGCGTTATACATTGGAACTTGCCAAGAAGAACTATATTGGTAAACAGTCTTTCTTGCACTTCAAATGATCGTAGGTACCTACACTAAACAAAGGCTTGCACATCAATTAAAAACTTGTTATTTTTTATGTCGTAGTCTTTTTGATTGGATTTTAGTTAAGCGGGTACTTTTGTAACACCTTGTATAAAATTGCGATCCTTGAAACCACAATATCTTCGTGTAGAGGCAACGACGCGTAGGTACCTATGTATTTTCCGTGGATATTGAATCCGTAGGTACCTAATGTAAATTTCTCTTAAACTTTTAAATAAAATCAGAAATCAATAATTTCTCTTAAAGGTGCCGGTATTGACGTACCAGCCCCTGACATGAACACCGGGGGCAGGGAAATGTCTTGGATTGTGGACACCTACATCAAGACCTTAGGTAAGAATTTTTGGTGTAAAATGACCGATTCTTAAGTGATTCAAACAGTTCCCCCGTATATTATGTACTTAATGTTATATATGAGAATTGGAGTGTTAAAGTGTAATTTTAATTGCAGGCTACCAAGATCTGAACGCGGCTGCGTGCGTGACGGGCAAGCCGATCAACGGCGGCGGCATTCACGGCCGCGTGGAGGCCACCGGCCGGGGCGTCTTCATGACCATCAACTACTATATTCACGACCCCTACTTCATGAAACTCATCGATGTCAAGCCTGGCTTCAAGGTATATATTGTATTTCAATCCGTTTTCACGCGGTTTCATCAGATATATGTGCTTTGCTTAGGCTCTTTCTATCTCAAACGATTCAGTCGTAATATTTTACTTAATATACCACCCAGGGCAAGACTGCAATCATCCAGGGATTCGGTAACGTGGGCTCCTGGGCCGCTGTCTACCTTGCCAAGGAGGGGGTCAAGATTATCGGAGTATTGGAGTGGGATGTTAACCTCTCCAACCCTGAAGGCATGAACCCAGTGGTGAGTCAATTAATTGCTCATCATTCTTGTGTGATTACTTGTGAATGTTTGATAACTTTGGTAAGTAATGGTTTCGACTCTTTGTATTATTCCGAGCTTCTTCCCCTTAGCACGCTGCACCTAAACGGCAATTCGCAAGATCAGCAGCGAAATTATTAACAAACACTCGTGAGAAATGAACTCCCAGTGGGACCCCTAAGGGACTAAACTTCAGGACACGAGACTTTAGCCAAACTGTGTGCTCTGTTAGCAATAAGATAAATCAAGGAACAATGTGTTTGCAGGAATTGATGAAATATATGGCGAAGAACAAAAGGAGTGCCAAGGGCTTCCCGAATGGCAAAGCGGTCGGTAAAGAGCTTTTGTACGAGAAGTGCGACATCCTCGTAGTGGCAGCTACGGAGAAGACACTCACTGCGGACAATGCTGGCAAAATTAAAGCAAGGGTAATTATTCCTTATAATCCGTATTAGCTAGGAATTCCAACCAAGCTACTTGAAACTATTCGGAATTTGTAAATGATCTCTGCAAAGACTGCCCATGTTCACTGACAAGACAAGATAACGTCAGTTTTTTTAAAACTGTTTACTATGAATTTTCACTTTCAATAATTTTTCATGAAAACTGACGTTTACGTTGTTGTAAATGAGCCTAAAGCACAGCTCCACGCCAAGTTAAGGTATGTTTTGAATGCTAACTGAGGATCGCAGTTGCTGCCGCTTTGATCCAAAACTGTTTATTTTTGTATACATTTTATGTAATGTATGTTTTGTTGTATTTATTTTGTATATTATAATATGTATGTTAGTCATTAAGGTATATATCTATGGGCCAATGCAGCCTGAAAATAAAGGTATTTGATTTGATTTACCTAAATTCATACAAACCAGTAGTGCAGCTGCGGCCAATTTGATGCAGTTGCGGCATGTGTGGTCCGCAGCTAGAACTCAAGCGTACCTAAACTTTGGCCCTTTGAAGCCACAGTGTTTAGTTGATATGTCGGAGCGTTTCTTGAGGTGGTTAAGTCTATATGTTCATGTCCAGATCGTAGCGGAAGGTGCAAACGGGCCGACGACGCCGTCCGCCGATGACATTCTGTTACAAAAGAAGGTTCTGATCCTCCCTGACCTGCTGACCAACGCGGGCGGTGTCACCGTCTCCTACTTCGAATTCCTCAAGAACCTCAACCACGTCAGCTTCGGCAAACTAAGCATCAAGTTCTGGAGGGATTCTAATACTGCGCTTTTAGGTAAATTCTCATTTTCTAACAACGAATACCTAATTGTAAATTTTGCATCTTGAAAATATTTTACACTAGAAGATTATCGAAGGGTATAAATGCTTTTAGGGCCCACGATTAGAAGCAAAACCACTCTAATATGGGATGGCCTACGTTTAGTTAGGAATTGGGATTGTTAGTGCGAATTTCTTTGTAACATTGAAATCTGTAGACCTAATTAATGTTTTTACATTGTTCTGCGAATAAAGATTTTCATTTTAATTAATATACAACATTGGTATGCTTCAGATTCGGTGGAGAAGTCTCTGAAGAAGGCGAAAGTGGACGCGAAGGTGGCGCCCACCAAGGCGTTCGCGTCCATGATGTCGGGCGCCAGCGAGAAGCACATCGTCGGCACCGGCCTCGAGTACTCCATGACCAAAGCCTGCATGGTATGTCTGCGTCCTAAATACCCCCATGTCCGACAATCGGTGACCGTTTGCTTGTAGGAGGCAAATAGAACAGTGATAGCTATAGTTAGAAAATCTTAATAATAACGTGCTCTCCGTGTGAGAGTGAGAGGAGGCCTGTGCCCAGCAGTGGGACGATAAAAAAAGGCTGTAACAGAACAGAACAGAACAAAAAATCGGTCCGATTAACTATCCTACAAACTAGTGTGGGCGAGAAACCTATAATAGCTTGCCCCAGCGATTCCATCTGCATCTCATGGGAACTACTTCGCGCACTCAGATATAATTAAAGTATAAGCTTCCTTGGTAAATTCTATGATGAAACCTATATATAACTGAAAGCTTTTTACATCAAATCCAACCAATAGTTTCCAAGATTAGCGTTCAAGCAAATAAACTCCCAATAAGTTATAAAGTGAAACACAAATTTTGTTCCAGAACGTGGCGGCGGCGTCCAAAACCCACAAGTTGGGCATCGACCTCCGAACAGCCGCCTACATCACTTCCATCGAGAAGATATTTGTCACGTACGACGAACACGGCCTAGCGTTCTAAGAGGTTAATTGTTCTAACTGCTAGTCTTGTTCTTTGCTTAGATAGATTCTTCACGACTTGTTATCCGATTACAAGGAAACACTGTCACGTTGAAGTTCCCCCTACTATTGAATATATTCTCAGAATTGTCTGGTGGTCTAAGGGAAGCATCATACATCGCTTCGAACTGTTCCAGTTGCGAAGCTGGTGTGTACATCTATATGACCTTCAAAGAATATCTTCTGCATGTTTTGGTTGATGGTCACTCTTGTTAATAAGGGACTTTCATAAGATGCCTGGCCAAGGGACATGTATATGAGAGATAAGCAACCTCATGGGGACCGTGAGTCGCCCTTCCGTGACGTGATGTGATAAGAGTAGCTTACGGGATAAACAGTTTACTGTACTTATTCCAGCTCCCGGTTCCTAATAAACATAAACGACTCGTTTTACTTACTATTGGTTGTTTTATCGTAAGCAAAACGAATGTTTATTTATAGGAGCTGAGCAATAGTGTTATGTTACCAGACCAGTCAACGGCCGCGCGATAGCGGGTGAGTCAAAATGACGGGTGTAACATAGCGAACCAAATTATACCAATTGTCAAAAAGATACCTACTTAGCTACTATTTAGTAACTAGCTCTAAAAAAAATAGGTATCTCTTGAACGAAGTTATATCAAAATTAAGATACTCACCATACTGACATCGAGATGGTTGTATTTTATTTATCCATAGCTAACAAAATGTGTTAACTTACATAAGAAAAACCTCATTTTATGTTTTCACTAACCACCGTGCGGGGGTACAACAACGTTCGTCAGCAACGCGAGAAGTCTTTTATGTAATAAAATATAACACGAATAATGTTTACAACAAAAGTCTGCAACTCGCACAATTACGCACAACACACTATCCTAGGTAATCTACAACAAAAGCACTAGGATAACAACGTGAGCAGTAAAAGCTATTGGCTGTGGATAAATGATAAGGGCACGCCTTCGGATTCGCCGACTACCACTACGTGGTTAGCTAAAGCTCTTGACATTGTAATTGCAGATCGTATCAGCTGCTTAAACAGAACAGTTTACGAAATACAGCTGGTTTGCTTTTCGCTGGCTCAAGGGTGGAATTGATTTTACTTAAGGGCACTCCGATTTCTGGTGTCCACAAAAGAACACCTCGGTCAGACCTCTAACTTTGGGGACTTACGCTTTACATTGTGTACAATACCATCCGCTCACGACGCGAGTAGTCTTTTATAAATAAAAATATAAAAACTAAATATATTTTCATTAAAAGTCTCAACGCGTCACTGAAAAGAAGTACACGATTGATTAGTATAATAATATATTTTATTACGACTTGCAACACGGTTATCCTAGGTAACCTAAACTAAAGCACTAGGATGAATAAAAATGCAAGTTCGTAATATAGTGTCACTAGAGAACTCGGAGTGCGCTCAATACGAGCGTTATTTAAAAAGTTAACACTGTTTTACACTAGCTCTGATTTTCTGTTCAGTGTGAACCATAAACGAACAAACTGCGGGAGACGCAGGGCGAGGAATATTACGCCACGCGCAGAAAACCCGAGACCGTTTCGGTCACAAAATCACTTTTTTGCAAGTCTTCAAAGACTGTGTGCACAATAATACTTATACATACAATGTCTACAAAACTCGTAAACGGCCGCACGTCGGGCGTCGTTCGAGTTTGAATAAGACTGTTATGTACAAAATAAATGTGCACACAACTATTGTATGAAGAATGCAAAGTGATAGCAGAAAAGAATGTATATCTAGCGACACTTAGGAGGAGCTTGAGTCCGTAAGGCGATCCCTAGACGAGCAATTAAATTGCGCAATTACCTGCGTATAATTTTTGACCATACAGGTAATATTGAAGATTGCGCAATGATTATAAAATTTTGATATCATTTAGTTCTAAAGGCTGTAACATTTTTTTAGAACTAGTTACAAAATGGTAATTTGTAGGCATTTTTTTTGTAATTGGTATATGTAATTTGAGTCACTGTTACACCCGCCATCAGACTCCACTATTGCGAGGCTTTTGGCAGCCAGAATATCCATGCATAATTTGTCTTATTTATAATTAAAATAAATATTTGTTTTTGCATTTCCGTTACCCGAGACAGCGTCTCACTGTATCCGTGTTGCCTCGGACCTTGTATGTTGTCTTGTCCTAAGGCAAGGACGCGTGGGTCAGCCCCATAATGTTGTGCTTTTGAGCTCAAACGCAACATTTATGCTGAGCGCCTGACCTTTCGCACAGATATGACGCAAAAATAGCATATTTATAGTCTGTAATATTTTTTAATGTTCCTTGTTTTATTTTTATTTAATTTTATAATATCTTACTGTGCGCGATTTTGTAGTTTCTTATTTTTAAGATTTTTATTTAAATTTTAATAAAAGATTATAAAATTTAATTTCGTTTTTATTCCAAAAAATATAGGTAGGTATAGTCATATTTGATACTACAGAAATATTTTTTACAATAACACAACTGTACACTGGACACACTATCTGTCACCGGCACAATCAATCGTAAGGAATGGCGGCTAGCCAATTCAGGACATGTTGAACAGAGTACCTAGTGGGGCGAGCATGTATGTAGCTCGAGCATGCACGCGCTTCCTCACGCGACGACGAGCCGAGCACAAGCCGAGCCGTGCGCGGCGTCAAGTGTGGACGTACAACGAACCTACAACGATTACTGTTCTCGAAAGTAGTTTTCCGCAGTGAGTTCGCGGCTCCTGACGAATATGGACGATATTAATATAATATTGCAGTAGCAGCGTTTAAAGCGGTGGTCGCGAAGCAAATCCCTTTGTGTTCCTCAAAAACCGACAGCAGGCGGAACACAGCCGAGCACGAACGAAATGCTCTTGCGCGCTCGTTAGGCTTGTAAGTTGGTTCACACTAGACCAATTGTGTTCGGCTCGTGCTCGGCTCTGCTAGCGTAGACGCAGCTCTACGATTCGGTCTCTGGTCTGCGCTGATACTTTGTCGTATACTTTTACGGCTTGTATGCACATGAGACCTAAAAGTAGGTGTCTTCTTGCGAATTCGGGATCTGATAACGGGATTTTGTGGGGTCACCCCCCTCCACCCCACGCTAACTTGTAACTATCACAAAAAGATTATTTATATTAAATAAATTATAATTTTCATAGATACATAATGAGTTACGTCCTAGCATGTTCCCGGTTTTGTTTGAACCACGCCACGGTATCGTGTATCGCGGTTTCGAAGGGCGTGAATTTGAAGTCTTTGTACAGACTCCTGAGTTTGGCATTGGAAGCTGTCTTCTTGTACTGTCCGTCGGCCTTCGTGGTGTCGTACACGATGTCTCCGGGGAAACCGTGAGCTTTCTTTATCATTTCCGCCACAGTACTTATTGTTACTTCATCTGCTTCGTCCACTGTAAGAAAGATATGTCAAAGGTTATTATAATCACATACCTACATTACACTTTTTCACGTCAATAACATTGAACTGAATCACCAAAAATGTGACGTGATGTGTGGTCAGGTTTCTTGAAACAGCTACTCAACTGCATCCGATGAGTATCAGCTGTACGAGTTTTTAAGCAAAGACCAACGAAGCGCTACCTATTGTCGTAAGGGTTTTTCCGCTCTCCAAATAAGGCGATTTTCACAGTGCCCCTCATCATGCTGCATATTGCGTGTCGCCGCACCTACGCGCGTTCCTGCGGGCGTGCAGCTCTGCATCATCGTCATGTATCGGCCGCTCCGTGTGATGGTCGCGCACACGTCACGGCACTGCGGGTCGCGGTGTGGCGTCGCGGCTCGTCGCGTGATGTGTCTCCGCGTGTATGCGCGTGATCCGCATGAACGCACGTGGATGCATTTTCTGTGTGTTAGACTGTGCGTGTTTTCCATACAAACGGAGATACTTACAAGCAATGGAAGAACACGCATCCACGCGCTACGCTGCATCATGCAGGGTAGTGTGAGAATCGCATAAAACACTAGTCCAGATAAAATTGTCAAACTGTACCTGAGAGGATGATAGGTTCGACGCTGTCGTAGTTCCTGAGCACCCATATGAAGAGCCGCGCCAAGTCCAGAGAGTAGATGAACTGACGTAACGGCTTGCCGCTACCCATCACCGTGAATGTTTTGTCACCTGCAACGTGTTAGCATAATCATTAGGCTGACCGCCCACGTCCAATAATCGGTGACCGAGGAGACAAATAGAACATAGTGAAAATAATAGTGCAACGCACACACGTCCTACAAAAAGTCGGTCAGAAAATCTTAGAAAAAATCGGCCCAATTTTATTATCAGACCTATAAAAAGTCTTGACGTAGGCAACCTTATGCAATGTGTGTCATAAATCCATAGATATACAGTAGTAAATAGATCGGAAATCGAGTGATTTTTTGTGAAGATAAAAATGAAATACGTCAGTTGAGTGAAAATGGTTTCAACCAAATAAATAGAAACCAAAAACCCATATAATAGTAAACGTACCGTTGTGCATAGCATCATCCATCCTCCGGATAAGCGCGGGTATGACGTGACTGGACTGCAAGTCGAAGTTATCGTGCGGACCGAACACATTGCACGGGATGACGGACGTGAACGTGCAACCGTGCGACTCGTGGTAGCCTCTGAATGCACAACAAATCACTGTGTTACACCCAAGGACAACGACAAAATAAACAATATTAAAGAAAACTACTTTTATGTATTTTATAATATGATTTAATTCCGTCGTTTCGGATCCTTTACACTTTACAGCATCCATGATCACGGGCGGGTTGTCGGGATTAAGTAATATTACATAATATAACCGCGATAAAATCCATAAAAGTAGTTTTATTTCTATAACATAATGTGACATGGCCTTTTGCATTGAATTGAACCAACAAATCTCAAAGTACGTGTTTTTAAGAGTCAGAATTGGTAAAACTTTTATATACCTAGGGGAATGGTAATAATTGAAAGAAAAATAATACCTGTTTAATACATCAATCATCCTCTTGGCATAGCTATATCCAAAGTTTGATGTGTGTGGGGGGCCATTGTGAACCTGAAATTATTTTGTAAATATTCTTAGGAACCGTAACATTGTTATGCAGTTACAATAGTTTCAAGTTATTTTGTGAATATCTGGCAATATTCAAATAAGCATTTTTTTACTAAATAGGTACATTCGAATATTTTTTTGGTTACTTATCTCTGAAATGATTGGACAGATAATGATGGGACCATTACTGGTAAAAAGGAGAGTAATTTGCATTGAAACTACAAGGAACAGCCAGTTTTCAATATTATTATATTGGCATGATTCAAAGAAACTTATAGCATTTGTTAATTATCTAATTATTATATTTGAAACTTACCATAGTCTCATCAATAGGATATGTGGTTTTATCAGGAAATATGCATGTTGATAAACACGACACGACTTTCGTGACTTTATTTTTATGGCTGGCACTTAGTACATTGTCATTTATTGCCATATTCTCCCTCTGCAAGAAAAAATATAAATTATAAACTGAGGGCATTTTTAAAGTACAACTCAGAGAACATTTTAAATATAACAGATTTATCAAAGTTGAGTTAATGATGCCTTAATGTATGTAAACAATAAGTAGCAACCTTTCCTGTGGGAACTTCTTCCCAAAGCTGCACAAAATACAGCCTATGTTACTCTAGGCTAGTATAGCTTGCTAACAGTGAAATAATGTTTGAAATTGGTTCAGGGGTTCTGGAGACTTTAATGTACAAACAAAAATATGATTCCTCTTTATTGTATTAGCATAAATAAAAACCACTGTGGTTAAAACAAGTACACTACAAAATTACTGCATGATATTTACAGACCAATAATAATGATCTTATCAGAATATCTACAAGTTCATCAAGCACTTGTTATCAGATTGTTAAAGTACTATTAGATTACCTAACAATATCTATTTTGGAATTTTGTGAACAGAAAGTTTCTAGTTATTATGTTAAATACAAAGTATCTTTACATCATAAGGCAACAAGGTCCTGCTGGCAACTGGATGCTGTAAGATTGACTTTGTGACAACATGTCACATTTATATTTTGAGGCACTAGTGATATGCTCTCCAGTGTTACAAAAATGTAAAATATCTTGACTAAATCGGTTACTTTCTACTCTTACTATATTCATACTTACAAAGAAATCTAAATTATGTGCCATGTTGTGGAAGAGCCCTCCAACCATGGCGGCCAAATGTATCACATGAGTGGGACGATGTCTCTCAAATAGGGCTTCTGTTTGGGCCTTATCTCTGGAATTTATCAAAAGGAGGTTAACTCACATTATCACGCTTTACATTGGCTACCCTGTAAAGCCACTTTACACTATACAAAATAGACTGTTCTATAATTGAATCAATTTTAATCTTACATGTATCATAGGACTGGAATGGTAATTTTAGCTTCTAGTGGATTACATACATGGCAATTATATGAGGAACTCGATTTTATTTTTAATAAGAAATTTAATACATTATTTTTTTTTAAAGTTGAGAGTCGGCTTACCTGAGGTCTCCGTCTTTCGACCCACAGAATATCCAGGACTCATTTTTAACACTATCATTGTTTAATGACTTTTCTTCTTCAATGATTATTCTTATTGCCTGGCCAACAAGGCCAGAACCTCCGGTCACTAATACTACACGTCTTTCGTCACTCATCTGAAAATATTCATCGTTTTGTATATACAAACTCAGTTTACGTTTAAAATACTTTTCCTCTTGGTAATTCCTATATTGTCTCAGCAGCCTATCAATTTCTGTAAGTGTATACTTACTTTCACTGTATGGTAATGATATTAGGAAATAAGTAATTACAATATTTTAGATAAGCTGATATGTGGCACCAATTCAAACAAATATTATTTTCATGAAAGTTGACATTACATCAAATTGACGTGTATCAGTGTCATTGACCGTAGACAGCCGTCGACGACCGATAATATCCATCAATATTGTCTATGATGATACTCGGTGCTTGGTCAATGGGCAAAATATAAACTAGAAACTGAAAAATATAAAAATAGAAAACATAACTTAGGTTAATTTTGATCTTGTAGTTTTATAAATTATAATAATTTATAAAATACAGTCAATTTGGAAAACATGTAATGATTTATGCTAAAAGTGAATAAGATTGGAACTACAACTACTGCTAATGCAGCAGGAGCAAACGCAACTTCAATAACTGTACTTACCAAAATATCACTGGTTTTTGTTAGATCAGTTACTTTGAATTAGATTCATGGATTATTTTTTAAAGCAGTAATACACAGTTGCAAGTTAAATGTGAAGTAACGTCATCGATGATAGCTTTCGAATACGTTTATTATTGTTCGTCACCCGCGTGTTTATTTTATCAGACTAGCGAAATAAAAGCCAAATAAAAGATTACGTGATTCACTATTTTATCATAAATAGTTTTTTTAGAGATTACGGTATAGGTAGATATCTTAGGATCAGTCATATATTTCGATAGAGTAAATTAGTGGCTTTATATAATAATTAATAACAATGTTGCACAAAATGTGTTTTGTTGAATACTTATGATTATTTATTTTTAACAGGGGATTCCAAATTCAAAAACGTCGATGACTCACAAAAGTAAATTACAATGTAGCAGCACTTTTTAAAAAGAAAGCTATTCTTGTCTATGCTAAAATACTGGTTAACGATTGGCCAGTAGATTCTCTACGAAGATTCGTTCTCGCTCCGAAAACGCCAAATAATACGCTTTCAAACCAAAATGGAGGATTTGTCGGTCGAGGTGTACGGTGATAATGGTGCTTATTATAAGGTTTGTAAATTGTGAAGTACGTTATAATTTCACACAACAAGTATTATTTTGATTAGTGTAATGTTTATTCAATTATTTCCGATGATCAGTACCTAGATAATTCTTATACTTACAAAAATATTTTTCCGGGAAGATCATCACGGCTGGAATGGACGCCATGTCCGCCTGTCAGGGCGTGATTTTTCCATGTGTTGTAATAATTATATTACTTTCTGCAATTTTAGGTACGATTCAGTATTAATGAAACTGGAACAACACGCTACGCAAATTAAAATTTGCGCATAAATGCTGAAATGACCTAGATATCTTATTTCTAGCGCATCACGAAGTTGGTGTATAGTCGGAATGTTCTAAAATTCTCTTTATTTTTAGGCCATTGTCACCGACGTGCTCGACAACGAGGTTCTCGTAGCCTTTGAAAATGAGTAAGTATTGCACTTTATGGACACAAACATTTTTGAGATAAATTAGTGCGGGTATTTTTATTTACACTGATATTTTGCATTGTAGCTGGCAGCCGGAATCAAAGTTCCCGTTCTCGCAAGTGTTCCTACCACCGAAAGACACTGGCAAACACACAGAGTTCGTGGAAAACCAAGAGGTGGAGGTATACGCGAGATCCAATGAGAAGGAAGCATGTGGGTGGTGGACAGCAAATATCAAGGTATTGAATTACACATTTACCACTTTATTGGAACATCCATCACAACTTATCCAAGTTTTTTTTCTTTTACCCTCTGTTTTATTTATAATTGCTTAGTTATGCGTAGATACCTATTTTATTTTTATTAGTTTTTTAATAGTTAGCACCAACTATGTGCTTCATAACTTTCACTTGGGATTTGCAATTGCAAGCAAGAATTTATATTAATAAATAACAAATTTCTGGCATACTTGATATGTTGTAATAGCAATTAATAATACAAAAATTGCAGAACATGTTTGGGTAACTAAGGCCTACCCTCAAATTATGCTAAATATTCTTGTCTGGATGATAATATTTCTTTGTGTACAAACCTGATTCTTGAACCCTACAAATTATTTTAGCCATATGCAAAGCCGCTCTGCATGTCATTGTGTATTACTTTACAGTTAACTTTAACTTAACATCAATACTATAAATGAAATTTTGAGTCATCTCACTAAAATGTGTATTGATTAAACACATAATAGTGTTGCTTATGGTCTTTGTTGGTAAAATCAAAAGTCATTTATTCAAAATAGGCTGACAATCAGCACTTTTCGAACGTCAAATTAACAAAAGACAGCCCCCAAAACGCCCGCCCTTCACCACTTCCTATGTGTTTTTGCTGGGAAGAAGAAGTGGTGGAACAAACTCCCCAGCAACACAATTCTGTCTGTATTCTTTGAAGAACCGTATACAAATATTAAAAAATCACTATACAACATTGTATACATAAATTTGTATATAAAATCAATTCAAAAAGTTAATCATACATCACTCTAATATGGAATAAGAACTTAAAAGGGCAAAATTCAATGAACCTTATCAATACTAATAGAAATTCACTGTGGATTTGTGGCACCTAGTAAAAAATATAATTTACACACAGAGAAATTAAACTGTGTATTCAATAAATTAACACATGCCCTATAAGTGTTCTCTATACTACTTGAGAGCTCTGAAAATCAGATCTTCAAGTAATTACTTGATCAATTAATTGATCTAATGACTCTGCAGGTTTATCTAGACATCAAAACAAAGAAAAATCTAAATTTTCATAAAAAATGTTTAAGAAATTGCAATAATTTATCCCTGAATATCAGATCCAAAAATTAAGTGTGGGTCTTAAAATGAAAACTTATACAAGTATAAATCAATATTATTTGGGTGTGATGACATGCAAGTTTAGCACTATACCCTACTTACTGCACTTTCACTCAGGCATAACATGCAGCATGCAAGCAGTAATTATTATTATGCCATGTTAAACTGAGTAATTTGGGGCTCTTTCTTGTCTATTTTAAACTAGTTTACTTCAAGATTCATATACCTAGGTGTAGTCTATCCTGTCTTCATTGGTTGGACTACATTCTCCAAATTGAGTTTAGATTAGTGAAGCCTTTTTACTGTTATTGAACATTTGTAATTTTTGTTTAGAACAGAACTGCAAAAGATTTTTGTTTTACAAAAATAAAAAACAACTTGTAAATAACAGTTACATTAGCACAATAGACTCATAACAATGCCTTGGCATCTAAAAACGAACTATTGACCAAACATTCCAAAAAATTATAAAAGTATATTGTAATGAGATATTTTTTATTAAATTATAGAATGATATGTATATTGTCGTATAATAGCGCATTGCGCATTTCTTAGCTAAAGAAAATAAGATCAATAGTAGTGCATATTATGCTTCAATGCCGTCAATATACCTCCGGGTATTTACGCATTTCTTATGCCTTAGCCTCGACTTAATTATTCAAACTGAGATCATTTTTTAAAATAGTACTAAAAATATTGCAAATTTTTACCAAATGGTTTTAAAATGGGTATAAAACTATTTCAAATCAATAGTTGCCTGGAAAAGTAGCATGTATTATTTACTAGCTGATACCCACATCTTTACTGTCTGTCTGAAGGTTCTTGAACCACTGGGGGGGAAGTTTAACAAACTAACAGATTCATTTAGTTATTACTACTTATCCATCAAACAGGTCAAGAGCTATTTCTACTGCCTTAACTTTTGTACAGCTTCCTCATACTTAGCAATGTAGGACGAAGACTTTAAACACAACATTATATTTTATTTATTTAGTTTTCTTATACCATTAAAAAATCTGAAAGTTATAAAAAACACCCTTAAAACTAATTAAGACGAATTAGGTCCATCGCAGCCATCTATTACTTGAAAATCGTTATTGTTTCCAGATGATGAGGGGCGACTTTCTTGTGATTGAATATCTAGAATGGGACAACTGCTACACGGAGATAGTGCCAAAGGACCGTCTTAGAGTGAAGACACCCAAGACACCTATTGACAAGAACACTTTCCACAAGTTCGAAATACCCGTACCTGATGATCTCAAGGACTAGTAAGTATTGTGCTACCATTTAAATACTAATTGGATAGGTTACTTGCATGTTTAAATTTATTCTCCAAGAAATTATCTGAAAGCTCTACTGTCTCATAATATGAAGCTGAAGATTTTATTTGCATTAAATTTCGAACATGCTAATCTGAACTACTGGGAATAAGTTGAAAGATGTTTTTTGTTTTAGATAACCCATTTATCGAGATAGGCGATACTCTTTTATGATAAAAGTAAATATAATGAACAAATGAAATTACTTTGTAGCATAAAGGCATGCTTAGGTACACTGCAAGTAGGCTTCATGCGAGGTTCAAGTTGCATGTAAGATTATTAAGGCTTAAAAGACTGCCAAATAGTCACAGATAAGAATGTTCCGTTGAAATTGGCGCGTATTATCAGTTAATGTTTACGCTAAGCATCCGGACCCAACGCCCACACAGCGAATATTCGCGCCGTCCCAAGTTCATATTACTCAAGTCTGTGTCACTAGGTAAAGCATACAATTAGTAGTTCAATGGCCAATTAACGGTACATGGGATTATATTCGTAAATCTCATTCAAGGTAACATAGGTAATAGGAAGCGAAGACTAAGGCATCATTTTCAATTAGATTGCAGACTTATTCGAAAGTCTTATTAGTAATCTAAAAACTAGGAAAGGCAAGGCAAGGTTTTAATAAGTTTTTAGTATTAGAAGAGTCGCCGAGTACATATACAAACACACGTATGGTTCACCCAGGGATAGGGTAGATTCCCAAATAGGCTCGGTAGTTCCGGAGCCTTCAGAGTTTCATCACAGCCTGTGACCAAGATAAACTTACAAAGTCTATACAAGCTTGGAGTTGCGTTGAAACTTGCCTGACCCGGAATCGAATCCACACTCATACATGAGAGGTTGGTGCTTTACCCACTAGGCCAATACGACTTATACCTTCCTTCAGGGTATAAACAAAATAAATTTTCCTTTTGTAATTTGAAAACATATTTTAAAACTTGTGTTCTACAATAAAAAGTTTTTGTTGTGAGATCAATATCCTTCTTACGATCGTCTGATGCGTAGGAAGTGACACGAAAAGTTGCGGTGTATTTAATGATTCAAGTGACTAAAACAAAAATAAAACCATGGAATTTTGGTTTGGCGTCTTCTGACTGTATGTTTGGGAAATTGCGGTTTTTTTAGAGCATTTTTCTGTTTAAGTTTTTAGCAGTAAAACCTACTGTTTTATTGTCAATACTTCCTGAATCAAGAGTTCGTCAGTTAGTCAAAATATTTGGGTGTATTATTTTGCATTTAAAGTTCCACACCAATATTTTTTCTCTGCATAATAGTTTTCCTAGAATTTTGGATGTATTTTGCGATAAAAAAATTAAAGAATTACCGTAATTGACCACCTCTAATACTGTAATGGGTTTTAAATGGTAATTTACTACCCCTACCTTTGACTAAACAATAACAAACTACTGTAATCCATTAGAAAGCAGGGACTCATGATTACATGTGTTCAAACTAGCCATCAACCAGGCAATGCATATAAGAGCTGTTTTTAAATAACTTGATAATCCTTCTCAGGAGTTCATCAATTAATATACGAAACATTATTTCCTGTGATCTACGGGATAAAATGTAGATATTCATAAAAGGAAGGCAGTAGTTTCCGAGCTGAGCGTGTACAATCAAACAAACTCTTCAGCTTCAGATGTGATATAGTATCTTAAAATATGGATTTGTTTGTACATATCGATTTTGTACTACGGCCCTCCTTATCGAATAAACGAACGTCCCGTTAACATAACCGCTCCTTTTATATCAGTGCATACTGGGAGTCGGTGCTACCCACTTTGGACCCCCATGTTCTAGATTGTATACCCGCCTTGTCTCACGGTTTCATCTCCGAGAGAACTGCTTCCCGTATCTAGACAAAATAAAGCCTTTGATGTTAGGAGGTAGTATAGCTTTCCAACAGTGAAAGTATTTTCAAGTCGGTCCTGTAATTTCGGAACCCTTGGGATACCACACAAAAAAAAAGATACTTTTACATTATTAGAGAGCTCAATATAAGTTTAGATTGTTGGTGTGTAACTATGTATGACGGTTCATCATCAGAAGAGTATGAATGCCTATCAGCCAATATTCTATTGGGAACTGCCCTCATCATCATCTCCCTAGCCTTTTTCCAAATATTTCGGGGTCGGCTTCCAGTCTAATAGATGCAGCTGAGTACCAGTGTTTTACAAAGAGCGACTGCGTAACTGACCTCCTCAAACCAGTTAACTGGGCAACCTAATACCCCTTGGCAAGACTGGTTGATGATCCAAATCGAGCGACCCGCGTGTCTTTGAAGTCGCGTATCGACAGCGAGCCATGTTCGGCCGCGGGAAATCTGCGTTTTGGTGAGCAATGGTCGCGCGACAGACCCAATGTTCGATGGCTTGCCGCGCGCAGTCGATACGCGGCTCGAGTTAGCCACGAGCTCTTCCTTTTTCTTCGTTGGGAACGGCCCTGTAACATTGTCTGTTCCCCGCAGCGCGAAGGTGGAGAACGCGCACAAGGAGTTCCAGAAGGCGATCGGCGCCGCGCTGGTGTGGTACGTGGCCGAGCGCGGCGTGCTGGCCGTCGTGTCGCGCTGCGAGACCTCGCACAAGCGGGCCCAGATGCTGCAGGAGATGCACTTCAGGTACACGACACATACTGTCCCAGTGCTGGGCACAGGCCTACACTCATACAGAAAAGGATTGAGGATTACCGACCACACTTGCTCACAAATTTGACATTACAGTCTAATTTTAGACTTAGAGATGTTTTCCTCCACCCTAAATCAGTCATCTATGTCCAATATATACTTTGAAAGTACATATAAACTTATAACATTGCAAAGTCAAAGTCAAATCATTTATTTCATTTAGGCCTTTACAAGCACTTATGAACGTCAAAATTATAACTAAGTTTGATTCTAGTTGCCCATTCCAAAAGTAGCTTCCTATGGAGAAGAACGGGCAAGAAACTCCATGGTTACTCTTTTTAAAAATAATATAGTATTACAGTTTGTATGTATTGATACATACAGTAAAAGCATGCGAAGATCATGTAGAATCGCAAAGACAAATGAGGATAAAATGACAATTAAAATGCTACATGGTGTTCACATTTACAAATTGGTTTATATTTTGGTACAAAGTTACAAACAAATAATCAAAAGATGAATACAATTTTATTTGCTGGTGTAGTTTTAATTTGTTAATTAATTAGATATTGTCAGTATGTCCTATGGAGCAGGACCAGCATGTTTCCAAGCATTTTTATCTTGAATGTAATCTTCTAATTTATAATATGCTTGCTTACAAAGTGCGGCTTTTATATGAGTTTTAAACCACAAGTCATTCAATTCCAGAATGTTGTCTGGTATTTTATTATAACATTTGATACAATATCCCATGAAAGATGTATGTACTTTAGATAATCTAAACTGCGGGATAGCTAACTTATTTTTATTTCTAGTGTTATAATTATGTCTATCACATATTTTATCAAACAAATGTAAGTTTTTCCTAACATACATGATATTTTCATAAATAAATTGGCAAGGTACGGTCATGATATTATTTTTTTTAAACAGTTCCCTAAGAGATTCACGACCACGTAAGTTGTACATAGCTCTGACCGCTCGCTTTTGTAAGATAAATATGCATTCAATGTCAGCAGCTCGTCCCCACAGCAGAATGCCGTACGACATGATGCTGTGGAAGTAACTAAAATATACCAGTCTAGCTGTTTCTACGTCCGCTAGCTGCCTCATCTTTCTAATAGCATAGGCGGCCGAGCTAAGACGACCCGCAAGAGATGTTATGTGGGGTCCCCATTGTAGTTTTTTGTCAAGAGTGATTCCCAGGAAAACTGTCTGATTTATAAATTCTAGTTTTTGACTATTGAGTATTATGTCACATTCACAACTTTTTACATTTGGCAATGAAAATCGAATGCATTTTGTTTTTTTTTCATTAAGAGCCAAGTTATTTGCGTTGAACCAATTTTGAACCTGGATAATGGAATTGTTTACGTCGTCTAGGTTACGTCTACGTCGATCAATATTAAAAATAAGAGAGGTATCATCGGCAAACAACACCATCCTAGGTTGATTATCAAATAGATAGGGCAAATCATTAATATAAACTAAAAAGAGGAACGGACCTAATATGGAACCTATATTAATAACCTATATTGCTTTCGCACTTGCCTGACCTGGAATCGAATTCACACTCCTTCTTGGTTGGTTCTTTACACACTAAGAAACAACTCCTATTTATTTACACACAAACGTCTGTGTTCTTATAAACAACTGTTTACCATGGATTACTATTTCCAACGTACGATTAGCGGACACACAATATTCAGACATAGACTTTTCAAAGCAAACAGTTATTTTTAAGATAAATGGATGCATGTTTATGTTGTCATTGAACTTGGTACCTACCAGCCTAACAAACATGCATACATATCCATGACAAATAAATCTATTCCATCAGTCCATCAGTCAAGTCTTTGTTCAACTGTGTTAGGGTCAATTTGGAGCTTGTGTACATCTGCATAAAAATTATCATCAGACTGGGGCTTCTCAATACATTAGATATCATTTGTATTTACCTTCATCAGCACTTAACTAGGATCTCAATTGTGAAGCTTCATTTGAGGTCCTATTTGTTTGGGCAGCCGACTCACTGCCTTTACAAAACTGTGCTAACATTAACATAAGCCACAGGGCCGACGGCTGTAAGATACCTGCCGCATTGGTAGTACTGGGATTATAACATTATCATTTTGATTACTTATACATATGAAACATTTGGAAAGAATAAAAATAATAGATTTAGCCCCTTATATAAAATACCATTGAAGCACAAACATTGTTCTATTTATTTGATTATTTTATATGTATAGCGTGAATGAAATTTTAACACAGCATTGTTTTGGTTTCAGGAATCTAACTCAAAAGCTGTTATTGCTGAAAAAGACTGAAGAGGCAGCTAGACAGTTGGAATCCACCAAAATACATAATCAGGGCGGGTGAGTACATTATTTCAATATGGCATAATTCATAGCTTTTTCATGGTTTTGTCAAAATGTGATGTGAATGTTTATGAGGTCGTGATTCTTTTACGAACACTCAACATGAATCATAGGCTTAATTTACTTTAGAAATGGTACATGTTATGACTAGAGTAGAAATATAATCTATGTATTTGTTTGATGATACTTCAAAACCTAATTATAAACACTGTGCATATGCATATTACTTGCGTATTAACCTAACTGTTTTTGTTATTATACAAAGATAAGATAGTCATCTATTTTGGTGAACTATAAACGTCAATATGGCTACTGATAAAATCAACACAATAATATTCCCGATAGTATAAGTGTAAGTAAAAGTATCGTGACGAGCGAAAATCTAGTTTATTGTCACACTTGGTTTCGTTATTCACGGATTGTGATGCGTCGAGCGATTGTGACGCATCGCTTTCTCTCTCGACCGACTCGTGTGACAGATGATATTTTGATAAGTGATCTTGACACCAATAAAACGGCAAAAATATTTACATTTTCTATGTATTAAATTTGATGTTATTTAATAAAAGTATGAATTAGGTAAAATGATAGATAAAATGTAACACAATGGAGGCAAATATGTTACCTATACGTTATCTAGAATCGAGGGGATTCCCCGTAATATATAGAACGGGCTGTTTTTGCAACTTTAGATATCGCATAGCGCTTATCGATTCCGGGAACTAACATTCGTTAGCCATGTTGTGGAATTCCGACATACATAGTTTGTAAACGACAAAATTAGCCGTTGAAAATATTTTTTTCACCCTATTTTCGGTAACGCGATTTCCGCATGCCGCGGCGACGCGTGCCGACACGCTCGCTACAAATTGAGACGGACGCATTCTTGCGTGGCGCCTACCCCAGTTCGTTTGATTGCAATCGTGGCCGATACTTTTATAAACGAAATGATGGAGTGCCCAAGAATATGTTGCATCAGATGTAGTTTAGCCAAGTGTTACATTCTCATTTTTAATACTTGGATTAATTTTTCGGCTTTTATTAGAGATTACTGTTTACTGTACTCGAGGAAATGGTAACTCTTGTCTAAAAATAGTTTTTTCTGTGTGAAGGTACATTAAAATAAAAAATAACATTTTCTGCAGCTCCATTCTGGTCATTCGAATGACGCAGTAATTGATTTAGTAGAAAGTAGTGAGTTAATGATTTGGTTGTATTGTTCCAGCTACACGGACGAGTTCTCCGTGCGCGAGGACCTGATGGGGCTGGCCATCGGCACGCACGGCGCCAACATCCAGCAGGCGCGGAAGGTGGCGGGCGTCACCAACATCGAGCTGGAGGAGGTCTCCTGCACCTTCAAGATCTGCGGAGAGGTGCGCCTCTTGCACAATCGTCATACCTAATGTTACTGTTACAGCCTTAGGCCTTTTTATCGTTCCACTGCTGGGCACAGGCCTCACACATAGAGAAGGATTGTGCCTTCTGATCACGACTAATTATAAGATCCTTCTAAAGCTCAATAATGTGAGACATTATTGTAAATCGCGTCTTACTGAACTACAAATGTGCGGTACAGTTAACGCACAAGTATTTTTTTCTGATCCACTCACTCTAAGAATCAATGACAGATGTCAATTTCTAAAGTCTCCGCGGAATTGCATGTACGCTTACACATGCTAGCAGTGTACTCGCGAAATCACGTACACATTGTCGTTAGTGGACTCTTCTCATAACAATTTAATAATTGTATTATATGTCCTAATTTATGCTATGTTAATGTAGTACACACCAGTGTCTACTCAAAATTTGCATACCGATTGAACGGTGAGATATGTTCTACTTAGGGTTGAACCACATATGGCAGTACGGAACCGGCTACGGCATGCGGCAGCATACTGCGAACTGGTGAAACTTATACTGTGAACTGGTGAAAGGATGCACAGTATCGCGCGCTTCAGCATTACGGAGTGTCCCTGCCGACCGGCATTTTATCCGTGATGCCGATCGCCTCGACGATTCCGCCGCGTGCTATCGCATTATGCTTTCTGTCTCGGTCTAGCAGATGGCAGTTCTAAGCGACAGAAAGAGAAAGGGCGACGGAAAAAGGCGATTCCGTGCTACCAGATGTGGTCCAACCCTTAATGTAACCTAACTAATACACCTGGGGCCCGATTCTCCTAAGTTAATAATGTCAAAATCGAGTAGAAATCGAATCGCAATATGATAGTAATAGCAGTTTTAACCATATCGGGCATTCTGCTACTAATAAAAGACCAATCGTATTCGATTGACATTTGATTGGTGTGCGATTGGTCTGCTATTTTGATGATTTTGGTCTATACGGTAGTTTGCTATACAATCATTTTGCAGTCGTAAATCATTTGCAGACAAAATTATTCGTTATTGAATGACAGAAAAGGTTAAAAACGTTTATTTCAAGGAAAAAATAGCGGAATGCCACATACGCTTCAATCGTAATCGAGTCGGGATTGGATCTCAGTCGAATCGAGTCGAACGTCAATCGAATGGCGCTTAAGTAAAATTAGGAGAATCGGGCCCCTGTAATACCGTGTTTCTGTAAATAAAGATTGTTATCTATCGTCATAACAACATCGTGGTCCTGCAGTCGGTGGACGCGGTGCGGGCGGCCCGCAGCCTGCTGGAGTACGCGGAGGAGTCCATCAAGGTGCCGCGGGCGCTGGTGGGCAAGGTCATCGGCAAGAACGGCAAGGTCATACAGGAGATCGTCGACAAGAGCGGCGTCGTGCGCGTGAGTATACATACGGCATCCGAACCTCTACTCGACTACATTTTCACTAAACATAAGTTTTTACTGAAAAATCATCCCAACATTAAACATGGAAGTTGGATGGCCATTTTGTTTATTTAACACTTTTACAGCCAGTTTCTTCATCAAAAGTAAAAGCCAAAGTAATGTCTAAAATAAAAGTAACGGTCAAATTCATTTTTTCTATTAGTTTTGCTGTCACTTTAGCCTTGAAAAAACAAAGGACAATGCTCAAAAAAAACCCAAGCCCGGCGCAAACGAAAAGTAACTCAAATTATAGGTAATAATAAGTAATGAAATACTGCATAGGAGGCATCATCGAAATCAATAGCTAAATGTATGAAATTGCTATTTGATTTTTTAAAGGGTAACATGAGCAGCTGGGGCTTATAGTTTAATTAAAGTGCTATCTGAAACAACAAAGAAGTAATATGGCAAGTAATAAGCTTCTCCAAAAAGATAAATCAATACCGAAGTACAGGCTGCAGCGCCCACGTCATCGCGTCATGAGCGTTTTACATTACTTAGGGTGGGCTAGACATGAGGAACAGTTCGCGCATCCCGCAACATTTTTGGATCTCGTCGTGTCAGAAATAAAGAATCGATGACTTTTAAGCGTTATTATTAAAATGAAAAGTACATTCATATACTGTTTTAGTTCTATCATCCTATAGATATTTCAACTCAGATTTGCGCGCGGCCCTATGTGTGCGTCGGCTTGTAAATATACAACTTTCATTCGTGTGACAGTGACGTCGTCCGAGGATGACGTGTTCTTATCGCTTTTTGTTATGGGTACAGTCGTTTACGAAAATGTCTTGTTCTTCACGGAGAAAATGATTAAGGAGTCAGGTAGCGTTCAAAAAATGAAACATTCAAAGCTTTTTATTATTACATTTTACATTATTTTCTCATAAGTTTTTTCAAATTGACATTGACAGTATCTAAGAAATAAATGAGGCGAAATATCTAGGATGAATTAAATACTTCTTACATATTTTCTAGCTTGGGGTACGCGGACAATAAATAAAAGTGTGGACTAAGAATGTAAAAAGACGTATAATCTAGTATAATAATGTAAACAAAATGTGTGGGGAATTTTAAAAAATTATATTGCTTCGCATAATGTCGACCAAAATAATGAAACTCATAAATGAACGTTTAAGTCAAATTGGTGTTGGGTAATACTTGTCGACATGTACAAAAGAAAAAAGAAGAATACTATAGACATTTTGACATGTAGTCAAAATTTATAATTGACCTTGGTTAGAGTAGCGAATCTGAAAATTCATCATTTATTTTTCAAGTAGCGATTCAGAATCATTATAAATAAATAAACATTAAATTACGTAATAACTGTTTTTCTTTAAACAGCCGTATACAACCCCTAAATAACTTTATTTGTACCCGACTGTACCTCTTGTCACGCACACAAAGTCACTGTATATGTACAAGGATTACCCACACATAAGGCCGCGCGCAAGACTGAGTTGAACTTACTATATTATCTTGTAAAAGTAGGTAGAATAGTGGAGAAGTTGCTATAAACATGTCATTATGTACACTCTTAAACCACAACTGTATCTGTTTGCTGTTCCTTTTCATCATCATCATCATCATCTCAGCCATAGTACGTCCACAAAATCTTGAGTAGCAATGTACCGCAGATGTTAAAATTCGAATAGCAATTTCACACATATAGCCACTGATTTCGATAATGCCCCCTATGTAATATTTAATTACTTATTTTTACCTATGTTTTGAGTTACATTTCTTTTGCGCCGGGCCTGGGTTTTTTTCTCATACTTCATGAGCATTGTCCTTTGACCGTTACTTTTACTTTAGACATGACCACAGATTATATAATAGTTACTATGTAACAGATAAATCACTCCATACAAAAAAGTCCATACCTACTGTTATGGCGCATCCACACATGCCCGGCGGCCGTGCCGCCGGCTTTTGCCGCATCTCAGCCGCGGCACGCGCGGCTTTTGGTTGCCGGTGGCAGTTTGCTTGCGGCTTCGATACGGAGTGGTAGTGTTGTCATATAATTTCATAGAAGTAAATAACGAAATGACAGAATAGACGAAAGACGAAATTTCGAACGAATATTTCTTCGGTTTATGTCATCCTTTCTAAAATCGTCAAGTATCAGGGACACATTAGGCCTATTTCGTAGACTTGGTCTGACCCAATATCTTCGTTTGATTTTGCGGTTCTTTTTACGAATAATAACATACAACACTACACTTGTGATGCACGCAAATATATCATAGTCCAACATCTTTCAATCCTACGTACACGACTAACTTCGACGAAAGTCACAACACTACTGCGAAAATTGCAACCGCATCTGCAGGCCGCCGGCAACCGCCGGTAAAGCCGGCGGCCTGCATTCAGCGGCAAGGCGGTCTGAAACCCGGTGGCATAAGCCGGCGGCATGTGTGGATGCGCCATTATAAGCACCTACAAGTTCCCAAACTACCTACAAATTCATAGCTGCGTTAGAAAATGAACCTTAAAAACTCCAGCGCTCGATTGTTATTTCAATGCGATAGCGCACAGTTCAGTCACCGCGACCGTGCCGACAGCGAGCGTAGGGTTGCCTCTTTCAATTAAATAGGGAACAAAGTTAAGCTTATTTGTCACTGACTTCCCGAATCAATGGAGGTGCCCAACTACTTTTCGAGCACAGAACACGCAAGTATTCTATACTTACCTATTACCCCTGGCACAACACCGCTGACCGATGATACATACCTACTTTCCCAAAATTGGTTTCTGCGCAGCGATATAATATGCAATGTTCCAAGCCACCATTTAGTTGGACGAGAACTATACCTACTTATACTCGAAATGTTTTTAGCTAAGTATAAGGTATAAGTATCTATAATGTAAGTATCTAAAGAAAGTCGCTTATTTTTAAAATGACAAAGAAGATAAGTATTTTTACTTAAAAAAATAGAAACTTATGTATATTCATACATAGGTATAAAATATTTCTAAATGCCTATACATATACACCGCGACTTTTTAGTCGTCTTACAAAGGTGGTCCACTGAATGTATCCGACATAAAATACCACTAGACATGATTATTAATTTTATAGCATTAATTAAGATAATAGGTGCAAGAAAAATAAATAATACATTAGAAATAAGAAACATCCTGTTAATAATGTTTACGTATCAAACGGTAGACGAAAGTAGGTAGGGTAAATATGCCAAATGTCGGCCTCCCCCCAAACTTCGGCCGTCTGTACATTTTCAGCTTGCATTAATTCAAAAGGTAATTAAGTGTTAGTTTTGCTCCTCGAATTGCAACCTTGGTTTATACTCTATACGTACAAATCGTTACTATCCGATTCTGTCACTTACTCTTCTCATACTGAGCGTCAGTTGCGATTGCGCCGTTGAAACATCAAATTCGCACGTAAAGTAGCTTACTCGAAGTGAATACTCACATTTTGGGGATTGATATTAGAACGATAAAACATTTATTTATTTTTGTTTTAAGCTTGATTATCACTAATGGGTTATTTTTACTATATTTTAAGATAGTTTTTTCAGCGTTTTGCGTATATTTTTCAAGGAAAAATAGGAGGCCGCCATTAGGACAACAGTTTTGACTTAAAACCGGAGTCTCGGCCGTGGCCGACTTAAAGCAAATGCAGTCTATTTTATAAATTCCTATTGTACTAATTCCGTTGGCTTAACAAGAGAATTTGCAAAGCTTATAGGAAAATAGATCTATTTTACGTTTAATAGCCAAATAACGGCCGGGGTTATATTAGTTGAATCTCGAGAAATAAAGTACAAGAAATAGGGGCCGACATTAGAATCGTAAATAATCGTAATGTCGACCAGCCTCGAACTCAAGCGCCACTATACAGGCTGATGAAAAAATACTTTCTCAAAATTTCATTTTCTCAAAATGAAATAATTTATTTATTATAATTCATTATATCGTAAAGGAGTTAAGTTTAAATGTAGGAGTTGACAGTTTTGTAGGCATGTTTATGGTAGCTTTATAGTTTGGGACTTGCTATCTATTAAACCGTTCTTATTAGCTTAAAAAATATATATGGTTGGTCGTGAAAACGACTTTTTTTGTTTAGGGGAAACAAAAAAATATTTTACTATAAATTAAACAAATACGATTACAAATGTATACTTAGTATGGTAGGTTTGACCTTCTCGACTTTATGTCGGTTTAATAGGTATCCCGTTCCGCAGCCCGCGGAAAAAAAGATATCTATGTCCCCCCTAGTCTGTTATTAAGTATTTTTTATGTATTATTTATTATATAGTGTATATGTATTATGTAGTTGATGTGTTTGTTTGCGTTGTTCTTATCCTTCTTCTCCCTCTTCTAGGTTGTGATGATGACGAATGTTCAGTGTTAGATGATTGCTGTGTGTTCTGTTCCTGGATGGCTGGTGCCGCTTGCGTGCTTGGTGATGGATGCGTGTTCTGAGTGTCTGGTGTTTGTGTGTCAGTGTGTGAGTGTTGTTCTTCTATTGTTCGTACGAATACTGTATCTCCTAATACTTTGCTGAGTATGATAGATGAATGTATGGCTGCTTGTTTTTGGAGTATGTGAATGTTAATTGAAGCGTCTAATTGGTCTATGTACTTTTTAATGCTTTTTGCTACGATGCCCGTCACGCCTACTACTATCGGAATGACAGCCGTTTGTGTATTCCACAGCCGGCTGATTTCAGTTTTCAGAAGATGGTATTTGCTTAGTTTTTCTATTTCTTTGGCTCCTATGTTGTAATCTGACGGTACGGTAATATCTATTAAATATGTTTTGTTACTAGTTTTATCTGTGTATATAAGGTCTGGTCTATTGTGTGTAACAGTGACATCGGTTTGAACGGGCATTTCCCACATGATTTTGGCGGTTTCGTTTTCTTTTACTTGTGGTTGCACTAGTGTTTCCTTCCACCAAAGGTTTGCAACTTCTATTTTATGTTTTTTAGCAAGACACCAGTAGACGTATTGGACAAGATTATTATGTCGTCGGACATAGTAGGTCCCCGCTAATTTTTCGCAACCAGATATAATATGCTGCGTAGTTTCGTCTTTAGTGACGCAGAGGCGGCATTTTCCGTCTACTGGTTCTTTCAATATATCGCGCTGATGTTGTTTGGTCATAACGGCTTGATCCTGTATTGCAAAAATGGATGACTCTATAGTTGGTGGAAGTTGTTGTTTTTTAATCCATTTAAACGAAAGTTCTCTGTCTATATTAGCTTGATCTAGTACTTTTTTGGGAAACTGTCCGTGTAATTGCTTACTTCGCCATACTGTATTTTGTTGTTTAATTATTGCGTCTTTGATTTCTTTGTCTGTGTGTTGGCTTCCTTGTGTTAAGTGTAGCTGTGTTTCTATTTCCTCTGCTTCTTTTATTATTGAATATTTAACCCTATTTTTATCGTGTTTCGTTATTGTTTTAATGAGATGATCCCTATTTGTATTGAGGTATTGTTTATATTTAAGTATTTGTGTTTTGTACATATATTCGACATTTAAAAGTCCTCTCCCTCCCTGTACTATTGGTAAGTAAAGCCTCTGTACGTCTGCTTTCTGTTGGTGTGCCTTATTTATTGCTAATAATTTTCTAGTTTTTATGTCTATTGCTCTAAGATCGCTGTTTTTGTAGTTTATTATTCCGAAAGAATATAGTAACACTGGAATAGCGTAAGTATTGATACCTTTAATAAGATAACGCGATGTGAGTTGCGTGTCTAGTAATTTTTTAACTCTTCTATAATACTCTTTGGTAATTTGATCCCTAATAACACTATGTTCTATTTTTCCTGATTCATGAACTCCTAAATATTTATAGCTATCACCTATGGCAAGTTGTTTGAAAGTATCCCCACTTAATAAAATATGGCCCTCTCCTATTGTGCTGCTTCTCTGTCCTGAGTCTATATGTAATATATTGCATTTATCAAGCCCAAATCTCATCCCTATGTCATTTGTAAATATCTCTACACTGTCTAATAAAACTTTCAGATTATTTCTACTGTTTGTGTAAATCTTTAAATCGTCCATGTATAGTAAATGATTGATCCAGTAACTATCTCTAAGTTTGTACCCTTTTAATTCATATTTGTTAAGTATGTATGAAAGAGGATTAATTGCCAAACAAAATAGCAAAGGAGAGAGGGAGTCGCCCTGAAATATTCCGCGTCTGATGTAAATCGGATCCGTGGTTATGGAGTTTTGGGAGCCTCGCGCTGTCATCACTACTCTCCACGAAGGCATTGATAGTCTAAGAAATTTCTTGACTACAGCAGGACATTTATAAATGTCCAGGATCTTAAGGAGCCATTCGTGAGATACGCTATCGAAAGCCTTTTGGTAGTCAATCCACGCCATGCTCAGGTTCTTGTGTGAGCGACTTGCGTCTTCTAAAATGGCCTTGTTAACCATAAGGTGGTCTTTGCATCCCCTGGCACCGCGCCGACAACCCCTTTGTTCTACTGCCATTATGTTGTTCTCATGGCAGTGGTGGTAAAGTGTATTGGCTAAGATGGAGGTTAACACTTTGTATATACTTGATAGACAAGCGATAGGCCTCCAATTTTTGGGATCTTCAGTATTTTCATTTTGTATACTTAGTATATTATAATTCTGATGATAATAATGTATTATATTATAATTCTGATGATAATAATGTATTATATTATAATTCTGATGATGATAAATCATGTTGATAAATATTTGTCACTGCCTTAATTTAAAACAGCCTGTACCCGGCCGACATTTGGAAAAAACGCGACCGACCTTGAGCCGTGAATGGCCGACTTTAGGGTTTTTCTGTTCTCGACGCATCTAAGCCTTATTACTTTTTTCTTTTCGTAGAAATATCAATCTTATGCCTATAAACACGACATAGATTAATCAAACTATCCAAAACCGCATCAGAAACTATCTTTCGTTGGAAACTGACGGTGCTATAGCGAACCGCAATCAGAAAATCGCTAAGGGGGCCGACATTTGGCGTATTTACCCTACCTTCCCAGTGCTCGAGTCGAGTGATCGTTCCATCTCCATTTTTTACGAGACAAAATATCGTAAGCCAATCTAGCACAGTCCACGTGGACTGTCATCCAATGAGATTCATTCCACGAGCGGCACGACGGCACCGCCAAAGACGACGACGGCACTTTTCAAAGAGTCCACGTGGACTTTGATAAATGCCGCCTTTTACTTAAAAATAGGTTTTAAAGGTCATTCTGTGGCTCAGTTGCCGTCCGAACACCGCAAGTGGAAGTGTGCGCGCACTACCGGTAATCAAGTGTTGTTCGCGATCGCTACGAGTGAATAGGGTAAACGTCTTGGATGATGAGTGATAGGAACCGTCGCTTCTCGAATATCGAGTACCTACAAATGGTACGCGTGTACGCAATACCTGGTGACAATTTAAGGGAAGCAAGAAGATTGTACGCTGCGCCTAACAATCTAATAATGTTACGGAACCGAGGAGTGATCAACCCGCACGAAATAAAAATAATAATATTGGAGCGCGCGCGGCGCGTGTGACTGTTGTGCGCCCTGAGCCGCGTGGGGCTCCGGTAACCCAGCGAGCGGTAGGCATTTATCGCGCGCGAGTACAGAGAGTGACAGAGGCCTGATAATAGGTACGTCATTGTCAACTTACATCACTTTGTTTTGGTTTTATTACGAAAAATGTTTCTGACGGTCCTAAGCCCGTAAAAGTATGAAGGAAGAATTGGAATTCAGTGTTACAAGTTAAGTAAGAGTGCAAGTTTGCAAACTGCTACATAATGAGAACATTAAGATTGCAATAGTAAGAAACTTATTTTGCGCTAGGGTGAATGAACTTTGATAAAGACGCCGCGCCGCGCCGCGCCGCGCCGCTCCATTGATAAAGACTCGGGCCGCGCTCACTACAGGGTGTTTTTATAATCTATGTCATGCGTCATAATAATGAATTTATTTTTGAATTATTCAAATGTCATAAATATATATATTTTTTTAATGAACGTGTTCTAGTCATTGGATACATGAAGTGGCCTGCGGTTGTAAGACGACTAAAATGTCACGGTGTATAATAGGAACCTATATATTTTCCTAAAATAGTCACATATACACCTACACAAATCAAAATAGTTCTTCAGTTTATTAGATAATTCTAAAAACCAAATAAAAATAAACAATAACTGATCTGTCTACATCTCTAGGTAAACGGAAAAACGAAAGCTTTATATTTTTTCTTTTACTAGATCTGCAACCAAGCACAGCATATAACTGGCCAGAGGTCGTCATGTTCACAAATAAAAATAATAAACATAAAAAGCGCGCGTCGCGAGCGGCTGTCGTGCGCCCTGTGCCGCGTGGGGCTACCGGTAACCCAGCGAGCGGTAGGCATTTATCGCGCGCAAGTACAGAGAGTGACAGAGGCCTGACATTACTTTGACTTTTACTTTTGATGAAGAAACTGGCCGTTAATGTGTAAATGTTGAATTATGATATTTTTGGTCTCTGGAAGCCTGTCTGTTGTTATTTGTCTTAAAAAACTAGCTGTTCCACGTGGTTTGAAATCGGACAAGTAGTTTTGGAGCCAGCAGTTGATGGGAAACAATGAAATTTTTCTCTTTATATATTAGTATATTTATTGACATGGATATTGAGCTTTCGGCGGAAGAGTGGGGATCGCTTTGCGTACTGTACAATATAGTAATATATGTACACATTGGGCAATAAACCAATAAATCGCTTCTGCGTAGGTGAGGGTCAGGGCTCAATATCCGTGCCGATAATTGTACTAGCGACTCGGCACGGATTCGCACTGGACGCAAGTATTTTCCCCCGTATTGAGTGGGTGTTAGCATCCCGGGCGGGCGCTGAGTCAGTGGGGGAGTGTATGAGCAGCTGTGGTGCGCGCAGGTGAAGGTGGAGGGCGACAACGAGCCGCAGCCGTCGGCGCCGCGCGAGGAGGGCATGGTGCCCTTCGTGTTCGTGGGCACGCGCGAGAACATCGCCAACGCCAAGGTGCTCGTCGAGTACCACGTCGCGCATCTCAAGGTAACATCCGCATTTTCAGATTGTACAGAAATATTAGACATACAAATATTAATCATCATAATGAAATAATCTGTATATCGCCACCATATACGTATGGAAGAAAAGAACGAGTGGAAATGCCATTGAGTTGTTTGTTTAGATGCAACTTCCTTAACCAAAGAGCAACACTGACGTGGCTGCAGCTTTGTGGCCTAAAAACAACCTTATACAAGAAATGTAGGATATAATTTCTACATTTCCACTCCTTCATTCGCTTTTCCTTTTCCAGGAGATTTCTGTGTCAGGCACGGTTTTGTCTCAGACCAGACTCGTATACAGTCGATTTTTCAAGAGAGATGTGTAGTATTAACGATGTACATTGTCCGTATGGCAGGAGGTAGAGCAGCTGCGCGCGGAGAAGCTGGAGATCGACCAGCAGCTGCGCGTGGTGATGGGCGGCGGCAGCATGGCGTACCCGCCGCCGCGAGGACAGCCGCCCTCCCGCGCCCGCCGCACCCGCCCGCCGCACCACCGCTACCCCACCGGTAACACACGTACTCATACTGTACCCGCCGCCGCGAGGACAGCCGCCCTCCCGCGCCCGCCGCACCCGCCCGCCGCACCCGCCCGCCGCACCACCGCTACCCCACCGGTAACACACGTACTCATACTGTACCCGCCGCCGCACCACCGCTACCCCACCGGTAACACACGTACTCATACTGTACCGCCGCCGCGAGGACAGCCGCCCTCCCGCGCCCGCCGCACCCGCCCGCCGCACCACCGCTACCCCACCGGTAACACACGTACTCATACTGTACCCGCCGCCGCACCACCGCTACCCCACCGGTAACACACGTACTCATACTGTACCCGCCGCCGCGAGGACAGCCGCCCCTCCGCGCCCGCCGCACCCGCCCGCCGCACCACCGCTACCCCACCGGTAACACACGTACTCATACTGTACCCGCCGCCGCACCACCGCTACCCCACCGGTAACACACGTACTCATACTGTACCCGCCGCCGCGAGGACAGCCGCCCTCCCGCGCCCGCCGCACCCGCCCGCCGCACCACCGCTACCCCACCGGTAACACACGTACTCATACTGTACCCGCCGCCGCACCACCGCTACCCCACCGGTAACACACGTACCATACTGTACCCGCCGCCGCGAGGACAGCTGCCCTCCCGCGCCCGCCGCACCCGCCCGCCGCACCACCGCTACCCCACCGGTAACACACGTACTCATACTGTACCCGCCGCCGCACCACCGCTACCCCACCGGTAACACACGTACTCATACTGTACCCGCCGCCGCACCACCGCTACCCCACCGGTAACACACGTACTCATACTGTACCCGCCGCCGCACCACCGCTACCCCACCGGTAACACACGTACTCATACTGTACCGCCGCCGCGAGGACAGCCGCCCTCCCGCGCCCGCCGCACCCGCCCGCCGCACCACCGCTACCCCACCGGTAACACACGTACTCATACTGTACCCGCCGCCGCACCACCGCTACCCCACCGGTAACACACGTACTCATACTGTACCCGCCGCCGCACCACCGCTACCCCACCGGTAACACACGTACTCATACTGTACCCGCCGCCGCGAGGACAGCCGCCCTCCCGCGCCCGCCGCACCCGCCCGCCGCACCACCGCTACCCCACCGGTAACACACGTACTCATACTGTACCCGCCGCCGCACCACCGCTACCCCACCGGTAACACACGTACTCATACTGTACCCGCCGCCGCGAGGACAGCTGCCCTCCCGCGCCCGCCGCACCCGCCCGCCGCACCACCGCTACCCCACCGGTAACACACGTACTCATACTGTACCCGCCGCCGCACCACCGCTACCCCACCGGTAACACACGTACTCATACTGTACCTGCCGCCGCGAGGACAGCCGCCTCCCGCGCCTGCCGCACCCGCCCGCCGCACCACCGCTACCCCACCGGTAACACACGTACTCATACTGTACCCGCCGCCGCGAGGACAGCCGCCCTCCCGCGCCCGCCGCACCCGCCCGCCGCACCACCGCTACCCCACCGGTAACACACGTACTCATACTGTACCCGCCGCCGCGAGGACAGCCGCCCTCCCGCGCCCGCCGCACCCGCCCGCCGCACCACCGCTACCCCACCGGTAACACACGTACTCATACTGTACCCGCCGCCGCGAGGACAGCCGCCCTCCCGCGCCCGCCGCACCCGCCCGCCGCACCACCGCTACCCCACCGGTAACACACGTACTCATACTGTACCCGCCGCCGCACCACCGCTACCCCACCGGTAGGGGAGACTGGGGCCGGTTGTGACATTTTTATTTCAAAGTGTTATAATTTTTTATTGATTTGATTGTTTTACTTGAATACAGGTTTGTTTGATTAAGTAACTATTCAAGATTTTAATTTAAAATGAATTTTATGTAAGAGATAAATAGAAACGACACAAATCAATGAATTCTAAAAAAAGAGACGTGTCACTTTCAACCCCGCCTTGGGGGCTGGTTGTGACACTACAAGGTAAGTAGTTACAACAAAACACAAGCGTATTACAAGAGTTTTATTAGAAATAATTATCACAATTAAGTTCTTACTTAATTTAAATGACAATAGTAATAATGCTTAAAGCAGTCTTATTCCTCGTGGACACAAAAACATGTTATATTCTAAAATTTAAATCAATTTTTTTTTTGGTTTTACACCTCGTGAAAATAATATTTATGAATAATTTCTGACCTATAAACTTATAAACTTCTGTATTTAACAAAACATAAGTATAAATAAACAAAACGAATAGTATTATGACTCATTAATAAAAATACCAAAATTAACCTTTCTTAAAAAAATCAGATTCTTAAAGAAAAACTTAACAGATCAGAGTTCAGTCACTGTAGTCTGAACAGTCACTTTCACAATTCAAACATACATAATGTACAATATTACCCCTAACACATTTCACATGTGACCAATTCTACAAACAACACATTCTACCCATTCCTCACCAGATTTTTTTGGATCAAAAGGATCACAACAAATCAGACAAAAATAACCGTCTTCTTCGCTTTCTTCATCACTTTCGTGTAATACCTTTCTCTGTACAGAAAGCTTTCCTGTTCCCTTTATTTTCTTTCCTTTACTGGTATTTCCTTGGTCATTTTTCTTTCCTGTTTTTTGCCCTTTGGTAGACTTTCCACTTTTAGGTTTATTTTCCTTCTTCTTACTCTGTTCCAGCGCCAACGCAGTTTTTTCGGGAGTGTCTGTTAAAACAGCTGATTTCCGCGAACTTTTTTAGTTTTATCCTCCTCTAAAATAACTGCTGCTTGTTCGTATACATCTTTAGATATGTTGCCACGCTCAGATTTTCTTTTATACGTCCTCATCCTATAAAAAAAACATTATATTATGTAGCACAAAATATATCAGTCAACAAGAATACTATGGGGCAGGTTGTGACAAATCACAACCTACCCCGAGCAAATGTCACTTTTAGCCCCGACACCAAAACTGCGCATTTAAGGTTATGTAGCGAAAACGAAACATACTATAGTTGTAAAATCGTAGATTCATCACAAAACAAAAGAATTAGTGCGTAAATAACACGACAGAGACATCTCCATTTGTATAGAACATCGGTTTTAGACCAAAATTACTAAAAATTCAAAATTTTACTTACCTGCGATTTTAATGGCAGCACGCGCGTGCTCCTCACATAAACACGTTAGCGCCACTGGCTCTTGCGGTGTAGTAGCCGGTCGCGGCGGGAGTATTTGTCTCTTTCTGACGTCAGTATAGCGTTCTCTGTTTCGCCACCGTTGCCACTGTAACAACCTACCCCTGTCACTACCAGCCCCAGTCTCCCCTAACACACGTACTCATACTGTACCCGCCGCCGCACCACCGCTACCCCACCGGTAACACACGTACTCATACTGTACCCGCCGCCGCCCGGTAACACACGTATTATTAGGGCACCTACGCTTTATGCGTTTAGCCGGAGTGCGGTCAGCCATCCGGCAAACCGTAGGAAGCTGTTGCGCTTTCGGTTAGCCGGGTGGCGGATAGCCGCAACTTCAACCGGAAAGTGCGTTTTGAAACCGTAGTGGTTTGCGGTTGGATCGGCTCAGTTTTTATCGGAATATTCTGCGGATTTAGTATTTCAGATTGCTGGCCTATTTTGTATCTCGATTATAAATTTTTCGGTATCGAAATCCAGTAATAAAGTATCAGTTAAATGCGCGAATGTTGGTGAACACGTTAACAGTCAATGGCGGGCAACCGCAAACTAGCATATCCGCGTAGTGTGTATGGCGACCGTCCGGCTGGGCGCCGATCGGGCCGCAGCGATCAGAACGACCGGAGCGGTCGGGCGGCAGCCGCGTCGTAGTGCGAATGAAAACTACATACTCGTACAATTTTTTTATTGCGGTCAGGTTGCGGGTAGATGCCCTTATAGTTGAATCTGTTTATAATGACACTAGCTTCCGCCCGCGGCTTCGCCCGCGTAGAGTTCGGTTATATCGCGTTTTTAAGAGAATTTTTCAAAAGTCCGAGATAAAAACTACCCTTTATTGTTTCTTAAGGTCAAATCTATCTCTGTACCAAATTTCATTAAAATCAGTTCAGTGGTTTAGACCTGAAAGCGTAACAGACACAGTTACTTTCGCATTTATAATATTAGTAGGGATGTTTGCACATTTTTCTCTGAATTTAAACAAATTGTCGGATATCTCGTGGCTCTCCCGAATTTTGTTGAATGTAGGGTGCAGGTTAGTTGGTTATTGTGATGCATTTTATTATAAATGCGTCAAGCCAATGAAAGTCAAATAAAATTGAGCCTGTTCAAAAATCAGACGTTTATTATTATTAAAAGTGTTAACAAACATCATAATCACATTAGAAAACGAACTACTACGAAAAGTAACATTTTTACCAAGTAGGTAAGGAAATAATAATAAACTAAAAAAAAGAAACTAAAGGTGCTTTATTCCTCAAATGAAACGCTGACACATTCGGGCACCCCGCTCATTCTCCGAGTCAACTCGGTTTGCAAATGTTTTAACTCGGGCTGACTCGCTCACGGTCTAACTCGAGTTAGATAACTCGGGTCGCCCATCACTAGTCACAATAAGCGGCATGTCACTGTAGGCAAAGTCATTATATCCGTCTTTTTATAAAGAATTCTATATGAAAACGGCTTGTGACGCCGCCCAAAAAAGTACCTATTTCGCAACCAAAAAAATTCTAAACTGAGTGCTTAGTGCGAGTTTTCGTGAATTTTTTTACGGTCTCACATGAGAGCGCGTATACTAAGATTTGTATGCAGTGTTGCCAACTTAGTGGATTTTCCACTAATACTGGTGGTTTAAGTCCCCTATTTAGTGGCGAAATGTTGAAAGTACTGCGGGTCAAGTAGCGAAATGTAAGTTTTGTGGTACAACTTTAAGGAGTTACTATGGAGATTTGAAGTCTCACGGAATGTCAAAAAAGCATCTACAAAACAAAAAGGTGAACGACTACTATATAATTATATTAAGTACTCATTCATTGGTCAAATGCGTAACTAAACAATTTGTGAAACTACTACGCCGATTATAATTTGTGAAGGATTCGGATCGGGTCGGATGAATTGCTAAACAGATGTAATGCTTTGTCTGTTTTAATTTTCTATCGTTGCCGAGTTACATCTTTGGATGATTAAATTGTTTTAGGTTACAATAAAATATAAACAATATTTTTTTAGTGGTGAATTTGGTGATTTTAAGTGTGGGATAAATTTTTGTTAGTGGTTTTCTGGTGGTTTTAAAAGTTGACTCTGGTGGTAAGCTTCTACAACTGTTGACAACACTGTTTGTATGGAACAAAAACAGGTTCCAATTTTTGACACTAGGTGGAGCTGTTTTTGTTCCATACAAATCTTAGTATACGCGCTCTCATGTGAGTCCGTAAAAAAATTCACGAAAACTCGCACTAAGCACTCTGTTACCAAAATGGATTTATGGTCACAAAATAACGTTTCCTAAAATATTATGAAATAAATCAATTTTTTCCTATTATTGTCTGTCATAAAAAAATATGGACGCCTTAAAATACACTTTAGACTGAATATTATATATGACAATATAATTATATAATAATAGTTAATAGTTGTAGTTGGTAGTTATAGTTAATATGTAGTTGTCACTATTTAGCTGTTACCAATGAGGGCTACCGCGTATGAAATCGCCGCTAGAGGCGCTTGTGTAGCGTGGTCTTCGAAACGTCAAATGCCACTGTTTGTTTACGCGCGAGGGTTTATATTTCTAATTAAATTAATATTGTGAATATTCAACAATACTTTAGATTAATTATGGCAAATACAGATCAGGGTTCTATAAATGTCACTGCTTTGACACTCTTTAATCTTTCGGAAACTTATGTTCGCATTTCTTTTTCGAGCAAATCGTCACTGCGCAACACTGTGGCATCGCCAATACGTTCACACTAATAGCACAGATTACTACAGATACTTCACTCAGTAGAAAACTTCCAATACCTATTACGATAATTGCCTACTCCTTCGCGTCAGCAACCACTGTATGCTAAAATGCGCCTAAATGCTCAAGCGTACAGCAGTGATTGCTTCGCACCGCGCGATTCCACAGTAATCGCAGGGCTGCCTCTTCGGTAAAATTAAATTAACATAACTTTTTATCTATGTTATTGAGAACTGTGAATATGTTCTGACTTTTATGTGGCAGTTAAAAATTTTATCATTTATAAAATATTTAACCAACTTAAAAAAAAAGGAGGTGATTAGACATAGGTACAGGCCAAACTGAGAAGTTTGACTTGTATGGTTTATAGGTATGTATGTTTGTGCGCGATAATCTCGCGTTTGGCTAAACCGATATCGATGCGATTTTCAGAAAAGGATTTGTTACATTTAGGAGAACGTTTTAAAATAAGTATAATACTTCTTAGTTTGATGATGATCTTCGGAGATGTTCACTAGAAATGAAAAAAAAAAGCCTTAAAAAAAGAGAACCGACTTCAAATAAGGCACAAAGCCGTAAGAAATAAATTGTTTTTTTTTTATGTTGGTGCTAACAGCTGGTAATTACGAATCGAAAAAGCACCGACATCAAAAAATAAATTATTTCTTACGGTTTAGTGTTTTGAAGTCGGTTCTCTTTTTTTAAAGTTTGTTTTATTATTTTTGAAAGTTTGTTTTGTTTTATATACCTATTGGTGCTGACTGTAGAAGAAACCTAGATAAAACATAATTATATACATCAGTGTGTAGGTAAAATAAAAAAATCTTTAAAGTTACAGCACATAAGGCACCACACGGCATCGTAATGCGCGTACGAACGAACAGCACTATTAGAAGTCGGTTAAAAATTGAACGGCGTGCGCGCGCTTCGCTTGTGAAAACCGCAACTGAATTTGATCCGCCGGCGGACCGAGACCGCTCGGCTGGGCGGTAGGCACTTATAGCGCGCAAGTACATGGAGTGACGGAGGCCTGCTAATAGTTCTATTGTAATACATATGATCTAATGTAGATATAAGTTTTAGCGCTCATAATACGAACTTTGATTGCCATAGTGTTAGACCTCACGCTACAGTTGCGCCATCTGGTGAAACAAAAAGCGGTAGCCCCCATTATGTAATACCATGATTTCTAATTTGGTAATTTTTACTAGGGTAATAAAGCTAACGATCGCTAGAATATTTCCCAAATACTAATTAATATACTCAATACTCAATAACTTTATTGCATACCATAATGTGTACAGGCCGGTGGGTAAAAAAATCTTTGAGTTGGATAGAATTTGGTGACCCTTGATCCATTTTATTAACCAAAAATAATATTTTTCTGATGTTTTTTCTTTTATTTTGGATCATAATATTATATAGTTTAGGGCCCTCATAATAAAGTCAATTGATTTTTCTTGGAGTTGTTTATTTTATTTGGTGCTTACGCTTACAGTCTTAAAAATATTTTTGGTGGCCGTCTAAATTATACCCGTTCCAAATTATGTCTGTAACAAATAGGGTTGTTTCCAATTTTCGAAAATCTATTTAAATAGCTTCTAAATAATTTAAAGACCACCCCTCCTATAATTTTGCGTCTTAAATCGCTTAACATTTTATGTATTCGATTTTTTCTATTTTTCTTAAAACATTTCCCAGAAAACGCTCGATCACGTGACTGTGACGTCAGAGTATACTATGTGTTCCTATACACTTTGCACATCTAAAGAAACTAATTAGAAAGAACTCATTGATTTTTAAATTTTAATAATGTATTCTTATAATATAGATACCAAAACAAATATTTTAAACATTTTAATTATTTTTAAACATTGGGCACAAAAGAAAATACCTGTAATGTTTTGAGTTGTGTACGCGTTAAAATAAAACTGTGCAAAGGAACGTAAAGTTTGTGTTTGTTATTGAGGTTATATTTGTGTCATCTTGGTGATTAGCAAAGAATTGAACGACAATTAAACGATTAGCTTTCATAAATCCTTTCTCCATAATTCTTTTCTAACTTTCTTTTGCTCAAATACAAATAAAAACTGAAGAAAACAACACATCAATTCTCAGGTTATACCTGTCATAGACTGTCACTGTCAAATACTTGTCATTGTCAATGTTAAGTGACGACATCGGACTCGATTCGCCGTTTTCAAGGACGTGACGTAATAGACGATAAATTTAAATTTCATAAATTATTTAAAAATTATGTGGTCAGTTATTATTAATATAATATAGCTTATCGTGTTTCTAGTTTTGTAAACTTTCGGCGCATTACCTATTTTTAATTGACTGAATACTAGGAGACAACCCTATTCCACACCAATTGGTTCAGTAGTTTAGGTGTGAAGAAAAGACAGAAAGGCAGAGTTACTTTCACATTTATGATATTAGTTGATTACTTTTCTTTTGAAAATTGATTAGATACTTAATCACAGCATAAACAATGGAAAAAAAAAACATTTCGTTTATATGTATAATAAAATAAAAGTTTAATGAATATCGGCAGTATTATTTAAGTCAATATCTATTGCTGTCTATGTTTGATACTTAATACCTTACTTTGCGGCGACCGAAACACATGATTATAATAATGTTTTGTAATACTGAATGTGTTATGTTTTCCGCAGCGGGCGGACGGCGCATGACGCCGGAGCTGGGCGAGGACCGCAGCGAGAGCGCCGGCTACCGCGCCCGCGGCGGCCGCGCGCCGCGCACCAACCGCTCCTCCGACCGCGCCGACCGCGCCGAGCGCCCCGAGCGCGCCGACCGCGCGGAGCGGCGGCCCGACGAGCGCCGCGTGCCGCTGGAGAACGGCCGCGCGCACCCCGCCGCGCCGCGCCAGCCGCGCCCGCCCAACCCCGTCAGTACACACCCGCCGCCCAACCCCGCGAGTACAGCGTCTGTCGCTATGAGTGCAGCTTGAGGCACTCTAAGGCCGATTTTACACTCACACTGACCATTAGCACTCACAGCTACGCGTGTAGTTTGTCTGAACGTCGTCTACGCTGACAGCTACGCATCATTCTAAAACGTTTCATAGAATTTCATATATTTTCAGTCGTCGGCGCTGATGGTCAGCGCACGATCAGCGTGACTGTAAAATCAACCTTAGGCCGTATACAGAAATAAAGCTGGAAACTTATAAGCGCTTATGCTTATCGGCGCGTGTTCATATATTTTCCTGCGCGGGTTACCAGCGCTGTCAAGCGCCGATAGACGCTTATAAGTTTCAGCTTCTTCCAGCTTTCTTTCTGTATACGGCCTTACTGACTTACCACGTTCGTTCTTGAGCCCTTTTATGTACCGGGGCCGCAGTAATTAACGCGAACAGTGTCGCAGCTCCACTCATACTCATTTTGACTTCCTACAATACACACCTTCGCTAAAAACATTTTTAAATATCAGTGGGTCAAAATACCAACACCCTTGGGAATAAAACATGAACCCATTAATATTGTGAATGGTACGCAAAATTAACATTCATTTTTTTGAGACCGTATCAGCGCGTTAAGTAATTTAAGTCTTCTAACTGTCTACATTTATTTAAATCCCCCAAATGTATTAATATTCATTATCAATCATTAAAATATCTGCCTATATAATTTACAATTATTTATTAATATCAGTTATTATTCATATCAAATTATTATTATTCATTAATATTAATTATTGTTAGTTATTAATATACAATTATTTTCATTTAATGAAGTTACTAACTATACTTACCTTATTTACCACATTTCTACTAAAATATTTACCTAATACGATACAGTAAAATAGCTAATGACAAACGTTTGTATCCAGAGTGGCAGACGACGTGAGGACAGACGAAGGCAAACTGATGATGAAAGCAGCGTGCTGGACAGCCAGGACGTGTCCAGTGCGGACAGAGGTACGACTTAGTGCTAACTGCTTACCGCGTCCTATGTGAGCGACCGACACTCCTGTGTCGCCCCCTAACAATTACATTCAGCCCTTTAATATGTATGAATAACACATTCCTACATATAACATACTTAGAAGGTTAGGTGGCTAATTTCTGAATAGGAAAAGTTTTTGACGCGAACTGTACTTATATTTTCGGTTTGCGTTTCCGCGTTTGTCGTTCACCTAGGATAACGCCATAGTCTTGCAATACGCACGATGCATCTCGTCAGGCTTAGCCTATTAGCTGCATTAGATATATGTCTGTTGACGTATTTATAGTCCAGGTCTTACATTAGCCAAAAATATTAGACACGAATTTTATTAATAACAAAAATAGGTGTACTATATTCCTTATTATTTGTTGAATTGTATGTTTAACCTTGTCAACCCGCCTATTTATTTGTGGGATACTACTGTTTTGCGCAGCCAAACAACTAACTTTAGGCTTGCCAAGATACATCGTACGTATTGTACATACACGGGCGCTCGACAAACTGGACCCTATGCGGACCGTTTGATGCCAGAATTTATTTATTAAAAAAGTACTTTTTCGAATAGGTGGGTGTGAAAATTAACAGTATGGCCGACGTTCCTTGACGAGCTTAAAGTTACGGTGTGGCTGCGCGGTAGATCTTTTAGGAATGTGTATTGCGCAGCTAATCAGTTGATTTTACAGTAGCCAAGATGCATCGGTTTTACTGCTAACACACTTTCACCTTTTTTTTCATTTGAAGTAACGATACCCACTTGAACCACACGCCGTAGTATAATAGTTGAAACATCATGATGTTTCTATCAATTGGAAGTTGACAGAAACACTGTGGTGTAATAGTTTAGCAGGTCAAACTTAAAAGTAAGTGTTTTCGAATTGTTGACAGAGATTGTTTCTTAGGGAGCGGTGGTGCAAGCCGGTTTACCAGAATTCTGGCGTCAGTTTAACAAAGTTAACTACTGCGCGTTTTACGGTTGTTATCCATTGCTGGCCGCTCCGGGTTGTGATACAATGTAGGTAGCGGGAAGCCTGCTGTGTTTATAATTATATTATAATTATAAAGATATTCGTCTCGTTTAGAAACGAAGTCTTTGCAGCTACGTTATTGTCCTTAGATATTAATTAGTTAAAAGATTAATAGGCTTTTAATGTTTAAATAAAAATATTATCAGATTCCTTGCGTTTGAATTTAGTTGTTTGGATGTAGATTCGAAGTTATCATTTATGTTTTGTGACAAGATCACAATTTACTCTAGTCTTTTGTTTTGTTTCTTATTTGATTCATACTATTATACTTACGTCGTCACGAATAAGTGAAAACTTTGTTTTATAATTATTGAATTCAACAAGGACATGATGGTCTTTGCTTGTTTACTGGATACACATTATATAGATGGTAAATATATTTTTAAAATATGTCCGTTTGTCGACCGCCTATAGCATAATACCGAATTATGTATTACTATTATGAGTGCTAAAGCAATCAAAATTTTATTCCATTATATTTATCGAAAAATCTGAAAATATTACTGAATGTGCTAGTTAAAATGTAGTTGTAGTGTTTTTATCTCTTAAGTGTATTTATGCATTATGTTGTTTATATGTTTATTTTTGTTTCCGTGCACCCCGTTTTACATTTTAATTAGTACATAATATGTAGAGGGATGAATGGTTTGCGGTAGTGAGTAGTCGGGTAGGGCGTACAGTTGGCATGTTGTCCAGAGTCGGGCACGTCGGACGAGCACAACGCCGGCCAGCGCAACCCCGCGCCGCGTCGCCGCCGCCGGAGGACAGGTACCAACACCATGCTCCACGCGTACACTATTCTATTGTATTGTTCCCAAGCGAAATATTCATTCAAAAAAAACAAAGAAAGCTTCAATTTAATTCTTATAAGTACTGAGGTTCTTTTCATCATTCTTTTGGGAAAAATATGAAATCAGAAGAACTCTGTGCCACCGCTATTGAGTGAGGGTAACAACCCCGGCACCGCGTGAATCATGGGAATGCCACGAACGAATTTACCAAGCTATATCACTCTCAACAAACACTCACACGTTTGAATTCCACTACTTACACCTAAAGAATTTGTTCAGCGTGATGATTGTCAACCATTGCACCTACAATTACTAAATAACAATCATACTTTGTTTAAAAAAACAATCGAATAAGTACATACAAGTAACTTCACATACTGAAATATATCATTTGTGAACAATCAACTAACTTGTAAGTAAATGCATGTTTTAATTTGTGTGTATTGCACTAAAAATTTATAGTCTTCTAGTTTTCACGGCTTTTCATATTTTAATGTAGTAGAAACATAACGGTTGCATGATCTAGAGCTGTTCGCAAACATGATGTAAAATTTTCAGATTTGTAATTCGACCTCGATACTATCGTAATTCACTTACGACCCCTACGTGCTTAGCACGTTGTTCTATAAGCATGATAAATATGACCACGTACAATGATGTGGCACAAGATTAGTGCAAAAAAAAACCAATCGGTCTATTTGGGCACGGTATCCGTGTAAAAGAGAGACGAGCGGGTCGGGTCGGGCTGCGTCAGTAAGCGTGGTGGTGTTGCAGGAGGCGGGTGGAAGAACGGGCTGAGCGGCGCCGGGGCGGCGGGCGGGCGGGCGAGGCGCGCGGGCGGAGGCGCGCGGGCGGGCGAGGCGCGCGGGCGGGCGGGCGGGCGAGGGCCGCGGCGAGGGGCGCGAGGCCCGGGCGGGCCCGGCCAAGCGCCGCAGCCCGCTGGCCAAGGCGAAGGCCGAGCCGCTGCTGAACGGCACCGCGTAGGCGCTGGGCCGCCGGGCTGACACCCGCTCGGCCCCGCCGCCGCCGGGGCCTAAACTAAACTAGACTTACTCGTATTATGCTTTTGTAAGAGATTCGTGATTTGTATTCCTGATTACTCGATATATGAAAATTAAAGATGTGTACGTCGCTCCCCGGACGATACGCGCCGATCGCGGCCTTTCGGTACCTTTATGGGAGATCGGACATAGCGCAGTACATACGTGTTCGTAGCCTGTACTCTGTGGTTATGTGATTTCCTATAAAATAAACATTTCTGTACATATTTTCAATCGTATTTTTATTTGTACGAATAGTTCGTTTCGTCGTCCTCCCTGTCTAAATTACAGAGTGTAGCGACATTACAAATTTTTACAATATACACGTTACGATGTTGAAATACAATTAACACTTTATAAAAATAGTATGACTAGTTGGAATGTTACAATTAATACTTAAATTAATAATACTATAAACTCGAAAGGTACCTCGGTAGGGAAGGGGGCGGGATACATACATTTAGTTTGGTGTGGCACTAAGAATTAAAAATTCTAATGTGATTCTGATGACACAGACCTATATTAACAAATATTTACAGATCTAGACTAAAATATCAGTCATAAACAGTACCGTGATATGCATTATTGCCGGGATATCACTAGGAAGTATTAACAAAGATATGACGTCAGGTAAGAGACAGGACCTACTCAAGTGAAGCGAAAAGAAATGCCATGTTCACAAAAGTAGAGGACACAAAAACGAGACAAAATATTATAATAATTTAAGACTAATTTACTTTGACTACTTTTACCATTGTTGATTGACTAGTTTTGTGAACAAGCTTTCTAGTTTCATGGATGTGACATCAATTTTTTACTTACCTACTGTTAGTTATTTGATATTTGTACACGAGAACTTCCAAGAATACCTACTAGACATGAAAACTAAGATTCGTTTCAGATTCAGTTGAGAGTTTTGTGACATTAAGTATTACGAATTGACTTTACAGCTATGTGTCCTCCCAAAATGTACTTTATTCTATTTGTTTTTTGAGCTAGTAATATAATGATGGTCTATGCTATGTTTCCAATCTATTTTGCAAATGAAAAAAATATGAAAATGACAAAAAAAAACCTAAATGATTACGTAGATTTCGTAGTCAATGTAAACGAAATTGACGAATACAGATACTGGAAAAGACTTGATTGTTTTCGTCCAGTTCTGTTAGTTCTATTTCATCCCAGATTATTAATGTACCTATGTATTAACAGTGTAGAAAACATAGAATGTTGATTTCAATAAAAAATGTATGCTATGTGCAATACTAAATTAATAACCCAAGTCTTCTTCAAAATGGTTGTCTTTGTTTTAAGTACTTAGACTAAATAAGTATTTATGTAGTTATTCTTAGACAATTCATGAAAATCACACAGTTTATGATTGTTTGTTTCTATTCACTTCACATAGATTCCTTTACGTAGTAGGTACGTTTGCTTGTACAAAATGATATGTGTCTACACTGTACAATAATTAGGCTTCAGTATATATAGTATTATATACTTAGGAATACTGTAATTCTTTCCTATTATAAACATACATTTGAAAAGTCACAATGGTGACTAATATGAAAAAGAAACATTGTTTTTGTAAATTCATTAACATTGTATACTTTTTAAGTAAACACTGAAGTCTTTAAGACCCAGATATAATTTTGATTCATGGCATAAAAATATATGCGTTTTTTACTGACCTGTTTGAGTTTTAATACCTTTATTACCTATAGATGGAGTAGACGTCTAATGACAGCAATACACTTGATATCAGAATATTTAGACCTTTGTTGACATTGTACAGGCTAGTCAAGCGTGTGGCTATCTATCACTTAAATTGTATGCAGGAGTGAAATGGAAGATTTCATAAATCCTCTATTCCATAAAATAGCCAACCATATAAAGTAAACCTTTTTTTTTATCAATAGTCAAACAATAATAAATATCTTAGTGCACCGGTTCTACAATAGATGTGCTGGCACAAATTTATCAAGTCCGCATATTTGCAAAATTTTTTGCAATTCCTGCATTTCAACCACTTAACGGAAATTAGACTATTTTTAAAACAAACTTGATAGTTCTCAAATCTTTGCGAACATACAAAATATACACACAAAAGTGATAGCCACCCGCTTGCCTATACCAGAAGAATCGTACAAAGCTGTTCAAACAAATGTGCCCAACTCAGTGGGCTTCTCCCCGGCAATAATGAGGTGGTGGCATTAGAGTAGTCGATGCTTGTCCTCGTGGCACGTCTCGAGGTCACTGTCCTCAGAGTCTGAGTGCGAGCAGTACGAGGAGTCGCTCCAGTGCTGGAACTCCTCTTTGTGGTGCTCTAGTGCCATCAGCGAGGGAAACAGGCTGTCACACGCGCTGCATCTGAAATGTCACCAATTACATTATAAGTTAAAGGTGTAACAGAAATCGCCCTTATTTGGGTTTTCCCTGATCCCTATAAATTGGTGGTCATATTACAAAGGATATTTTAGGGAGCATCTTTCTGCTCTTCAGGCCATCCGCTAAGATACCTGAATATTTTACGTACCAGGAGAAGGTCTCCGAAAAGACTTCATAAAATTAACATTACAGATCCCACTACCGTCTACATTAGGTACAACATTCATATTTTGGGTGTTCCTGTATTTTAATTTAAAGTTTTTGTTGCCTGGGAAAAAATTGGATTTTCACCGGAAAAAGTTCTACCTTAATGAGGTTTTACTTTCACCTAATTATTTAAAATAAGATAGGTTTTGCTTGCTTACCCAAAATGTCGTTTCTTCTGTTGATGATCGCCGAGTTGACGACGCGTTGGAAACGACCGGTCGCACACGTTGCAAGTGAGAGCTTCGTCTGAAATTAAAATGTCTACTTATTATTATTCCTTAAGGAATTACCATAACACTTCTCCCATCTTCGAAGGTAGTTCATTGTAAGTCAACAAACAGTTTTCGCTACTCATAAGCACAAGCACAAGTCATACGTACGATATTATGTAGGTACATCCAGGATGGATTTTACGAGTAAAGATTAATTGAATTTCCTTACATTAAATGAATGGAAAAATTATTTGTTGTTATCGTTACTTACTAACATTCAATATTGTTATAGGCACATTATTTTCAAACGCATTTTTAAGTAGATAATATTCGCTTGTATACTGTTTTCTTTACTAAAGAATAAACAACATAGAATATGTGCTGTACGCCTTTGAATAACAAGTTAGTTTTCGTTTATCAAGCAGTGTTACTTTTACGTAAGTACTGACGTAGGGGCCCATCTATGTACAGAAACCAAAATTGGATTTTGTAATGTCAGTGGATTTACTGTCGTGGGCAATGTGGGTTTGCCTACAATCCTAATTTAGGTACTTGTGACGTGCTTATTTTCATGTTAGGTACTCACTCTGTCAAGTCCCTTATGTTCTTCCCCTACAAGGTCCCTACCTCGATGAACTCTCTTAGGCTAAGAACTCACGGAGCGATTTTGAACCGTGCCCGCCGCGGTGGCGGAACTGCGTTTTTATTTCCAAACTCACGAGACCGGTTATTTGCGCGGTTACACAGCCGTAGCGGTTGAGATTATCGCCCGCAAACGTGGCGGGCAATGATCGCAAGACGCAAGACGGGCAGCCTCTGCGCTACTGCGATCGCCGGCCAATCGACCGCGGAGCGCGTGGGCGCAACCCGCCGAGGCTGCGGGTGACCGCGGCCCGCGCGATTCTACTAGTTGCCCGCCGGTGCAGCGGGACCCGCAAACAAACGCGCAGACTGCGGGCGTAAAACGCGTCGTGAAATGTGCTTTAATTTTTTACATGTATATCTGCATTCTACAGAAGCTACGGGCCCGCAGCCGCGGCGGTCGCGGGTGAAAATCGCTTCGTGAGTTCTTAGCCTTATACGGGTGTAGGTAACTACTCCGTTTTTAGGGTTCCGTAGCCAAAATGGCAAAAACGGAACCCTTATAGTTTCGTCATGTCCGTCTGTCCGTCTGTCCGTCTGTCCGTCTGTCCGTCTGTCCGTCTGTCACAGCCGATTTACTCGGAAACTATAAGTACTACAGTGATGAAATTTGATGGGAATATGTGTTGTATGAACCGCTACAAAAATATGACACTAAATAGTAAAAAAAAGAATTGGGGGTGGGGCCCCCCATACATGTAACTGAGGGATGAAATTTTTTTTTTCGATGTACATACCCGTGTGGGGTATCAATGGAAAGGTCTTTTAAAATGATATAAAGTTTTCTAAAAAACATTTTTCTTAAAGTGAACGGTTTTTGAGATATCAGCTCTCAAAGTCGTAAAAAGTATGTCCCCCCCCCTCTATTTTTATAACTACGGGGTATAAAATTCTAAAAAAAATAGAGGTGATGCATGCTAATTAACTCTTTCAACGATTTTTGGTTTGATCAAAGTATCTCTTATAGTTTTTGAGATAGGTTGATTTAACTGTAATTTACGGAACCCTTCGTGCACGAGTCCGACTCGCACTTGGCCGGTTTTTTAAACTCTACCCTAATAAACCTTATGTTTAGGTACACCAATACCTACTTAAATACTTATTTATGGTACTACCTACACCAATGTACTCTCTTATGTAGGTACTGCTGTTTTACGTATTCCCCCAAGTACCGAATGGCCATTTAGATGGTCGAATTAGCCCACGCGGCAAAAATCGTACTCTTTGTACTATTTTTTGGCAGGGGAAAATCCTCATGGGCTTTCCTCCACCTGGGGTCGATGTCCCGGACTCTTACAGGCTAAAAATCCACACAGTGTTGCCTTCAATTACCTATTGTCGAGGGCACGGGTAACGCCAAAGCATTCTTCCGCGCCCCCGACAGGTACCTATTAGCCCGCCAGATGTTCAAAAGCGGACCCTGTCACCCTCTGTGTCAAACCATCACATCCTCACAAAAGGAAGCGACGGCGTTCCACAATTCTTCGCTGCCGACCATGCAGGAAACGACAGCCGGCATCGAACGACTTCCCGCAGCATCTACTGCTGCCGCAAGATCACGGCGCTGCGTTGCCCATGCTGTGCACTCCACCATTGTGTGCAGCGCCGAGTCTTCGCTGCATATGCCACAGTGGTGGCATATGATTTCTGTGGCTATGCGACACAGAAACTTTCCAAAACACCCATGTCCGGTAAGAACCTGCGTCAGCCGGAAGCTGAGGGCGCCGTGGCGTCGCTCCAGCCACTCCTTCAGTATGGGCCTTACCGCCGCGACAGCGGAGTGCTGCTCCCATTCCGCAATGAGGTCTTGGCGGATCTCTGCCCTGGGGCCCGATTCTCCTAATTTTACTTAAGCGTCATACGATTCACGCTCGACTCGATTCGACTGAGATCCGATCCCGACTCGATTACGATTGAAGCGTATGTGGCATTCCGCTATTTTTTCTTTGAAATAATCGTTTTTATCCTTTTCTGTCATTCAATAATGAATCATTTTGTCTGCAAATGATTTACGATTGCAAAATAATTGTACAGCAAACTACCGTATAGACCAGTGGTTCTTAACCGGTGGTCCGCGGACCACTGGTGGTCCCTGGAGGCATTCCAAGTGGTCCGCGAAGCTTAGCTTCGCGACGTTGCTATACGTTATCTAACTTAATTTTTATCAACTTATAATTGCGAGCGGGGATTTTCGCATGGACGTATATCGGGTGTGTCGTACCTAGTCCCCCCATTCATAAAAATGTATGTTTGAGCTACATTTTACGTAATTTTGGTTTTGAGTCTTAAAAAATTATTAAAATTTCGCGCTCGCTTCGCTCGCGTATTCAGAAACTGTATGCCCTTATTTTGGCATTTGTCAACAAACAAAAAGTTAAGTACGTTTGGGCTAAATTTTACGTAATATTTGGTTGAAATCCGATAAAAATTTCGCGCTCGCTTCGCTCGCGTATTTAGGGACTATATGCCCTTACTTTTGCATTTGTCAACAAACAAAAAGTTAAGTACGTTTGGGCTACATTTTACGTAATATTTGGTTTAACTCCGATAAAAATTTCGCGCTCGCTTCGCTCGCGCATTTGGAACGGTTGCCTATGTAGAACTTTTTCTTTATTTGCATTTGCTTACCTACACAACTGCCGACATGCGTTTAGCTTTGAGTAGAACTGACCCAAAAATTCAGTTTTGAGTGCTTATTTAGGTAAGCCGATGAGGTGGTCCCCGGCAAGACCAACTTTAGTTAAAGTGGTCCCTCATGTCAAAAAGGTTAAGAACCACTGGTATAGACCAAAATTACCAAAATAGCAGACCAATCGCTCACCAATCAAATGTCAATCGAATACGATTGGTCTTTTATTAGTAGCAGAATGCCCGATATGGTTAAAACTGCTATTGCGATCATATTGCGATTCGATTTCTATTCGATTTTGACATTATTAACTTAGGAGAATCGGGCCCCTGTGCGTCTCAACTTGCCGAGGCACGAGGGCCTCGCCCCGCCGCTGGTTAACTCTCGTTGTGTATTTCCCTCATTCATGTGCCACCCCTATGTACTGTCGTGCCCCTGAATGGAATGAATGTTTAGTAGGAAAGTGAATTTTCAACCATGTCGGATGGATGAGTTGCGACAGCTCTGTCCTTTAGGTACCATACAATCAGTAGGTAGGTACATATTTAACGTGAAGGCTTAAATAAAGGATAAGGAAGTATGTACCTAAGGATAACGATAGATCAATATTTTCGTAGCATCGTCTTACTCCTATGTGGATGGAGTTACGACAAAAATGGCAAAAAAATTGCCGAAGAATCCACCAGTGTGGCCTAACGAGCCGAGCGTGTATTCCATGCCGAATCTGCGTAAAGATAACAAAGAAGAGGAAGAAGCAAGCGCGATAGGCGGAGGAAAACAAGCTCAGGCAGACGGCGCGGCTAACAGGTATGTACCTACCTAATTTTAATACTACAAGGGGCTAATTTGACTTAAGCGACACACGATTGATATCTAACTACGATTGAAGCGTACCTACCTATGTAGCATTCCGCTATTTTTTCTTTTAAATAAACGTTTATCCTTTTCTGTGATTTAATACTCGATACTCAATTCTTTAATCAACTTTAATGCATATCATAATGTTTACAGTTGTTGTTCTACAGGTAATTTATGTCACAATTATTAGGCATACCCTATCGATTATAATATGATTGTAGAGCAGGGCCCGCCCGATTCTGCAAAGTTTATGATGTTAAAATTGAATAGAAATGGAATCGCCATAGCAGTTTTAACCATATCGGGCATTCTGCTACTAATAAAAGACCAATCGTATTCCAATAACATTCGGTTGGTTTGCGATTGGTCTGCCATTGGGTTTATACGGTAGTTTGTTCTCAAATTATATTGCAATCGTAAATAATTTGCAGACAATATGACTCATTATTGAAGCCCAGAATAGGATAAAAACGTTTATTCAAAAGAAAAAATAGCAGAATGCCAAATACCTACGCTTCAATCGTAATTGAGTCGTATGTGAATCGAATGTCGCTTGAGTAAAATCAGTAGAATCGCGCCCCAGGTGTCCCAGTAGCGCTCGTTGTTATAATTCCACGGCTGGCGCAATTGAGAAAACAGGCACAAGTTAGGTGATCAAAACCTACACCTCACTCGATAAGAAGCCGCTGTCGCGAGGTTAGAAGCTAGCACCTTTCCATTAATGTATATAATTTATATTAATTATAGTATATAATATATATTAATATCCATAAATGTATATAATTTGTTCATAGATTCTCACAAGCAGTAATTACAACAACCAAAAAGACACGGACTACACCTTCCTATGTTTCAGTGGATGAACCGTGCGACTATATAGCATTGCAGTGTTTCAGAGCTTTCCAGTACGTTATTATTAAATTACCTAGATACTAGAATCCGCTAATGCTTTCACCTACAAACTGTAGGATCTACTCCGCGCTCGCTCATAAATAGAAGCCTTTCTCGATAAATGATTTTTTCAAATCGATCCAGTAGTTTCCGAGATTAGCGCCGCGCGTTCAAACAAACTTCAGCTTTATTTATGATTCTAATTATAAGGAAGTAGGTACAAAGCTGATGGATACATTTCGTACACAGCATCATCATCCTCCGAGCCTTTTCCCAATCATGTTGAGGTCGGCTTCCAGTCTAACCGGATTGAGCTGAGTACCAGTGCTTTACAAGAAGCGACTGCCTATCTGACCTCCTCAACCCAGTTACCCAGTTACCGGGCAACCCGATACCCCTTGGTTAGACTGGTGTCAGACTTACCGGCTTCTGACTACCCGTAACGACTGCCAAGGATGTTCAATGACAGCCGGGACCTACAGTTTAACGTGCCATCCGAAACACAGTCGATGATGTCTAAGATATACTTAGAAAGTACATACAAACTTAGAAAAGTTGCATTGGCACTTACCTGACCTGGGATCAAACCCGCGCCCTCATACTTGAGAGGTTGGTCCTTTACCCACTAGGCCATCACGACTTTTTTTTACAACAGACGGAAGAAAAAGAAAGACGAGTTTGATCTTTTTTAATTCCGTGCGGCAATAGTCCCATGATCGATCAGTGCTTATTCTTATAATAGGTTTAATCCAATTACTCATCGTTTTACTAGGACCGGAAGAATATGTGCCCGAACAGTTTATAATAAGTATTTTACTTTCAAGAATTACTGCATGTTGCTTTTCACCAATTGCATGGAAAGATATGAAGGTTTGTGTTTGTTAGTTCATTTATTTATTTCACAACATATCATTTACATTTTTAAATATTAAATGACTTATAAAAAAAAACATTTAAAAATAAAAAATTGATGGCCCCCGATATCGGGCACAAGGTCCAAGGTAGGTTGATCGAGGCTCTTGGCTATTAGACCATTGGCCGTAACGACAATCGGCACAATAACAGCCATGTCGACAACCTCGTGCGCTAAGTCAAGATACTTTATTTGTTTCTCTTTCTCAGCTTTCACGAGGTTCTCGTCATGCGGAACGGTGACATCGATTATTATCATCGTGCGGTGGGCTAATCGATCTATCACCACTATATCAGGCTTATTGGCTGCAATAGTCCTGTCAGTGATGATAGATCTATCCCAGTGCAACGTGATATGGTCCTTTTCGAGGATTGGGTCGGGCGCATACTTGTAGTACCTCCTGGCACCTCAAGATCTACAAGTTTGTATTGAAGATCAAGCTGCTGGTGGATGATCTTGGCCACTTGGTTATGCCTCTGCAAATATTCAACGTTAGCCAAACGAGAACAACCAGATATTATAATATGTCTGATAGACTCACCCGGATGGTGACATGCCCGACATATGACAACCGTCCCGTCTTTCATAATATTACCTCCGGTAGTTATTCGTCCATAATTGCACATACAAACCCTTCGGTTTCTCCAAACAGGTCACCGAAGCGTAGCCAAGCTACGGACGCATTGAAGTCTACATCGGGGCCATGAAGAGCTCCGAAGAAGCGTCCATGTAGCTGTTTGCTCTGCCATACCTCCCTGCGATCATGGGTAGTTAGTACCACAGCTCTGCGCTAGTTCTGATTTGCCAACGATAGCGGGGTGGGTCCTCTGTCCACTGCTACCATATCACGGTGCATACCCACGTCGCTTTTGAGAAGATATTCCCTGAGACTGCACACCTCACGGTTGTTTTTTTTTACATTTCCGTGGAATGTATACAGTCTCATCATCTCATGGGTGATGCATTCGTTCTGCGGTCAGCAGTGTGCGGACTCTCCTATCCAAGGCATCCTGCATCCAATTAAGTTTGAGTCCATTTGAGTATGCCGAAGGAGTACATCAGGACTGGCATGACCCAAATATTATAGGCGCGAACCTTGTTGCCACCTGATAAGGAACTTCCATCGGAAACGAAAATTCCATCAATGTTTTGATACTTTCGTTTTGTATGTCATAGTTTGGCAAGCCACACATATGGGGGCATGTTACAAGCTCAAACCCAACAAGAAAGTTCACCGTAAGTTCAGTTTTATTAACATTGTGTTTAGTATCTTAAATCACCTACATGCATTTTTTTGGAGTCAATCATCGGATGAGTCCCTCCCCCTCGTATGTAGGTGGCGTGTAAATGAGTATCAGGCTCATGTCGCCTCAAACCATAATAATACCTTATGGAGCCCTAAGCAATCCAGTTCCGAGGTACTTAACTATTTTACAATCCCACATCCATGATAGATCGACCCGGCTCATATCTCCAATCGTTTTATCAACCTTCTTACAATGTTAAAATCATATTCACAAGGAGAATCAAGGCGAAAATGATAAAAAAAAAATATTTGTTTTCAGGTGAGAACTCAAAAGATTCACACATAGGGGATGGCTATTACTGGCCAAATAATTACTAGAAATAAATACCTACTAGTAGACTTTACGTGAAGAGTGGCAGTTATTATCCAACTTTGGCAATGATGCCAGTTAACAAATTGTGAAGAAATACTGATACTTTTAAAAACATGGCGGTATGCACTTGAAAGCCATTCATTGTTAGATACACCTATATTATGTGTAGTGTAAATAAATTCCTGGAAAACTGATAGGCAACTTGTTTTAGTATCCAAGGCCAAAATATAAGCTAGCTTCCGACCGCATCGTCCTAAGGACACAACTTCGCTTACTCTGGTAAAAAGTGGCAACAACAATGCTTCCGAATATTACTTATCTAATAAGGATAAAGAAATAAACTTGTTTCTCCACAGGATATAAAATAAGTAATAAAGGGCTTCCATAATAGAACTTAAGAAAAGGTCCAAGTTTATTTGAATAAATCTTTCTACAAAAAATATTATTGTAACTAGATTTTTAATAAGTTTGAGCATAACTATTGATAACAGATATTCGTTCGCAAGGCAGTAGATGAGACAAGTATAATCTAAAAATTCTGATAGAATATTCGATAAATGCGAACAACATCCTTAAGGCAAGATAACATTCATAAATAGATTAAAAATAAAAATCACAATCCTTTAAATATGTATATCGAGAACACTCATACATTGAAAACGAAAATTAGGAACAGATAATATTGACGTGCCATTGAAATAGTATAAATTAGAACCTAAAGAATTTATAGCTCATTATTTTAGGTCTTCAACAGCTGCTAACATCTCGCTAATTTTGCCAACCAGTTCACTTTTATAGGGCAATGGAGTAAATACAAATACATTGACCTATTGAACAGTTAAAATTCGCGTTCAGTGACCCGATGCGATTGCAAACATGACGCCAACACGCAATGAATTTGAAATTCATTATGTTAACATTCATATACTTAGCTGCAATCTATCGTCATTACTACATATTGTGTCGTTTGTTTCGGTTATTTTGAGCTACTTGATGCGTATCTTAGGACTTAACATAATTTACACAATTTCATAAATTCATTTAAATTTTTTACTGAAGCTTAAAGCAATTAAAGTCTTTCTTAAGGCAAATATTTTTCAACACGAGGAGTGGAACTGGAGAATTTTATTCAAGTTTCATATCAAATTCAAAATCAGTTATTTTTAATTGTTAATCCATGAATAAAGAGAACAAGACAATGTTCAATGTTACAAAATTTTCTTTAGTTCAGATAACCTTAAAACCACGATTTTATCTCCTATATGTATAAAAATAACAATCTTATTTACTTGTATCAAAACTTATATCAAAGTGTTTATAGTAAATTGTAGCAGTCAGGGTTCATGTTGTGTTATATTGGTAACGTATTGGATACAGATGACTTGAACATGCTGCCGAAGAACCGCATGCCGGATGATCCACCGGGAATGGATCCCATCATCATCCATAGAAGTGCTACTACTTGTAAGACGGCACATACAATTGTCCATGGCGTGCTCTGCAAGTGCAGTGCACAGTACAACGTGGCTATGAGCGTCAGCATGTACAGAGAGGTTGTGAGTGCTCGCTCTTTACTGAACATGGACTTCAAGTGGTTCCATGGGCCATACAGGAAACTGAAACTGTTACGGAAATATCATTAGAAACTAGCCAACAGCAATGTATTCTTTATAATTGAAGTAACATTTATTGATGAATTCTAAATACTGACATGATTCAAAGCTAATTCAATTATAATGCTTGAATATCATTGTTGCATACATGCCTAACTTGGCAATACCTTTGGAACCTTACCTGATTATAAAAAACATGCTTCCTAATGTGAATAGCAGTGCAAACTTCCTGGCTTGGAGCAGCAGTATGGGTATGTAGAGGAATGACAGGATAAAACATAGTACTCCAAAGAATAAACATATACCAAAGCCCATAAACCTTTGTGTCCGGCTCTGAAAACAGATGTTATGTGTCAAAAGAGGTTGAGTTCATTCCTATTGTCATAAACAGCAATTATACATTATTTTATCATACATCTATTGTCATAATAACAAAAATAAAATATTTACATTATTCTAACAGCATATTGCTAGACACAGGTAATGGATTGGAATAGTAGTTATGACTTGTTTGCCTGTTAATTAAATATAAGACTAATATTGCCAATCTCCTACAAACTAGATGCATGACCTCAATCTAAATAACTAGTACTGTAGTAAAAACATTACTGAAATATTTGTACAGGTTTTTTTCACAACACAAATGTGTTCACATGGGTAATGTGGGATCTAGTTATTCGCAAACCAGTTATAAATGATGTAATTGATAGCAACGTTATTGTATTGTGTTGTCCGCATCACAAACAAAGTCATAGCTGAATGATTCATACACAAATTAATTAAACATTCTCATTACTTACCAAAGTGAAGTACTCTTTCTGTACATTTTCGAACCATGATGCGGTACTATTGGTGCTAGGGCTCTCATCCGTACTTCTTTGCATAAAACTAGGAGTAGAGAATGAAGGTAAACTGAAGTTGTAACTTCGACGACTTTCATTTTTCAGTAAATATTGATCCAAGTCTGTCTTCAAGTTCGCCATTTTAGGTTAGATCACTTTGGTCCCGTTTAGCACGTTTTAGCACATAAAATAAAAGTTTGATCTATTTTGATAAACAATAATTCTACAAGTGAATAATAATAACACTGCCCACTTTACGGCTGATGAGTAAAATCTCAAACGTCAAATCATATGACAACTTTGCGAACTGACAATACCACAGACAAGAATTTTCACTAGTGCTGCGCATGCTCCCAAAACGTATCGATTGACTTTTAGTCGGTTTTACTTTTAGTAATTATTTCCGTTAACGTTTTTGTGCCATAAAAGTATAACTTTGTGAGTAATTAAACGTACCATAATCTGTATCATCGCTGAAGTCATCATGTGCATGTCGACGAACATTGTTATTATATCGGTCGTGCGCACACGGTGGGCATACTCCGCCGGTGTCACGTTCATCCAAATCGGTGCTACTGGCATCTGACTCGGCTTCTGCTTCCTCAATGTGAACATCATCTGTCTGTCTGTTATCGAGCTTCTCGTTCGAGGACAACTGATTGTAATTCTTTCGCGGAGGTCTCGATTCTGGAAAATATCAGAAAAACCTGTTTTATTCCTGTGGCATATAAATTTTCCAGGAAAATATGTACATGGTTGAGAATACCAAATAAATCGAACCTATTGGCAAAATAAAATCTGTTCTTGAGATAACCACAGGACTTCTAACTAGCTACTAAATACGTCATATTAAGTCAAAATGTTATTCATTTTTACACGCATTCTTTCAATGCGTGTAAAATAAATAAGTACCTACCTAAGTAAGATTTAAGTAAGTTGCGCCTATTAACTGTATCTGAAAGTTTAAAGTTAACTGATCGCAGGTTAATTGCCATAAAAATTTTAAACTACACGAAGGTATTCAGCCTTACTAATTGTACTTGCAGTAAGTTGCAGTTATCGACATTTTTGAGAATTTCACTTTTTTGCATAAATCACATCCTAAGGATATATTCTATACATACGTAAAAAAATCTTATTATAAACGTGTTTTTAACGTAACTTGAAACGCAGCATTAAGCATATGCTACAAAATTATGCAGTACTTGCTACGTTTACTGTATATGCTATTAGCATTTAACTTTTTAGGTAAATCGAATACTAGCTAAAGCCAAACGCAGTAGTCACCATTACTGGATTTGAATGAAGCAAAAATAACAAAAACCTACTCTTGCGATTCTAAGCCTAAACGCAGTATATTCTACAGTACTGCGTTTTCAGTTTGCGTTAATTATTTAAGCTAAGTATTTTTTTTTATCATACCTACCTTCCTTTGTCTTATTTCGTTTGTTAGTCATTTATACATTTGACAGAAGCTAATTTAACTAGTGCCAGGCATCAAAATATAAAATTTGTGCTAATTACAAACACAGTACCTATTGAGCATGTGCTAGGTAGGTTTGAATTTTGCAGTAATAAACACTATTACTGCATTTAGTCTTGGTAATACGGTAAAGCTCGCAAGCCCAGAAAGTTGATGAAAATGCAGTACCGATTTATCAAAATAAGACAATAAAGTACCTAAGTAAAGAAAAAATATACTGAACAGGCTTTGGGATACTTCCTTTCCCCTCCCTATTCTACATAATCATAAAGCAACGAACGCCATCTATTGAACTCATAGACAAAACTCCAGTTTCAAACTCAGCAATGGCCGGCCGGCATCGATAACTGCGCGCGCGGTGTAAAAAATCAAGTTAAACCTGTGAATACGACTAAAAGTGCTCTGGTGTTGTGATCCTCGTGTTCCTGGCATCCTGTAAGTACATAATCATTCATTCATTTAATCTCACAGCCTGTTTCTAGCAAAATACCTAAATCAAGGCGTCCCCGGTTGGACGCCAAACTCAATCATATACCAATAGAAAGCTAGATTTTTTACTATTTTTAAGTCACACCTTAAATGTTATTTAACGGATATTTCTCCATTAGATATGAAGAAATAAGTTTACCGCGTTTATCTCCAAACCGCCATTTTACAAGTTCTGCGTTTGCAATAAGCAGGGCAGTATTATTGGTTGTTCTTTTGAGCAAAATTAAAGAACAGCTTACTGAATCACAAACTTTTTAACCGACTTCCCAAAAAGCGGAGGTTCTCGATTCGACCGATTTTTTTTTGTATGTTTGTTTCGCGATTACTCAGCCATTTATTAATCAATTTTGATGTTTCTTTTTTGTTCGATAGCGATACTTCTGAGGTAGTCCCATTGTCATCAGGTCAAGATCTGATGATGGAAACCCTGAGAAATAGAGGGCAACTTTCGAAAGTTGTAGGAATACATAGGGTAAAAACTTGACACTCAGGTGTTTGGCTAATAGCACTATTCAACAGTGAAGATTTTGAGCTGACCTGATGATGGAGACCAGAGAAGGTCGAGGGAACTCGACAACTGAATATGTAAACTTCCTCGTGTTTGGGTTTATATGTATATTATTATTCGTATTGACGAGACCTTGGCAACAGTGAAGGTTTCGAGCTCACCTGATGATGGAGACCAGAGAAGGTCGAAGGAACTCGACAACCGAATATGTTAAATACCTCGTGTGTGGGCTTATATTATTCGTAGTGATGAGAACTTTCCAGTTATGCGTCAACTATACGCGTCACTGAAAAGCTAAAAATAAAAAAAAACACTTTGCTTTTTACTTTTTTTGGAAGTCGGTTTTACTTTTTCACCTAATCTCTCAAAATCAATGCGAAATAATATAATATGTGATTAAAACAAGTGTGCAACATGTATCATCTGTGTAATGTGACTTGTGGCACGCGTGCCGGCGCCATTAACGGCGCGTACCTCGACGTCGGCAACTTAATAACTTATTTTATTAGCTAATTTACGCTGCTTGTCCGTTGTAGCTCCACCGATTTATTTTCCAATTACATGAGTAGTGCAATTTTAGCAAGATTGGACGCAAGTTTCATCGCAAACTTTGTAGGCAAATAGTGTTACAGTTTTGTTTGTGAATTATGTTGGCGTGAATATGAATTTAATTTAGTTTGGTTAGTTTGCATGGTAAGTAAGTAATAGAATTAAGTCTTCTGCTGGAGCCTTGACAAGTTTCCGTCAAAATAGCGTAACAATATGGTGTAGATACTCTCAGAAGATGGATGGGTTAAGTATAGTTAATAGGCGAAATAACAAATTCGGATCAAGAGTCCAAGACCTCAAAATAAATATCGGCGATCGAGATCAAAAATGTTCAGATCCCTATTCGCTTAACGAACGCTAGGGACCCTAAGACACCCTAGGGCACGTATGATCAATTAACGTATTACCAAATGATAGGTAACCTATAGTCCAAACTTATGGCTTATTAGTTTAACTTTAATGGTGCGAAAAGTTTGGCGTTAATTGAAGTTTATGTAACTTGATAAAAACGTGATGGGCTGTATAATTTAATATCACAAACTCAGAGTTTTAAAGCTTTTAATTTTCGTTACGAAAGCAATTTCGTATTATGATTAGGTACCAGTGGCGTAGCTTGCCTTGTCGGGGCCCCGTATAAAAAATTGTTTGGAGGCCCTTATATGGCACTTTTTTATAACCTCTTCCCTTTTCTGTTAACTTTTTCTTTTCTCAGCGCCGCTGGGATAATCTATTTTCCTTTCACTCATTTAATGCACATTTATATAAAGCGCGTAAATAAACAGTGCACTGCACTCCGTGCGGTGGCGGCGTAGCATCGGGTGGCACCCGCGGCGGACTAACTATTGAGCACCCAATAATCATCGATTAAAATTGTAAATAAAAGTACCTACTTAAAAATCGTGTAGAAATCATTCGTGGTGGTTTTTGCTAGGTTTAACGTAAAGAAACCGGAGACGGCTCATTCCAAACTTATAAAGCGCTATTTTTGAAATTTGGGATATAAAAAACCCAAACATGTTTTATAAAAACCGGCCAAGTGCGAGTCGGACTCGCGCACGAAATATTCCGTAGGTACCATTATTTATAAAACGGACAAAAAAATCATGCTTGTTGTATGGGAGCCCCCCAAAATATTCATTTAATTCTAGTTTTCTAAGTTATAGCGGCAGCAGAAATACATCATCTGTGAAAATATCAGCACTCTAACTATACCCTAAAAATCAGTGTGAATTTTTTAAGTTTTGAGATAAACAGGTGTGAAAAAAACCACTGCAAAGAGAAGAAGCCGCGAGCGTAGCGAGCGCGAAATTTTTGATTTTCAGGACGCAATGATACCTAAAGAAATTACAAAAAAGTCACTGTCAATTGAGAGGTGTGACAGCCGGACTGCCTCTCAGTGCCACCTCGACGTCTTGCACATGCACTGTTGTAGTTTTGTTTAAAATTTGAATAGCATGCAGTGACTGGTAGTGAACCTAGGCTTTGCAGATTAGAATGGTACCCTCAGTGACTTGTCTCTTCTGCCCGTGCCATCCTGGTCGTGCAGATATGTGTCGACCGAGATGGCACACCCCGAGACGTGGTACCAGTGGTGTACCGCCCTCTCCCCCCCCCCCTTATGCTGCTACTAACTCCGTGGTTTAATATCCAATGTAAAGTACAACAACGTACACGTAAATCGCGATATCGATGAAGGATTCCCCGCTGAGTTGAAGATGGAGTAAGTAAAACGGGGAAGTCCCGCAGCCCGCCATAACGATGTAGAGTGTTGTTAACTTTTGAACTCACGCTTAAGGCGGGAAAAAAAAGAATTGCTTTTCAGAATTTTGACATTTGTAAAATAAAATAAATTAGGAAGTTTTTATTTTTTGTCCTTACACACTTTTGGGGCCCCCGTGGCCCGGGGGCCCCGTATAATTGATACGGCAGATACGGCGGTAGCTACGCCCCTGTTAGGTACCTAAGTTGAAAATTACTTAGCTATTTTGGTACCTACCCACTAATTCATTGAACTACTTAATTACAAGAGATCAATCTCTGATTGCACGATCAAACAATTTGTTGAGTACTTTACACAATGGAATATGGAATTCTAAGGCCCATAAATTCTAGCTAAAACCAAAGTTTGCTTTCTCGCAACAGTCTTGTGGTCGGCTTCCAGTGCAACAAAACACTAGTGTGTTTAGGTACACGCAAGTACCGACTACGTGCAATTTCCAACTCAGTTAAAGGGTAACACGATACCAATTAGGTTGACTAGTTGTCTCTACGGATTCTGACTGCGTGTTACGAGTTTCAGAGATCTTCTAATGACAGCTAGTTGTTAGTTAGTTGTAAGTTTGAAGTTGTACTCATACAAAAGTTGAATGCTGATCAAATGTAACTGTAGTTAACAGACATTCAATAAAGGTATCTATTATTACCTGTAATTTGAGATTATCGCTCAATCCTTCTATGTGTGAGAGGAGGCCTGTGTCCAGCAATGGGGAGGTAGAAAAGGCTGATGATGATTTTAAGGGTTAAAAAAAACGAGGTGTCTCTTTGGACTTCTATGGCTTATGATTTTAATATTTTATTTATTTAATTCATATACGTATTAATAAATAATACCTAATATGGAGGGACTGTCTCGTTGGTCTAGTGGTCGCAAGCGCGGCTGCTGTGCTCGAGGTCTCGGGTTCGATTCCCGGGTCGGGCCGAAATCACTTTGTGGGTTTTTAAACTTTCACAAAGCAGCCCGTTGTCTGGAAGTTGGTGATTGATTCGGAGAGCACGTAAATGTCGGTCCTGCGCCTGATGTCTTTCCGGTGGTGTCGGATTGCCGTCCCAACGGGTTATGAGAGTGAAGGAATAGGGAGTGCACCTGTGTCTGCGCAAATGCTCGTGCACTATATTATGTCCTGCGCAGCTCGCTGATCTCCTTTAATAAGAACAGCCGCCGTGGCCGAAATCGGCCGTGGACGCCATTATTATTAATATGGATATATACACTAATAGATGACTATTAGTGTATAGCTTAGCTTGCTTTTAACGGCTTACTGAGCCACAAGTTGCTACACTATTATAATATCACTCACTAATTATTGTAACAGCAATCCGCAATTAGCATGCGCTGATCACAAACCATGTTGATTAGTTTATATTTGATAGTTCCGACTCGTGTCACGTATCCGCTATTGGTACATAATGATATCACTAATTACTTTCCACATAATATAATCAATTTCGGGCTCCTGATTGAACCATATTTATTATGCACATATATTATATATGTATTACTATTATGTTAATGGTGTAATTTGCTGGACATCGCGTGATTTGTAGTCTTCAGACAGGTATGCAGTTCAGTTATACTTTGGCATAAGTGACTGCACCATTTTGTGATAGAATTGCAATTTTTAGTTTTGATGTTTATCTACAGAAACTTTTAATTGAGCAATGTTTATTTATTCAATAGGCAAAAACGACGGCGACCCAAATTGACAGATTTCTTATATAAGTAATCCGGATTCGGGAGCTTGCCTAATAAAATATTTTATAATACTAAAACCCGTTGAATGAATAGGACCTGCTATGATTTAAAAGCTGTCATCACTCTAATATGGAAATGGGATAACCACAAGATTTTTGACACTTGAAATTAAGAGAACTGTCCGTTTGTTCTAATCTCGTGTCGGCAGTAATTGTGCAGAGTGTTCGCGAGTCACTGTCAGTCATCATGGCTGACAGGCAGCTGCGCCAGTAACATGATGTAGGTAGGTACAGTACAGTTCATGCAGGTAAAATTATGCCTAACCAATATTAGTCTAGGTCTTTCCATACAAAACTAAATCAATGCTTACTTCTTGCTTCCTTAGAAACTGACATATCTACAGAAACAGTACCAGTCATTTACATATACTAATTTAAATGTTTTGTATGCATTTTTTTTTAAAGAAAAAAATATATGTTAAGGATTCATAGATCCTTTTACTTCTTTCTTGCAGTTACCAAACAAATATATAAACAACACACCTAAGACTAATTTGCCAAACCAAAAACCCCAAACAGCTCGGTAACTCACAGCAATAAAACAGGGCTTACAAATCTATAAAATAAATCTCCCATGACAGCATACTATCCCAAATTATTAGCAGGTTCTATCGACTCCAGTATCCGCTGGGGATCAGTAAATGTTCCTTGTCTAATTTATGGTGACGCGAGCCGAAAGCGGACTAAAAAAATGGATCCCGAACAAACTTTGGGAAACCTTTCGTATCTTTATCGCGTCGTATCTTTGTGTTAGTTTACTGTTGTACTGGAGTCTTCTGCTGTTTGTTTATGTGGAAACCTGAGTTTCAAATGTTTTTACTCATATATGGTATCAAGTATAAGTTTCCCGCTGTTGCACCCGCGTCCCGTGGAAATTTCTTATCTATCCGACGACTCGCTTTTGGCTGGTTTTGTTTTTATTAGCTCAATTCGATGCTAGAGTGAAAAATATTGTAAGTAGGTTCTACGATTTGTCTGTCAACACCATGTTAACAATGAATAGAAAAAAAAATACTTTAAAATACATAGGTGTATCAGAATTTTCCTGATAAAGGCAATAAGTATTTTATCGACTTTTTATGTTCTATTGATCAGTTCTACCGTACCCCTGCACGAAATTATTAAAAAACATAATGATTATATGATATCGTTGTCGGTACCGATAGAACCTGTGTAAAAAACGGAATATCAAAATCCAATGAAAATGGATTATTGGATATTTTCGTAATTTGTACTTTATACGTACCCTCCCACTGACTGTAAACGACCCCGTTATTTGTGAATAAAGACCATTAAATAGGCTTCAGTACAAAAATATTAATAATTGGATTCTAAATGTCGTCATAAATTCATCTAAACGGAAAACAATAGTGGGATTCGTTGTGAAAACAAAATCGAATTAATTTTCGATAATTCTGAATAATCGTTGCTCATTCGTATTTGTGGAGTGATGTTTAGCTTACGTCATGACAAGGTGATTTTCATTTTTAACTATGTAATTAAAACTAATGGTTTGTCTAATTTTCCATTGCGACCTTTTTGGTAAAGCCTATGTTAAGTGTATTGTGATCATTGAATCTCTCGCTTTTCTTACAAAAAATACATAAAGATTTTGTTACCTATTTCGACATATCACAAACCTTAGTTTACCTAGTATAGCATTACAGTTTACAAAACAAACAATTTGTGTTATACAAGACACTTAAAAGCTACAAAATATCGCGTTATAACAACCCGTTATTTTCTCTTTTTCGACTTTTCTGAGAGCAAAAGGATAATGTGACGTAACGTAAGTGTGTCACAGCCACCAGTTGCCGGCAATCGAGGGAGGGAGTCGCGATCCGTTCGAGACGAAACTCCGAAAATATAGCAATATTAATTTCGCGTTCCGCGGGCTTCTCAGAAACTCTCGATTTAGTTAAACCAATCTGATATTGATCTAAAAGCCAATGCTCAAAGATCAAACCGAATTAGTCTTGTTAGGTTAAATTCTGTGAAATATTTTTAGATGCCAAATTAATCGAGTCTGGCTTATATTAACATACATAAAATAACTAGATTTTTCCGCCGGTTTCACTAGCTGTGTCGAGGGAATTACGCAATTGAATGAAAAGCCCCATTTACACTAAATTGGTAGGTCCTAATTTACAGTAAAAGCGTAACAAATACCCTCTGTAGTCTATGAATTGTTGAATTTGTCCGTGTTTCCAAAGTATATATAATAATAATTCATTTCAAAATAGACGTCGTAATAGCAAGAAACACATTACATAAAAGTTAATTCTTACAACGTTAATAATACATAATTTACCTTGTTTCTGACAAAGGTAAAGGTTATGTACCGTAATTAATTTTACTACAATTTCTAAAATGAATACCGACTTTATTTATTTTGGTAAGTAATAGATAATTAACATTTAAACTTAAAGACACACTTAGAGAAGAAAACATAGCCCTAAAAGCTTAATTTTAAGTTCTCTTTTACTTTGCAAGTAAGTTAATTAAACAAATTCTAATTTTAGAGAAAATTAAGCAGCTTATTACTTAAGAGTACCAAAGAGAATACATCTAGTTGACATATAAGTACGTATGTTTTAATATTTAATCTATTATTCATTATATAATTATTTTGCAATGAAACATTATTACTGATACTATAAATGCGTAAGTTAGGTACTCTGTCATTCTGTATGAAATGTGAAAGTTTCTTAAAATAAATTTTAGTCAAATCCTACAATGCACCTATGCATTGCCCAATTCACAAAGGTATTATTTTTCTTTGAAACCTGACACTTTCAATATTTCTAACAGCACCAGTTCTGAAGTAATTCTGTCGGACGTCAGACGGCTTACTTTAAACCATCGCCCACGACCGGCTTACATGTGAATGTTCTATTCTTATGGTACAGTTAGACACAAAGGTGGTTGACCATAGAAAGATATTCATTTTAAACATGTTACGTCGTTTGCAAAATGTACTTAATTGATCAAAAGAGGATATTTAGAGGCCGTAGATGATTTATATATGTTAATGTATTTAATCCGTCATTGTATACAATTCCTAGGAAATCTATACATTTCCTAAATAGTAATCAGAAATGTATATTTAAGATATCAAGGGGTAAGCGGGGGCAGCGGAGCGAGGGTATTGCATCATCCGATCGGGCGCAATGTTACCTGATTGAAGCGAAGCATGCAAGAAGGCATGCAGCATGGAAGCAAACATGCAACATGCAGGAAGCATGGCTTCTGTCACGACTCCGACGCTGCGGGGCTCCGGCGGTCCCAGGCCGCCCCGCCCCTCCGCACCTTCGCGGTGTAGATATTAGTTTTGTACGTATGGGTATTTCAATGTTATCCTGGCTATTTTGAAAACACAGTTGGACACCTTAAATGGCGTTGCTGGCAGTTTAGTCTGTGAGGTGATTCTAAATTTGGCAGGACAACTAGAAATTACCTATATAAAATGTAATATGCAATCCCACGTTTATTTATTTCCCGACTTTAGAGTAGGTAATTCGGTTTATCAAGTACCCAACTCTCAAATTCAGGTACGGTTATCAACTTCGCTTCCTTCGATTGCCTTAGTAAAAGAATAGAATAGAAACTTCTCTTCCTGACTGTAGGTACATGCATGGAACAGTCGGGCCGACATTTAACCCGTCAGTTACGTAGCATACACGGACACTAACATTGCAGGGTTACAGTTAACGTCAGTTCATTGCACGTCCTAAAGCTACTCGTTAAACTGTCACAGGTAAACTAGGATTTAGGATTTTACCGTCAATGTTTAAAAATAAGAAACGGAATAAATGTGAAAACGTTGTGAAGAAAATTGAATTTTCATTGAATATAAGCTAAAATACATATAATTCTTAAAGATAAAGTTAAAAAGTTACAGCCTTTTTATTGTCCCACTGCTGGTCACAGGACCTCCACTCACACGGAGAATTATTGAGCGTTAATCTACGAACTACTAGCATTGCCACCTTCATTAGTTCAGAAATTTAATCTGTTTAGCTTAGTAATCATCATCCTCCGAGCCTTTTTCCCAAACTATGTTGGGGTCGGCTTCCAGTCTAACCGAAATTCAGCTGAGTACCAGTGCTTTACAAGAAGCGACTGCCTATCTGACCTCCTCAACCCAGTTACCCGGGCAACTCTTCAATCTGTTTAGCTTAGTAGAGTAGTCTAAAAGTCCTGTAGCATAAGAATGATTTAGTTAGAATTATACTAAAACATGTTGTGTAAGCAACATTTAAGTCCAAAATGAACAGAAAATCACTCAAAGCTACTTTAACATAGGATTAACTTTGTTGTTTTACTTTTACAATTGTTAAGTACCTACCTACTTAGTAAGCTTTTTCATAAATACTACTTTAAAAAGCTCTAAATTCGTTGAAATATTTTGTTTTAGTAAAGTTTATTCTACATAATGTTGATTCCAAATAAACCGCTTACAGCATTGTCTGATGTTTACAATGCCTGTTTACGATTCAAATGCCAAAAACTATTGTTCCAACTTGTTTCAATATTTGTTCATTTGTTCAGGCAACTCGCAAAACCAACTAATTGAATTTTGACGCCGCTTTTACAGTTTCAAAACCCAGGATCGAGTTAAAAAGAGCTGCACGAAATTGTGTTTCTACTCTAAATTGAAATACGTGAACAAAAACATGAACTAAAGAGATAAGTCTAACAAAAACATTTTAGATTAACACACGTTTAATTTGGAATAATGTCGGTAATGTATGAAAAGAGCTTGTTTTCACATGATTACGAACGGTTACCTGAAGCTTTTCTACAGAAAACTGTTTTTGGGTTCATTTCACATGAGCTTTTAAGTAATATAATTCCATGTGAAACCTTTACTACGTTGCATGTATTATAAAACGCAGTTACTTTTACAATTTTGAAATAACGGGTGATTTTTTAAGAGGTATAGGATTTGATTTTCAAAAAAAACACAATAAAATTGAAAAATTTGATAAAACCTTTATTGGAATCGATAGAACGATCAATATAATTTAATGTTTGAAGATGATTTCATGCAAATGCTGCCGCGGCTCCAGTTTAGATGGCCCATTCGCAAGGCCCAATTTCGGCACACTCTCTCCAACATATCAGCCGGTATATTACGAATAAATGCTTCAATATTGGCTTCCGGTGCGTCAATCGTTGCTGGTTTATCCCTGTAGACATGAGCCTTAACATGGCTCCACAAGAAATAGTACAAAGGCGTTAGATCACACGATCTAGGCGGCCAATTGACGGGCCCAAAACGTGAGATAAACTGTTCACCGAAGGCGGCTCTCAATTGGGCCATTGTTTCACGTGCCGTGTGGCATGTGGCACCGTCTTGTTGAAACCACATGTCAGGCATGTCCAATTCTTCCATTTTGGGCAAAAAAAAAACGCCAATCATCACACGGTAGCGCTCGCCATTCACAGTAACGTTTCGGCCATTGTCGTCTTTGATAGTAAAATTCAATAATTTGCAGCCGTTGTTCGTTCGCAAATCGATTCATGGTTAAATTATAGACCAAACTGAACAAGTTTAACAATGACACAAGACACGATTCACGCGTGATCTGTCGAAAACAGTGTTGCCAAAAAGATACCAGCAAAAAAATCACCCTTTAGATAGTTAATAGGTGAACAAGATCTTTGTAGTGTATCAGTTTTAATCTTAAAAATCTAAACGAACGAATAAACGAATAATTTCCTTCTATACGTGGTAGTTTTCAAATGATATCATTAAGCTTTTCCATTTCGAAGCTACATGAGCGGCCGTCAAGTGAATCGCTGGAGCGGAGAGCACGTAAAAGCAACTATGTTTTAAAAAGCAATCTGGTAATGTACCTGCAGCGTCGTAAACCTTCCCCTGCGTCTATTTGTAACTACAAGGTTCAGTCTTCATCGGTAAATCAATTTACTTTAGTGGTCATTTAGTGACGTTTGTCTTTCGGGGTTATTGAAAAGGGTAGTAAAGAGTAAAGAATGAAGGAAAAATTATTTACTTTCTAGGTCCTTTATAAGAAAAATCATGCGAATTTCACACTCCTTGTTTGTGTTATATTTGGGTACTAACTTCTGGTGGCAGTTTCAGCCACGTCTCATGGGAACTACACCCCGTAAATCCCATTAAAATAGCCTGTAGCCTTTTTGAAAAATATGCTAACTAGGTCCAATAGTAACTGAGATTCGGGGGTTTAAACAAACTCTTAAGCTTCATAATATTATGTATACATTCAAAAATATCAAATATGTACTTTGAACACTGATTGAAATAAATAAATGAGTATTTTATACAGATATTAAAGATACCAAGGTACATAGGTACATTTCAGATAATAAAACAGTATATTGCTAAAGTAAACAAACACAATATTACCATGAACTGTTGTGGAATATGATTAATTTCGCCGCCAGTCATATGCAAATTACCTGTTTGTGATATAGCTACGGTAATTAAAGGGATGCATCTAATCTACCTTATGACAAAGGGGTTGATTTATATGCAATATTTCAAGGGTTAATGTCAAACGTTTTCATAATTTAGTAACGTCATCGTTGTTGTTTACTCTAATAGGATTAACCAATCAACCCTTCTGTATGATTACTAGATCTATTTTATATTAGTCTAGTTTATTTCACTTAATTTAAGTAGTGTCAGTTACTACATACGTTTCTGAATGTTGGTCTGTGTAAGCCCTTTTCGTTATAACCTTGTATTATTGTTAATTTATTACTGAAGCTGTTTTTGTTCATTTAATAAATGATGCTAATCAATAAATAAATGATTAAAACTAGATATATTTGTGAACGCATACAGTCACTTTTAACATATTGTGTTAGTTTCAAAACCTATTTCATTATGCATTGATTGATAGACAGACAGGTTAAGTGAATAGACGCTACGACTCTTGGGATTGCTTTCAAATTGAAAATTGACTACTTACATTTTGCTGTCTATTGAAACGAATTTATCGAATGAGTCTGTAATCGAATAGGTTGCAAATAAGTTTGAGTCTAACGTATTGTTTGTTAGCAAAACAACGTTGTGTGAGAAGGTTGTAAATAGGTATAATGAATTTTGATTAATGAAAAGTTTTAAAGGATCATAAACAAAATCCAATAAGCAACTATGCTCATTCACTCAGATTACTTAAAATAAATGGCCACATGTTGGCATAGTAATTAGTTACGCCACAAATCTGTAACGAGCCCTCACGCCAGAAAAACATTCAACACAATTATATCATAAAGCGAGCACCCCTATAAACACTAATTCCTTTCCTGATTACCTCACTAACGTCCAACGTAACGAGACTTGATTGCACAATAAAAAACCAACCTTAATGCCTTCACTTAAAACACAATATAAAGGTCGAGAGGTATCTTGTTAAAATGGTCTTTAACACGGAGCGGTAATGAAGTCTTCTACTATTAAGCAATCGGTGCCAAGCAATTTTCTACCTTTCTCACTTGTATTCACGTTCTAAATTGCATTGTCCGTGGTGCGGTAGGATTAATTAGAACAAAACAGCTCCTACAGAGTCCTGTAGTCCTGGTAGCCGGAGACACGTCCAACTAATTGGAAAAAAACAAAAGATCCTTGATTTTAATTTAAATGAGAGCTGGTTTATTATTTGACAATTATAAAGGTAGAAACCTAAAGAGGTTTGCTTAGTTAATATTCTTCCTTCTAAAATTGATTCTAATTATAGTATGAATATTATTCTTTCAATCCAGTCACACTTTTGTTTTGCTATCAAATTATTGTGACAGTGACAACTTTTACAGCGATAAACACCATCGATCACCCATTGAATTCCATTCAAAACTACAAGCAAGTTCAAATCTCCCGTGACTCACAAAGGTTGTTCACACTTTCACCAGATACCTAGCAACCAAAGGTGATATACATAACTAAGATTGACACATTCGTGAGGCAGATTACTGCTCACCCCATCCATCATTCACTTTATCCACTAAGACACCTCAAGCCCATACATGTGTTTAACAAATACCGTTTTCCCTTCATATTGTATCCCCTGATGATCTTAATGTATTACAACGTAATCTCCGGGGAGATCGCTTTGGATATTTTACGTAAGTAAATAAACGGCTGAAAACGTAACTCTTATGTCGTTTTAGATTAAAGGAATTTGTGTAGCACTTAGTTTTATGTGATCATCTGATATTAATATGTTATTGTTTATGGATATTTTTATGAGGATTTTCGATCTTTGAAGTTGAGAATTTTTGACAAACTTAATCCCGGCTTGTGTTTTGTAGATGTATTTCTGCTGTAAAGTTTTCTGAAAGGTGTTTCCACAAAATAAAATAAATATTGTGCTGATTAATGTATTAAAGGTAATACGCGCATAAACCTTTTATTTTCCACGACATTTTGTGTACTTCCAAATATTCGAATTTGGTTAGGTTTTAAGTACAAAACTTGAACTCGAACACCTAAAAAGAAAATAGCACAGTAGGTGACAAAACCTGGTTACGATAATGATGTCAAATATATAAATATAGAGAAAGAATTCCACGAGCAATTTCATGAAAGAATACTTTTAAAAGATCTAATCTTTTGTAAAGATATTGGAAAAGATACAAGCAGAGACAAGCAATAACGGATGGTATTACGGAGGAAATACCAATATTATAGGAACTTAGTGCTTAGATCTGCACAGATAACGTAAAACCTGTATTTCCTTCAGGATGAGAAGAAAGGATTCTATATGGGACAACCTACTTATTGTAGTCGTATAACGATTTATATTACAAGGAAAGTATAATAAGCTGTATTACCAGGTAAACTCATACTATATGGTATAATGAGAAGTTATTATACCTCTATTATAGGACTAGCTGTTTTTCCGTGGTTTCACCCGCGTACGGTGGGAACTACTGGCCATACTGCAATAACATGTATATAGCCTATGTTACTCAGGAAGAGTGTAGCTTTCCAAAAGTGAAAGAATTTTTAAAATCGGTTTTTGATTTTATCCATTATAAACAAACAATCATTTTTTCCTCATTATAATATCATTACCTAGTAAGAAGAACTCAACATATTATGAACGATTGCCTAAAGAAAAGATTCCAGCAAAAATGTGATGATGACAACTATGCAAATATCATCGCCCCACCTTACCACAGGTAGTCAAATACTGCGTTTGGTTACACGATATCCACTTAAAAAGTTGGGATAATTAACACCAATAAATTCCCATCCGATACAGTATCGGCACTCGGCTTTTACCAGTTAATTAAGGTAAAAAGAGTTCAAGTGAAAAGAGTTATTTATCGGCCAATACGGTACATGAATTGCCACTAACAGCCGCGTTGAACACATTCGTGCTTTTCCCCGGAGCTTTAAAATGCACGTTAATCTAGTTTTTGCGCTCTCAAAATGGCGAATGGTGATGACCGAGGAATTACAGTTTTTTTAATGGATTTGAAAAATCTAAATACATATCCAAATTGAGAACCTCCTCCTTTTTAGGGAAGTCGCTTAAAAATAAAGTATTTTTTTCTATGTTCAAAAATATGAAGCGCGTAAAATTGCGGACTAAAGCTATATAATACATAGTCGATTATTTTGTTCTTGCCCCTGAATTTTTGACCCACTACTCAGCTTTTGTAAGTCCCTCACGTAAGGCTATAAAATAAATTTTCATACATTTTTGCGAAAACTTTAAGAGCTCCCTAGACGCCAGGCTCACAAAACTAACGTTACTAAGTTCCCCTCATAGAATATTGAGAATCTTGCAGGGAGGAAAATTAAGGAAATATCAATAAACAATTTTGGTTTCGTTTTTTCCGCTTTTTTTCTTAAACAATGTGCCATTTTCATCAATTTAAATGTCAATAAAGAGATTGACTGGATATTACTATGTCCAGTTACATTATCAACTGCCTATCGTCGTCTATCAGTCTAATTAGTTGCAACCAACCAGTGCTTTACATGGAGCGACTGCCTATCCGATCTCATATTCAGGTACACCAATTATAAATTCCATTAACAATTCTGGTCAACTAAAACAATGTTTGACTAGTACCTAGAAGGTACATATTACAATATTACTTACCACTGTATGTAGTTACCGTTCATTGTATCCGTAGAATATTATAACGAAAGTGAACAGTTTAACCTTTGTCTATTTTTGTATACCTGTATGTGTGCCTGAAGGCGAATTTCAGGATCACATGAATTTCCAAACACTTTATACTGGCATAAAATATTCACTTACATCTTAAAGGGCAAGGTGGAACAATTTGTGATTAACTAGCGTTGCTCTGCGATTTCTCCCACCCACGATCCAATTTGAACTATACTCCTACGTTTTAAGGCAAAAGTATGAGAGGTAAGTACGTGTACATCTATAAAATGGTTCATCTTTGGATTTTCATAAAAATAAGTTTTTCATAAATAAAATCTTTAATTCTAACAAAAAAAATGAATAAAATTATTAAGTAGATAAGGAAATTAGAATAAAATAATCAAAGAATTATTAGAATCTCTTCATTAGTTTTGATAGAAGAAAAATACAATTGCATTCATTTATACCACGTTTAACATCCAAATTATCAGTGCAAATTACCTTAATCTTATGTGCAAACGTATGATGTGAAACGTTCAAACCAACTTTCGACTTCATAATATTATGTAAGTAGTATAAAATATTCATACACATGTAAAAGGGCGCAGTATTCATACAATGTACGATATACAGGCAATATAAACTTCTACATAGATATAAAAGTATAGGTTAGTTTACACGAGTTTTGTATCAAATTCTCTGTTTTATGTACCTCGTTTATACTTTATAGTGTTCCGTTCAACCGCTCAACTTTTTATACGCTGGTCTACATTGTAGTTTTATTTCTTCAACCGACTTCTTTAATAGTTCGGAATTTTAAGCAGAGCGTTATTTTTTTTTTGTTTTTGTTTAACTTTGTAGAAGGGTACTTTGGGCTATATTAACTGATATTATAAATAAGGAAAGTTTGTATAGAATGTTTTTTTCTGGTGCTGGTTACTGAAAATACAAAGATCTCTTTAACATTTTTTATGAGTCCAGAAAAATATTTAGATTTAATTTGGAAGGAGTCTAATGCTGTCCACTGATTGTAGGCTTCTCCCAAAGAACATAAACTATACCAGTCTGGGCCAACTTACTTCCATGACTTTCAAAAAACTTTTGATGTTATACTAAGTTTTACATACGCATATCACTCTCGAAGTTCCATTTATCTCCACACACTTTAACAAAAGATAATATAAGTTTTCAACACCACTTATCTGGTCTTTTATGAACTCTTTATGTCTCGTATCACGAGCAAATTAGCATTTCATTGCTCGTTACCCGCTCATGTGGCATCAAGTTTGCGAATAAAACCAGCAATGGTTGCCGTATTATCGTTAACCTTAATAGTCCAACAGTAGACATTCGTAGACTGAGTCCATAAACGTCAAGTGTTAACGTACAAGTTTCAGCTAATATTAAGCTGTTTATGGATTTTTAAATTCTATTTACAAATACATAAAGTTCGGTTTCCTATGTAGCTTCTTCCGGTTACGGACTGCAGTTGATTACCAGTGCTTTGTATGGAGCGACTGCCTAGCTGACATCCTCAACCTAATTACATGCGCAACCTGATACCTCTATGTAAGACTTGTTGTCAGGTATTTTAGGTTCGGAAAATCGTCATGACGACATACACAAATTAATTGAGAACCTTCCCCTTTTAGGAACAAAGTGAAAATTACATTAATTAATACAATTGTAATTTCCAACGATAAGCTCGTTCAAACAAACAAATTCCATTATTTGAAGTTCTCTCAGCAAAACGAATAAGATAGTTAATGAAACGGAAAGGCATCTCTTCGATTACTTCATAAAACAACAACGTTTTTCTATTTGATATACGAGAAGGTTTGAAAAACTGAAGGCAAGTTTAATCAGCGCGAAGTAGTCCCGCCGGACCGTTTTCAATCCGTACCGGAGCGCCGGAGCGCCGCCGGAGAGCGCCGGAGTGAAACTTAGGAAAGACAACCCTTCCGCTGCCGATGGAACTCGCAAAAAGGTTTGCTTAATAACTTGTTTGTGAATCCTTTTTTTGCAAGGCTATTCGAGATGAAATTGGATGTTTGGGGGTTAGATTAAAACAGAGGTCGTTTGAGCGTCGCTTCAATTTGAATAGAATGTTTTATATTTCTTTTTAAGTTTCGCCGAATTACTTATCTGTTTTGGTTATGAATTTAATTCGTTCAGGTATTTTTTTTTGTAAAGGCACGTGTATCAATGAAATTAAGTTATCCGTCTTTGACATTTCCTTGTAGGATTTTTATGTTATCTTTCACTAGTAGTTTCATCCACCTGAGGAAAACCCTTCCCGGGTATAACATGTATTACCATATATGATTAAGAAAGTTATTTTTTTTATAAATTGTGTAATTGTTTGATTACTAAGGATAGGTAAGCTAATTTGCAAAGAGAACTGAAGCTTATTTTCTATTAGTTCGTACAAAGAAACCTGCATAAGATAGCAACCTCATTTTCTACAATTTTAAATTGAAAGCTTGCTTAAATTCAATAATATCTAGAGCGGAATGGAAACTAGTGCCTTACCTACAATATGAAGGACGCGGTGGCATTTTAATTTTTTTATGACTGCACTACTTACATCTTGCACATGTGTAACAAGCAGTAGAAGGGGCACGGATTACATGTATTATAGCATTATATGGTCCTATTTAAAATATATAAGCACTAGTATGAATAACGTAATGATATAATGCTTATCTAAAACATCAATCCAACACTTGGACGTGTTGAATGACCTTGCTGTATGTGCAGCGTGAGGGAGAGTCAGAATCTTACTAACTAAAACCCATCATGTTCCTTCTTAAGCGCTTTATGTAGGTACCGGTAACTCCAAGGTGTTATGCCTTGATTTCACTTAGTTAATTATGGGAAATTCAAATGTTCAGGAATAATTCAACAGGCCCAAAATTTAAGAGTTCAATTGCCTTAAACATGTTTGATCCCACTGTCTGACAGGTGAAACGCGAACGCGAAGAATTTGAAATAAGACGCATACAAAATGTAATTCCTATAGCAACACATTTGTTTAACCAACTCGGCTGTACTTTAATAACTTGGAAACTCAAGCCCAGAGCAATAGTTTGTGGTGCTCGGTCCGTTCCTTCGTAATGAGTTTTCCTTATATTTTTACAGGAAAATCACTTGTTGGAAACAAAGGTAGCGGCTAGAAAAATATAAGAAGGGAACAAAGCTCGTTTGTGCGCGATTGTACGCCAATATTATAAGAATAAACATTGTGTAATGTAATGTACTTGGTGTGTGGGTATTGCTTTGACATTTCTTTATTTGTTCGACAGTTATATGTTAGAATAATAAAGTTGTGGAGGTACCTCGGTACTCATATTTACTCTACTTGAGTCATGTTGTATTCACTTCAGAAGTTAGCATGCTAACATATATAAACGTTAATGCTGGATCACTATGAAAACACGCGAAATATGAGAACAGAATAAAAACGCAAAATAACCAAATTAAAATCCCATTTTCGAAAAAGAAACAAGTCCACGCACCCGCAGACATTCAATTTCCTTTGAACCTAAGATAAGGTAATCAAAACCAAAATTCAAGAGCGGTTTCTGAGAATTTAAATACGATTTAATGTTTAACGGAATAATGGTATCTGTAGGCTAATGTTAGATTACTTTCGCCAACAATTCATTTTCGCAGAAATAACAGAACAAAGTGGAGGAAAAACGACATCATTATAATACACAACGATTATGTTTACTTTTAGGGTTCCGTAACTCATTAGATAAATGAAGTGTTATGACGATATTCTACCAAAATTCTTCGTGATTATTTGATTCCGCGAGTCCACTACTGGCATTGTGTGCGCACAGACGTAATTTCGTGGATATTTTAGAAATGTACCAGACCAGAAGAAACATTTGTGTACGTCACAGTGGCACCTGTGGAATCTCACCTTCTAGTTTCTTAATTATCTTATCTTATAGGAGACCTTATACGAGAGACGACGTATTCTATTCTATTCTAGAGTCATAAGAGAGTACACACTACAGCTAATTTTGTGTTAGGTACAATTTTTTCTTCTTCCGTTGGCGCAATGGTCACCATGCCGGACTGACGAACTTATGGTCCTGCGTTCGATTCCCGGTATATTCAACATTTGTGTGATAAGCGTGTTTGTTGTAATATGCATCTATTTATCAACGTACCTATATGTAATATAAGCTTAAGTAATTTCGTTGACTTAGTGGGTATATTCTATAATTTCTCTCTCACTAATTTAATTCTGAAATCTGTAACATTACATTACACACAACGTTACTCAGACGAACGCGAGCTATATTTTTCACACTCGCGAGGGAATTGTGGAATTTTTAAATGAAGCATAAATCATAATTTAAGGTTGAAATACGATTTCGTTGAAGAGAAACATTTTTTAGATGTACTGATTATTTTGAAAGTTCCATTAGGGTTACAAAAGTTATTATCTAAGGCAAAATATATTTTCATTTGAGAGTAATATTCTCTCAGTCTCGGATAAAAGTTTTGAAATATTAAGTGAAGATGCTTGCTCGTATTAAGAAACATATGTAAATAGTCCGAATACCAACATATTGATTAGAGATAGACACTCCATAGACATGATATAAAATTAAGGGGCGTCTAAGCGCATTCATTCATTTGCGTAAACAAGTGTTACAACAACAGTTTAAAACAATTGTTACACTCTACACAAACAACAGTTGAACACATGTTCCAGTGTTTATATAATTTAATTTTGTAATAACTCTGGAATTGTTTACATTTGTCTCTTAAACTGTCGTTTGAACTTGTAAACACAAGCGTATTTAAAAATTTATCCACGGAACTTTCATGTGATGACATTTAGTCGCAATTTATGAGACTTTCATAATAACATTAAAGCTACAATTTTTCTCTACAATAGTGTAATTACCTTCTTAAGGCTTTAACAAATTGAAGAATTAAGTCATTTAAACTTTATAAGAAAAATAATTAAAGAACATCAATCATAGTACCTATTTAAAAAGGTGAGCATGAGTGATGTTGCAAATCAGTGCTCATAAATAATGTAAAACCTGCCTAGTGGTAAAATCGGTTTAAATAACCGATTTTAAAAATTTAAAAGTGAATTTTTATTTACATAATAATATACCTATCCTATTTATACATACATATTTTACATACCTAACTTAAACCTAATCTAAAGCGGGGATCGTAAACTCAAAATCCTCTAAAATAAAGAAAATGTTGAACTTTGCCAACACTGAGGTGGTCTATCCTCTCTAATTATCGTCACAGAACCATGAAGATAATAGAACCTTCAGATCTCATTTTCAAGTTGCTATTACTGAGGTTTTTTCTTTGACGGAAATTGTAGTGGTTAGTTCACTAATGACCTTCGCTATTCGATCGGTAGCAATCAGGTGGTTGAAATTTGAAACATACTACTACGTAAGTTAAGGAAAACTGTAAAATAATAAGTATTGATTTAAAACCACAAAGAATTGAGAAAAGATCTACGGGATATAAAAAAAACCTATACTACCTCTTTAAAAATAATCATACAATTGAAAACGTCATTCTTTTGGAGTCAGTTAAAAAAATTCTTTACATATATTGCAAAAATGACCGCATTTTAAATAAAGACTGGGCATGACATTTTGTAACATACATGTTTATTACGACGGAGAAATAAAGCAGTACTGTTATTTAAACGAATAATTCCGATATTTCTTATTTAAAACAAGATAAACATTGGTTACATGTACCCAACAGATGAAGCGGTATTTTCGCTGCAGTTTTAATATCACGAATTCATTAAAAATTTTAGTAACTCTCTTATTGTGACCGCGGTCTTATATAAGAATGTCATTTAAACTATGAATATCTTGTCGCACCTCCAACATTTTCTTTATAAAAGTGGCTTTATAATGAAATCTTATAAAACTTCTTACTTTCACACTTTTCATCTTAACAAGTTTTATAATTACGCCGCTAAAAGGCGTTTAACTTGACAGGTATTAGAAAGAGGTTTGTAGCTACATCATTCCCATAATTATTATAACACCATTCCATACGTATCGATTGGTTATATGTCAGATATGGTAATTTTGACAATCTTGGTAATTTCTCTTTTCATCTCTGATCTATAAACTTCCTTATGTGCTCCCTTATATACTTTATTATATACTCCCTTATATGTTTCCGTATGTACTTCCTTATATACTCCCCTTATAAACTTCCCTACGTACTCCTATAATGGAGTCCCTTATTTTCTCTTATCTATACGCTTCCTTATGTACTTCCTTATGTACTTCCTTATGTACTTCCTTATATACTTCCTTATATACTTCCTTATATACTTCCTTATGTACTACCTTATTTACTTCCTTATGTACTCCTCGGAAAATATCAGAAAAACCTTCGAAAAATATCAGAAAAATATATTATATGCTAAGTTTTATCCATGTACGAGAAGTTTCTGTGTATAACCGCGTCCAGAATCTAGTGTATATCTGCAGGATGTTTTTCTCTAGTTATCCCATTATACATACATTTCCTTGTTATACATTATCCTTATAAACACATACGGCAAGATAAGTCCCTGAAGTGGGCAACTCATCCCTTACGTGACTTTATGGAGGCTTCCCCATGTCTTAAGAAGTAATTATTACAAGGTATGTTGGTGACAGGCTAAGTGTCACCCCCCCCTTCCCCCTACATTTATCTTAGACACGTTATTTACCACGTGACCACAATATAACATCATTATTACAGTCATGGTCGTTAGCACCTTTTGTTTTGGGGAAGAAAAGAATCCGGGTAGTATGGAGTATTATAATATCATCGCGTCTAGACGTGATATTTGAATTTATGTATTTAGTAATTGTCATACCATATCGTTGGTTTTTTAATAAAAAGGTGAAAGAAAATTATTGATCTGTACTAATATAGGTTGGAAAGCTAAACTTTTCCCGTGTAACTTTTACGGGCGGTAGAAAACGGCTCCTCTAACATATTTTAACATCATTATCGTATCAGCCAATTGCAACGCATTGCTGAAAAACAAATAAGTAAGCATCACCTAGTGAGCGCCAACCATTAGAAATATCATAGATACTTACAGTGTTTTTTTAACTAATTTCACCAAGATGAACTTTCTAAGTATTTGAAACTCAAAAGCTAACAATAATGTTCCGATTACATTAGTACGTTCGTGACCCGGGGATAAAGGATAAAAGTAAGTAAGTATAGCCGGCTTTTACGAATTTATTAACCTTTCTAGAATCGAACGGTAAGGTGAGACAATAAATATTCAATTGTTTGCGGACGCCAGCCATTCCTCTGCTCAATGAGTTTTATCGGGACCATAGACAACTTGAAAATCGAATGGATATTGCAAGTTTTGGATTCAAAAACAGACTTTTTTTCTTTGCAATGAGAGAAACATAGCAGCACTGTAAGAGAAAACTAAATGATTATACACCGATGTCAAACATTTTAAATTGAGGTAAGAAAACAAAATGCTTTTTGGTATTTTCTTCTATAATTTATTTTTAGGCTTTTAAAAGTTTAGGCTGATATGGTTTACCTAAAACTTTGCTTATAACACTATTAAATAACCTTTGAGCATTCAACGAACCGGAGACGCCATTGCCGTTCCTTCTTTGTCAAAACTCCAAATACTCGTATGTAGAGGTACATTTACGCGCCACAAGTTTATGCTTGTTATATATATATATATATATATATATTATTCTTTATTGTACACAAAAAAAAAACATATAAAAAACACACACAACACAGAGAAGACATGTACAAAGGCTTGTACATGTCTTCTCTCAGTGCTTGTGTCAGTTTTGTTACGTGTGTGCGTAATAATCTTATAGAAAATGCACGAGTGAACTACAACCGTTGCTTTACCTCACCTCCACGCTTCAATAATTTGTTGCATTAATTCGTCCCCTGCTTTAATTTACATACCGACTCCAGTTGGTTACATAATCCAAGTGACTATACCTACACCTGACAGGCAATCTATCCGCATCAATTGCATTGTACACAGTGCATCCATAATTTGTGCACGCATACACGGCGTGTCAGTTTACTGGCGGCCTGAACGCGCTTTGTGACGTCACGATCTACAGACTATAGCAACTCTGATATAGTTTGCTACAGGGATGGACTAGTCAACGGTTTTGTAGAAATTAAATGGAGGTTAGGTGTTATTCTGACTCATGAGCTTGATGGATTTTACGGCATCAAACAATACAAAATTGTATTGTTTTTTGTATAGTAGTAGAAGAGGACGACCAATCTCTAATTCCGCATGTCTGCTACATTTTTCCCAGAAAACTGCTGACCAGATTTTCATGAACTCATGTATTAAAGAATATAATTTAGAATAGTTTTATTTTCCAGTGCAGAAATTCACTACACGTTCTTAAAGTGCGAGTAGAATCATAGAAAAGACCGAGTATTGCGTATGTTAAATTACTACATACCTGTGGACATAAAGACACTCCCACTTTTCAAATTAAAAACTAGACTAACATTTTATGCGCAATTACTTAGTACATAGGTACTTAAATATGTAACTAGTTCACAGAATTGCAGTTCCGACGAGTTGTAAAAGTTTTTAATGATACGTATGTAAATAATCTACGCTCCGCAAAGTAGCTCATTTACATTTAGTAACACAATTTTAATAATTTAAGAGCTCTAAGTATGAAATTCATATTGAAATTCCTTGTAGTGAAAAGATTTCTAACTAGACGGAGTAATGATCTGTTAAAGACTGCAAGAATGTTGGATCCGTTAAGTGTAGAACCGGGGCCCACGCCGGATTTTAGTCAGTAAGAGTCTGACACTCCCTCGCCGCTGCTAACCCACAACGGGTCATTTGATGATTTTTGACGTCGTTAAAAAGATCTGTTTTTGCAATTAAATCAGAATGTCCTATTAATAGCATCATAACTGTTGTTTTTCATTCTTTGACAGAACAAAACATGATGTTATGTTTCTTTCAACGCTTAATCAAATTCCTGAAAATATGATACAGACATACTTTAACAAACAGGTGTTTTACATTCAAAACAGGAGTAATACAAATATTATTTTTAACAAAAAAGTGTTATTAAAACACTGCTCTAACATACTGCACTCAAGTATAAAATCTATCTCCTCATTTCACGTGTTTTCTCCACTATTAATATTTCTGTCTGTTCATCACAGTCGTGATCCAGTTCGTGCCTGCGCTATGCAAATGCCTTGTTTGTCGCTACAGCGAGACACCTTGTCAGAATTACAAATTTCGATCTCCTTTCAAATATTAATCCCAACCCGCTTAGTATGATGAACATTTTGGACTGTTTTTGAAGTTTTGATAAGTTACACCAAGTTTGATTTGAAGAGTAAAGGATAGGCTTGCTGTAAAATGATTATTATTTACTTTAATAATGACTTCAATTTCTGTGAAATACCTGATTAATTATGTGATTTAAACTCAAAATAAAAAATCTTTTATTCAAAGTAGGCTGAAAAACAGCACTTTTCGAACGTCAGAATTGCATGAGACACGCTCATCATTCACCACTTCTTATGTGTTATTCCTGGGAAGAAGAAGTGGCGCAACAGACTCCGCAGTAACTGATATCTTTTTGTCTTATAGCGAAATATTCCTTTATAACTGTTCCAGAACAAATAAACTGGGACAATATTTAGTTCCCTAAGTACTGAGCTTAAGTAAATAAAATAAAATCTACTCGTGTAAAAAATATAAAAAAAATATTAATGAAAGTCTGAAAGGGTAAATCTTATTAAGAAAAACTAGATTACTCATTTCCTCTCATTGTTTAATGCCAATTTGAGTTAATTACTGTAGACTTGAATAATATCTGTAATCAGGATGTTAATTCAACCTAATTTCCCTTTTACGTCTCTATCTTTATGAACACTGTATCTTGATTGTTTTGATCTACATCAAATTGTAGTGTTGTACATAATTAAAAAAAATTGCATTGCAATTAGGTGAAAAAATAACGAGTTAAGAGAAAAGGTGAGTCTATATTGGGGCAATAATTAAGTTCAAAACTGATACCACCTAGGAGGTTCCTAAGGTTATTGAAATAAGAAAATAACTATGAATAATTTAAGGTTTAGTTGTGGTAAGTAATATGTAGTATTGTAATGTACATCTTTAATCATTACCAAAAAACCATCCGTATGTAACTCAAAATCCGGCAAGCAATGTTTCCTCAAACATTTCACTTCGCAATACCAACATAATAGGACCTACGTTGAGGGATGACTGTCAGACCATAGACAAATGAGTTGCGCGGATAGTGATGTGTCACCGTCGACAATGCGATACAGAACCATCGACAAACCAACGATAGACCATTGTTAGAGAACAAAGTAACGGCTTCCTAAAGAAAACGTGAGTAATGTATAAATATTGTAATATGCTTAACCTTTGACAATTTATGTACGTCGCTCGTTTTTCAGAGGAAAATTCCTAAAGCCTTTTTATAAATTAGAAGCCATTTTTGATAAAAGATATTGTTTGTGAACCTGTTACATATTGTTAACTAGCATGTAGTGTTGTATAACTAAACTTTCCATGCTTGCGTTGAATTAAAGAATTATATTATACCTAAGTCTTATAATAAGGTTTGCGGTCATTTTATTTGTTAACACTATACATTATATTTTGGTTTAGACTGATATTTTATTATTATAATTGTGCGCCTCTGTGTAACCCTTTAACACCAAAACCTAAGGAATATGCATTTTAATTGGGTGAACATTTTTATTTTGAAATAATGAGATTTTGTGACATATTTTGCAAATAACATTCTTCTATTACAAAAAGTATAAATAAACATCTGTATCCAATATAAACAGGTCGTATATAACAGTTCTGAGCGTCAATCGAGCTCCCAGTGGATCTCACCATCTCGGCGACAGTCGCGCGATGATTGGAGCTCGTCAATCATACGCAGCCTCGGATAACGTATCTAGGACATGTATTACGTTTTAATATATCCCGTATTTTAGGTTAGTAGCCTTTAAATATGCGAAAGTAACTCGTGTAAGCTTGTGTTTTTTTTTGGTAGGAAATCTTCAAATAATCTCTCCAGCTGTGAGTGCAGCGTGAGTTATCTCTTACAGACTAAACCCCACCATGTTCCTTCTTAAGTATTTTATGTATCAAGGCTGCAATAACTGTTTCGAAAAATCTGCCTCATTGTCCCAAATAAAGTTATCTGTCTATTTATTGCAGTTCCACACAAAAACTACTGAACTAAACAAAATGTTTTACACACAGATACTCAACAGTGTTATAATAATGTTTAACAATTTCCAAGTGCAACACTACGCGGCTACGGGCTACGGCGTAGCAGTGATACTACGCCGTAGCAGTGATACTACGTCGTAGCATGCCAGCTATGCTTACCTGTAGCAAGGCTACGAGATATCCTTTGAAGAATTCGTTTGTTGTTTTCAACGTAACATATTCAAAGATATTATTTCGTTTCACTTTCTTGACATGACATTTTAAATAGAATAATGTACTGAAATATTACGATATTATTTTAATGTTTGGATCAAAGTAATTTCATAACTCAGTCAAAGCAATTGAAAATGTCAAATTAGATACAATACCAAGTGTGAAGAAATATCAACAAGAAACTTCGGTAATTATGTTCTTAATTAAAATATCTGAAAAAATCTTGTATATTAAAACACATTTTACTATTATACTATTTTTAAAAAGAATGACCATGGAGTTTTTTTAGGTACCTAAATTAATTTTGAAATGGGCAACTAGAATCAAATTTATTTGTATTTTTGGCATACACTAGTGCTTGTAAAGGCCTAATTTAAACAAAGGATTTGACTTTGACTTCAAAATATTATAAAACGGTTTTACTCTTACTTTGTATGAGTATTAAAAACACACTAGTCTAAAAATAACCGTCTCACCTCATGCCGTAAAAGGTAAGTGATTAGATCGACATCTCACCGAGATTACTGCCTGACACACGAAGGAAAGAGTATACAATAAACAAATAAACAATACGAAAAAAAATACCTTTCCTTCTGTTATTTTCAGCAGCATTTTGTTAAATAAATACCTCGGCTTAAAAGGAAGGTTCTATTTGATTTATTATTGAAAACATTTTACTTGGCTTTCCCTAAAGAGTTGGGTAGAAGTGTTGTTTCGCTGGAGAATTTTATATAATGTCTTAGGATACATACAATTTTTGAGTCTACGGGATTGTTCTCCAGAAGATAAAAAGGAGGGTTTTGATATAGTAAGGGCCAACTTAATCGACGACGTTTGGTTACGTAAACGGTCAGTTAAACAACTTTTTTTATTGCCATGCCCGCTTTCCATAAACATTTCCATTTTTTTTGTACAACCTTGCATTGGGAGTCAATACTTTTGGGTCCCAGATAAAATGTTTATTTTCGGCCATTGGAGGTTTTAATTAAAGACAAACAGCTGCTTTTATTGGTCCAAGGGCAATGAGATATAATGAAATATTTGTAGGGGTACTTTTATATAAAATGCCTTGTAGTAAAGCATACCACTTATTTTCATAAATACTTGCTTTCGAACATCTTATAATATTTATGATCGATCATATTTCATTATTCAGACTATATCCTAGGCCTCCTGCTTAGCCATTCATACCGTGTACCGGGTCACGGTGCAAAATACACCTTATATTATATTAAATTAGTTTGAAATTCCAACGTTTTCTGTCAAGAATCCGTGTCATCCTGACAATCTCAATATAACTGGCGCTTGAGTGACGCCTTTGAGCTGCTGAATAATTTATTATCTGACGGGGCTTGTGACGTCACGGACAGTCATGCTCTTTGGGGCTTTGGTAAGATAATACCATAGGTCCTGGTACAGAATTGTAGAGAAAGGATACCAAAATACTTTTTTGTATTTACATTTTAAGAAATTCATAACTCAAAAACGTAATCGGCGGTTTTTGGATATCAAAATACATATAAGACAGCTCCCAAAACGCCTTCACCACTTCCTGCCTTTTTTCTTATGAGTGCAAAGAAAATCTAAACATATTTTGACCCATTCATTAATATTTAAGAACGCAGGCGAAGCGGAGTGAAAGAGCAAGTATGAGACTTAAAACTTTACAGTACATTTAATAATTTTATTTGAAAAACTCTCACTCTCACAGTTTGAGATAAAATTGGGATGTTTTAATCTAAATTAAATCTAATACAAGTCTACTGCCGAAGCCCGGAGCAAATTAGCAATGCGAGAAAAAATGAAGCAACATTAAGTAGCCCATTTCCCCTTAAATTGTCGTTTCTTAATAAAAATGCGGGTTTCAAGTCGAGAAGTCTTTGATGTTACAAATAACTGAATTAAGTTAATTTTCCTTACGATGGTATAAGCGAATGTCGTTGGCACAGGTGTGGGTCTGACTTAATTTTGTAAAAGCTCGTTTGCCCTCGAGCCTTTCTCTTGAATTGTCTTTTGAGTAATTTTTTTTTTGCGTATAAGGCTCTGGAATTAACAAGAACAATAGGCCTTTTATTAAAAAAGCGCGATAATGTTTCTATAACACGCTTCACTGAGCTCCACTGATAGAAATAATGCTTTGTAGAAAGTTTAGGAATATTTTATAAACTTTTGTCCACTGCTTGCGGCTAGCTATAGATATATTTTATTTAAAGTAGGTGCTAGCTGTGCTCCGCAGTTTCACTCGTGCCAAAGGGAACTACTTCTAGGAATCGGATAAAAAATAAAGCCTACGTGAAGAAGCTCTAAATTACTCCTTGAAACAAAAGCTACATTTCAGGTTAAGTCTCGTCAAAATCCAGCCCGCCATTTCAGAGTTTAGCTGGAACAAACGTGCAAAAATTTAAAAGTGCTGTTTTGGTATAAGTAACATGTTGACATTCATATTATGCTCTTAAAAAATCGGACAAACAGACACTCCAATTTTATTTATTTGTATACTTAATATCAGTTCTTTATTTACACGTTCTTCAGATAAAATAAATCTCATCTCGGTTGTTTATCTGGTAAATAAATGACATAGCCTCCAGGAAGATGGAGAATTAAAGGGAATGACTCGATCCGTATATGATGGCGATTATGATGATGAAACCTGTTGCCATTCAAAACTGATTGGTCAAAAAATTTAAAGATAACAAACCTTCTTATTATACCTCTACATCATCAGGAGACATCCGAATATCATACGGTATATGGGACCAAGTTAATATGACCTTGACCTCAATTATATCTCACGCCTTCCTTCCCGCAAGACAATAAGACAAACACAGCGTGATCACATTAGCGGAATCAGCGCGGTTTAATCTGAGCTAAGTAAGTCAGTAAGACAACACGCCGCCGCCCGTGTTTGCTCGTCTTGCCGGAGGTCCAAAGCCGTAATTATATTTCGCTGGAGTATGCCCAAATATTTGCTCTGTAGGTACAATCAACAAGGGGTTTCATATTTGCTTTTGTAATCTTCGAGAATGTGTTGCGGACACTTTGGGATAGGTACAATTTCGTGCTTTCGCCAATAGTGGGTTCATTAGATATTATAGGATGATTAGGTATTATAGATGCTGAAGTTTAGACAGAGATAAGAAGAATAGATTTGGTCCTGTAGTGAGGCACAAATAAGTAAAATTAGAAATAACAAATTCGGAAGGAGTTTGTTACGCTTTTACTCTCAAAAATAACTTATCAGGAACAGAACAACTATTACGATGCAATTTAGTGAGTGTATCCCGTGGTTTATTTGCATACACGTGTGTGCATATTTCCTCCAGGTAACCCGCTTGAAATCTGAAGCCTTACCACAGCTAGTAGGACCAATATAAACACATTTTTGAAGTGCACACTATGGCCTCGTTAGTACTTTCAGGTGCAGTGGTACCAACTTCAAGAAAGTGCAAACGACGCAAAAGTTTTTGATTCTTCGCTTCAACAAAGGTTGGTAAAATGAAGATCTATTGATGTTAGCAAGTTCCTCTCACTAGAATTAGGTCAAACAAGGTGCAAATTCTTCGTAGAAGGTTCCTATTAATTGCATATTTCCAAGTAATGTAAGTTAATATCAGTCACTCGCTAAAGTTCTTCCCTAGGTGTTGTAGGTAAGTTCTGCCCTAAAAGAGATATGAGAAAAAATAACTATAACAAAACCAATGTTAATGAACGCTTCAAACATTATTACCTACCTTTTTGAAAATGTCCCAAAACAGAAAACAAAAAACGTAAGCAACTGAAATAAAACCAAATCCTCACATTCTTTATACGCTGACCTTATTAGCTCGTTATTCTTAATTAGAGAGGTCACAGGATAATTAATGGACCTAATGAATAACTGCTTCTGGTTCCACAGACAACAAATGTTTCGCCGACTGCCGAGCACAGAGACCGAATTAATTGTTAATGTGTTTCGAAACAAAGGAGAAATAACTTGAGAAATACAGAAATACAATGCTGGATAAGCAAAGAGTTTTTAAGTCGTAAATCTTGACTGTTCAGGCTGTATGAGTTATGACCTTTGCGTAATATCATCTTCGGTTTATGGCGCATAGTTTTTGAAAGTTGTTTCTGTTTGAGATTGAGGTGCTTTTCTTTTATTGCTTTTACGTAATTGTTCGTGAAAGTTGGGAACTTGTTTCTCTGAAGGTATTTCAATAGGTTATAAAAAGTTTTATTGGCCTACTTACAGTTTAACTATGTCAGGTAATTTTTTATTTAGTTTTTGTGTATAAATATTTATTGCGGTCACTAAAGAACGTTCTTTAGTGATAGGAGAACCACTTAGCTGGTAGGCTAGGTAGCTTACTTACGGTAGGAATATTTAGTTTTCCTTTCCTTGATGAAAATATACCTGATTTTTGAAAATGTAGCACAGATACACCTCTACAGTTTCCTGTGGTTAATAATCTTGTTTGGCTATTAGATTCCCCAAGAAAATACTCAGGCTCGTGTAACCTTAAATACGTAATTGAAATATTAATATATCTCAGGTACGTGCCGTACATCAAAGAAATTAATAATTAATTTTTGCTTACACTCCGTATTTCTTAATGAGAGCTTACTTATCTCAGCGACGTGTTTCACAAGTCAAACATGAATTAATAATTAGTTTCTAATTTGTACGTATGTATGTATTTACTGCCGCTTTGGTTAAGTGGTTGCAAAGCGCGACTGGTAGGCATAGAGTCCCGGGTTCGAATAGCATTAATATCTGTCTATCAATTACCACAATTTTTTTTACATTTTACTGACCCAAAAATGTACGAAAGTGTATCCTTTTTCACGTTATGGACGTGAACAATTAATTGATGTAATATTATTTGTGACACGCGAACGGATCCTTTATAAAGGGCGCACCTCACGTCGGTGAAACATTCGCGTTGTCAACCTGTCGGATATAATGAAAGCGGCTCCGCGGCCGCGCGTCAGCGATCGGGAGAATATTAATTATGACAAAATACCAAATTACTGTTGATGTTTGATATGTTGTATGGTTTATATAAATGCGGAACATTGTATAAGACAGACTTGTAGGTACGTGTATGCCTTTTTGCCTGTTCCTTAATCCTTCACCTGTTACCTGACCAGGCACGTTTAAAAAAAAATGATTTCTATTCCATCTTCTTCAATATTTTAGACATAGGATTGTAGACAAAAGGAATAAAATAAATAAGGAAAGACTAAATTATATTATAAAATAAACTAAAATATAAACTACCTTACCTTATCTTATCTTATCTTATTTTCTTTCATATTCACGCGAACAAAAGTGTAATACTTAGCTACAAAGTTTGCGGTGCAGCTCGCGTATAATTAAAAATCGCGTATTTTAAATTGCATTACATAAATGCATGGAAAATAAATCAGAAATGCTAGAAAAACAACGCGCTTATCACCAATGAATGAATGAATAAATGATCAATGAATAATCAGTGATGCATATTCGACATAAACAAGTATAGAGTAGTAGCTGTCCATAATATACACATACCTACTATATAAAGTCCAATCAATAATCAGAAACGGAATCTATTATGTAGAAAGTAATTAGTGATATCATTATGTATCAATAGCGGATACGTGACACGAGTCGGAACTATCAAATATAAACTAATCAACATGATTTGTGATCAGCGCATGCTAATTGCGGATTGCTGTTACAATAATTAGTGAGTGATATTATAATAGTGTAGCAACTTGTGGATCAGTGAGCTGTTTAATGCAATTTAAGCTATTCACTAAAAGCCATGGTTGAGTCATCCTTTACATCAAAATGTTATAATCCAAGTGTGGCAGTAGAAATTTAAAAAAAAACTTAGAATCTTGCACGATTACATTTTTATGTAGATTGTATGTTGTTATATCTGAAAACCAATCTCCAAGGGGTATCGGATTGCCCGCGGTTAAAGGTTTCAGATAGTCAGTCGCTCCTTGTAAAACACTGGTATTCAGCTGCAACTAGTTAGACTGCCGACCACAACATAGTTGAGAAAAGGCTAAGCAAACACTTTGTGTAAGTAGATTCATCTCCATCAGTTTAGCAAAACCTATGCAATAAACAACTATTAACAAAATACGTATCTAACTATTAGCTGTCATTAATATAATAATAATAATCTGTAACTATTAGTTGTCATTAGAAGATCGCTGAAACTCGTAACACGCAGTCAGAATCCGTACACACAACTAGTCAACCTAATTGGAGTCGTGTTACCCTTTAACTTAGCAGGAAATGGCACGTAGGCGGCCGTCGCATGTCATTATGTTATATTAGTTTAATGGTAATTATATTTACTATTACCTATTGCAGGAACTTTTGTTTCCTTATTAAAACTAATAACATTACATGTTCCACTGTAGTTAGACAAAGAGTTTCGAGACCATTTTCCGTACTTGAGTAAAAGTGTTTAAGTAAAGCAAGTCTATTACTTTCCTTGATAAATGGGGTATCTAACGTTGTATTTTCTTTTTCATATTGGACCAGGTATTGGACCAGAGGTTCCTGAGAACATACAAAGTCTTCAGCCTATCAAAACAGTTTATGTAAGTACCTATTTGCATAGTATCGACTAATTCATAAACAAACACACACAGGCATTGAACGGAATTATATTATTAACGTCCTTGATAGAATTTCTGTTAAAAATAATAAGCTTAAAATCTCCATGCACGAATAATTAAATCACAGCCCATCACTGGTTTTATTGAGTTAATATAAACTTTAACTACCGCGAAATAATTTAACACATTCCGAGTTTATAGCCATTTAAGTTAAAATAACAAAATAGGCCAAATTGTGGAATGTGGGTTACAGGTAATTTGTTGAGGACTAAATGATCATACGTGTATATGTAGGAACATTTTAATATTTCTACTATTCAGTGTATTTCATCGACTAAGCACCGCAGCCACTACCTATGAGATCTTAAGCTGTATATTGTATAAGTTTTAAAGTAAAATAAACTTGTCTGGTACCAAAGAAACCAAGGATGGATTGTGTGAAAGTCGACATGGCTAGAAAGAATGTTACTTGTGAGATGACGGCAGACAGAAGAGTATTGAAGAAGCAAATATGCTGCGCCGGGCCTCCGACAAAATGGGGATAAATGCAGGAGGATGATGATGAATTTTTCGGGTACCTATCACTTTTCAAGAAAAATAAGAATATCACAATTTTACCTTTTTGGGAATTGGTGTACAGATTACATTTCGTGTCAAACTCGACAATTTCGAAAACACGATTGCATTTCACAGAAGCATTCGATTTTCTGTCGAAAAAACATGGCTTCGCTCTACATTCTCCATGTTTTCTGTTTCAAAATACAGGATTGTAATCGAATGTTTTGCTTTGCGGACTAATCCGGGAAAATCGGAACTTGTGGACCACCCACCTCGAGTTACGTTTCAATTTGTTTGCTTTACTGTATGCTAGAATGTATAAAGGAATTGTTTGAGAGCGTTTGAAAATTCAAGCTTTATTTTTTAGTACGATATATGTTTCGAAAGATTTGTTTTTATTTTTTTGAACACGAGCTAGCCTTCTTTTTGCTGTACGTTAACATTTTTTGTAAAACTTCCAGTTTAAAATTATTTAAATTGCAAATGACTTCAGTAGGTAATTTCTTCGATGAAAATTGGACGAATCTTTTTCATTTAGCTTGATGTTTGGAATGAAAATCTCGTAAAATAAAGTTTGGGAAAATGATAACATTTATCGTAGCACCAAGGACAGATGAGTTTGAAGTATTTTTCCCTCATAAAAAATTTAAAATCTAAATTATTCAGAATACCTACTTCAGCATTTAACTTTAATAAGTTTAGTTACCAAACAAACAACTAATACGTATATAACAACATTCCTTTCCTACTTCTTGAAGAGTTCTCAAACAGCGTTTTCTCTAAATAAACACGTGCTCAAAGGCTGTAGAACACGTCTTATTTCTGTGAACATTCCCGTTATTTACACTGCGCGGCAAACAAAACGTAGCGCCCGCCGTAATCGCTTCGTAATCACTGATTAATTTATTACATTGTTTATTATTAATTTATGATGATGATATTTTTGGATACCACTTTTGAAGAAAAATCTGAATACCAAACACTTGAATCTCTATGAATTTAGAATTGGCGTATACATATATTTCATCTAATGCAAAATACAAGGAACACGTTTTGTCAGGTTTGACAGTTTGGGCTGTGGGATTGTTGGGCTGCGGGATTGATCGAAAGAGTTACCGCGGCCCTGGTACCTACATAAAAGGCCTACGACGGCACACGACGGTTTTTAGTCAGTAAGAGTCTGATACTCCCTCACCGCTGCTAATCCACAGCGGTCATTTGATGATTTTTAACGTCGTTAAAAAAAGGTATGATAGTTCCTTTCCTACTTATCGAAGACTTTTCAAACAGGGTTTTCCTCTAAATCTAGAGGGAAATAAACACATGCTCAAAGGCACATCTTTCTGCGAACATTCCTGTTATTTACACTGCGAGACAAACAAAACGTCTCACCGTAATCGCTACGTGATCACTGATTACGCTCCGACGGCCGTTCTGCTTAATTGATTACATTGAAAGCTTTTGTGTTTAATCCTCGCGAATATTTGTATAAATGTGAGATAAGTACTTCTGTTTGTGTTGTGCGGTGAAATTGGTGTGTTTGATGGAAGGACAGAGTTTTGCGAGATTTGGGATGAAGTTCCTACAGAATATACTGGCTACATTGTCACTGGAATTGTATGGTTTACATTTTGTACGTATTTTGTTGCAATTTTTTATTCGTATTATTATACACATTAAGAGAGTGACGAAGTTAAGAAAATAATAAGTACAGAAAATAGATGGCGAATAAAGTTCCCACTTAAAATTGGATGCAACTGAATGAACCAGCCAATTCTTATTCAAGTCTGTGATAGGTATTCGTGTTTATAAAAGTTTTACCCTCTCTTATATATGTATTAGTCAATACAAACATAAACCTGTAATGGTAGATTAGTGATGTAAATAAATAAATAAAAGATATCTTCACAAGAACTTTTCTAAAACTAAAATTAAAAGTAGATGCATTTGCACCAGTTGTAGCACCTACACAGATCTTAATACTATTAAACACGTGCAAAACACAAAGGAGGCGGATTCTCGGAATTTCCAAGTTCCGTCTGATCCAACTTTATAATATTACCTAGTACTACGTAGCATTTGAGTTAGATAAGTAAGATAGCTGTCTTACGTAGTTATACCTGTAGAGGTATTTTAATCTAAAAGGAATGGTTTTTAAAATATTGGCTCCATTCCAGAAAATCTTTTGAGTCAGTAAGTGACTAAGGCACTTTTTTACAATACTTGTCACTTTTCTCTTACATTCATTATTTTAAATTGATGTACTTACTTGAAAATGCAAATGAGCTGGCTACTCAAGACCTCATAAATCACACAATATTAATATCGAATGCGCTTTAGTAGTTTATGTTATACATATAATTACTAACATATTACATATACATACAGACAAATACTCAGTACATGTTTAGAACCCTTCTTCTACCACAGTCGGGTAAATATTAGCAGCATTCAGGCTTCATGAAACCCTATTTTCCAAGCAGTATTTATTCATTTCTTTTCCATTGTACTGTTGAGCGGGTTTTGTTTAAACAGTACAAAACGTATTGCTTGGCGACCCGGTTCTTCAACCTTGTATTGGAAAGGCGTTTAAAGGTTCTCTCTCACTGCGGTACTTGTAATGTAATGTTACGAAGCGCGAGCCAAGACGCTCGTCGAAATGATCTCTATCACTATAATGTAATGTTATAGAGCTTAAGGAAAAATAATAACAGGTCGATCGATCATCAGGCTATATCTTTTGAAGAAGAGTTCTTCCGTTTTTCGGACGGCAAGTTAAACTGGTGTTCCCAGTTATCAGTTTTACGGGCAGTCAAAAGTCTGACAACCAGCCCTACCAAAGGGTATCTGGTTGCCCAGGTAATTGGATTGTGGAGGGCAGATAGTCAGTCGCTTCATGTAAAACACTGGTTTTCAGCTTCATCCGATTATACTGAAAGCGAACACCAATATAGGCTACTGGTATCACGTGTTGGCGCACTAAATTGCAATTTCGCAATATTTTAAAAATGTTTGCAAGTTTAGTCACTGTTCTTTCGAACAAGCAGACCTGAAGAACCATTTGTACCGTACACTGGTGGAATCACGTCTTAACCCTGTTACCCATATTTAATCCCTCAGTGGCCTACATGTCAGCGAAGGTATTCAAAACTGAATTTAAACTGAAAAATTTGAAGCTCAGGTTCGTATTGTATTAGATACTAGTCGTTTTATCGCGGCTTCACCCGTGTTCCGTGGGAACTAATGTCCATACTGAGATAAAATATAGCTTACATTACTCAGGAAAAATGTAGCTTGTCAATAGTGCAAGAATTTTTCAAATCGGTTCAGTAGTTTCAGAGCCTTTGAGGTTCAAAAATACAAAACAATATTTGCTCTTTATTATATTGATATAGATGTTGCAATGGGCACCACGCTTCACAATTGTTATGTCAATTGTTACATTACAGGCGGTACGCTCCTGTTGAAGGAATACCTTTATTTTCCAAGCAGGTTCACTTAGGGCGGTATATTTTCTTTTCAAACAGTGTTTGCAGCGCTTGCGTCAATTGAATCGCCTCGTGTGATCGCTATGTGAACGCGAATTATTTTGAAGTAGCGTTTACTTCTTTTATTGAAACGGAATAGATCGGGGTTGAGACCTTGGTCCAAAGCACTATGTACTAGATTACGGTTTCACAAGACTCCCGGAGCAACTTCTTTCCGCACCTGGATAAAAGCTTTTCTTAGGCTCTAAACTATCTGTATAAGAATCAAATTTCATTTAAATTGGTTCATGAAAGCCGGGCCTACAGATAGACAGAGCTACTTTAACATTTACTAAAAAGACTACTACTACTACAAGTACTAAAAAGTAAAAAAGTTCTCCCTATTTTCACACCTTGGGATTGGTTCCTATTTACTAACTATAACATATACATTTATATTAGATTTGCTTAATATAGCTACACAATTCCGTGTAACGTCGATGAGATTACCCGGTATCATGTAATCAATGTTCTCAATTATCAGTTCTAACTTGCAAGTGTTTACCGATATGTACATACCTACTCCAGTGGTCACACTGATTGCAAATACAATGTACTTCTAGTAGTACATATATTGTTAATTAACATTGGATAATATGTAGTTTAAGGCTTTAATAGTGAGAAGAAATAACATCGCCTCTTCAGGATTTTATCTAAAAAAACAGTATATTGTTAAGAGTTCCTTCATACAGGCATCTGCAAATCCTTTTTAACTGATTTTGTAATATTTGATCTGTATTGTAAATAAATAGGACCGACTATAAAATACTCTTACTTTTCAAGATTTCGACTATCGGTGTAGTATATTTTATTCATTTTGGCGTGAAAGCGTAATAGATAGGTAGAGTGACTTTCGCATTTATAATATCATCATCATCATCCTCCTGCCCTTATCCCAATTTTATTTGGGGTCGGCGCAGCATGTTTTCTCCTTCCATACTCTTCTATCTACCGCCATCTCACAAGTAACATTCTTTATTACCATATTTACTTTCACACAATCCATCCATCGTTTCTTTGGTCTTCCTCTTCCACTATATCCGTCCACGTTCGTTCATACTCATCACCTTCCTCACATTTATAATACTATTAGCGACCCACCCCAGATTCGCACGGGATAACAGTATTTTCCCACTATTTGATGAATGTCATTATACATATAAACCTTCCTCTTCAATCACTCTATCTATTAAAGAAAACTGCATGAAAGTCGGTTGCGTAGTTTTGAAAATTTAAGATTTTGAAGATTTAGGGACATAGGGACAGAAAAAGCGACTTTGTTTTATACTATGTAGTGATTGCCATACACCGCTACCTCTGACAAGTCACATTTCAGACATACACATAGTTACAAACATAGTGATCTCAAGATCTATGTCACATGTGTCAAGCGTCGCTGAATCTATTTACCCGTATACTGTCAAACACAACTCATGAATAAACAAGCTCTCCAACAAATAGTATTTCGCCAAATAAAAATAAATTATTCGAGATGAAATGGTATGAAAGACGTTGAAAGGTGTATTGACCCTATATTTTTAAAGTGGAGAAATAAGATGACATTGGAGAATAAATTGAAATCTTATTCTGTTATAAACATGAAACTGGATAAACCGCTTATATTTTTGTTTACTGTAAAATCTGAAGGAATATAAAACTTGGCAGACTATTTAAATTCCATTTTGGAAATGCATCTGTGATTAAGATTTTGGCGGTTAAAAAAAAACGATATGTATTTATTACTAGACTAAAGTAAAAAATATGGAATCACAAATCATTTCATTACTGAACCCTAAAACCTCTGTGTTTTACATCACTAATGACCAAAAAATAACCGAGCGTGTTTAACGACTCCTGAAAATATAAAAATGTATATTTTAAATCTGGCAACACAGACGCTCGTTATGTCAGCTGATTATGACGTTACAATAATATTGTATTACATTGTAAAAATGCTGGGGTTTTACTGTGTAATGTAAAATTTTCATTAAAATAATATTACTTCAGTAATAGTGCGCCAGAGGGGTTTTATGATCTTCTTTTGTTTTTATGCCGTGTTTTAAATTAACCGAGTTCAAAAGAAGGAGGTTCTCGGTTTGACCTGTATGTGTGTTTGGTCGTAATGATCTCTCGTTTAGCCACACAGTACACTGAAATTGGTTTTCATCGGTAATTTTTTGGATAGCTACTATTTTTCTTCTTAGAATAAAGTTTACTCTTTAGTTTATCTTTATTTATACTAAACTTGAACTACAAAATAAGTACTATCAACAAACAAACATTCTCAAATCAAATACAAATACAGAACCCAAAATTACAAAAACAAACGCGAACTAATCCCGTGGGCCAATACTTCAACAAATCAGCTATTTGGCAAACTCCACAGTTTAATTAGTTTTATGATCCTTGTACAAGGATTATTGAGGTCTCAAGTATATTGAGCCCGAAATTACGTACATATTTAGGAGATAGGCACCTGTCAATATCGTCTGGTGCAGGTAAGACTAGAGTAATTCTAGGTACAAAGACATAATATTGTAGGTACAAATCATGGAGAACAAAATGATTACTGGAGATGTCATAACGCAAAATCTCAAAAGAAAGTACGGCGTTAAAATGTGGGTGGAAGACGAGGAATATTTCTAGCTCTGCCCTTACACGTCTTCCGCGGAACCCGCCCATTATTTTCAAAAGAATATCACCAATCAATATCTTTCTATTATAATTATAATATCTATTTATCTTTGACTGATTTGGAAGATTGGTTTTGACAAAGGACCCAGACGCCTCGTTAGTTCTAATAACTGATCATGCCTACCGTACGTTATTCTGACCTACAAGTAAGCACCTGACCTACCTTCTTTATGTCATCTCTGCTACCTTTCCTTCCTCCGTGGTACAGATACACAATGTTCTAGGTACAAAGACATTTGATTATATTATCTTGGAAACCACGTGAGTGCCAGTCTCACACATATACTGAAGGTAATTCTTGGAATCTGACCAGTATCCTATTCCCGTACTAAGAATTGAGACGTATACGTGACACGTTTATGAATACATTGGTTAGTAGGTTTAGCGTGCAGACGTAACAATTGAATATACTTATAAACAGACAGAGTTATCGCGGTTTCGTGAACAGTACTATTTTATAAGAATACTAGCTTTAGCCAGCAGTTTTGTCCACTTTACGTTCGTATTACTCCGTGCACCCGGATTAAAGTTACCTATAGCCTTCTTCCCTATAGATGGATGCTATATAGCTTACGTTTTATACGCCTTTAAAGTATAAAAAAATGTCCTATCAAACGAGTAATATAATGTAAGCTTTACAAACGACCTTTAAGCTCATCACCTCGGCGTAGCTTCGCACAATGCTGGCATACCCTCAAGCACCCATTATTCGGCTAAAGAGCATGAACGAAGACATTTAATAACTGGGTCGGAAAATTCGACCTCGAAAAGTTGAAAAGGCGATTCCCGTCCCTCCGTATGGACGATTTAGGGACATTTTTGAACAATATTCTTTGTTGACACGATGCCGCTTTGTATCTGAACAGATGTACCGACAATCCAGTATTTGCATATTAATATATTTTTTTTGGGAAGCGACAGGGGACTGACGTGTTATTATGGGATGTTTGAGTTTACTTTGATTTTCAATGGGTCACTATAATCCTGCTAATGGAGAGTGTATGTGTGTATATTTCTATGTTTGTTACTCTTTCACAAAAATGCTACTAAATGGGTTTCGAAATTTCGCGAAACTTTTATCTATTTACGGGAAGCACCTATCTCAAAATCACATCATATACCTAATTATGTAACTTTCTTTATTTATCAACACGGTGATGTGAGACCAGGTATATGCCTCTCATTATCACACTGTCTATTACTGTGCTATGTTTAATCGGAGGCCGATGACAATAAATGAATAATAATGATATTACTCCCAGCTGGGTTGTACAGCAATTACTATGATGTCACCGCGAGAGATAAGAGCAATATATTGTTACGTGATTGCAAATTGCCGCTGACAGTTAACGGAGTGTAATATTATGTAGAACGAACACAATTCTCGAATTTAGTCCTAAATTCAATTTTGAGATAAACAAGCTTACGGGCTCTTTTTAAAATTTAATAAATAGGTAAGTAGATACCTCAGGGTTTAGTAGGCTGATAGTTTGTTTGTACTCTTAAATCAGTATGGAGATGAGTGGTAGTAGATACGCACATTAGTAAGATCAAGTATTTAGCCGGTATCAAACCGACTAAAATCTGTGAGTCAATTAAAAATTCGGGTCAGCTGTCGGCTAACTATTTAGTGTGCATCGTGCGGGTACTTTAAATAGGTTTTAGGCTTGGTTAAATCAAATGAGTATGTATTCTAGTATACCTATTGGCATACAAAAAAACACCGATATAATTCCAAAGCATTATTCGCAATGATTTATCAATATCCTGAACAACACAATAACCGGCGCGTTTGAACTGTCTCACAACAATTTGTTCGTATTTCCGACACGAGAGCGCTCAGTATCAAATATCTATTATACAGGCAAGTAGTTTTATTCCCTTTTATTGGTATTTCCATTTTTTTTGTTCATTTACAAAAAATATCATTGATATCGATGTATGATGGATTTTTCTGCACTGTTAAACATAGGTGAGAAATGAGATCAATAGTAAGAAGCATTATTTTTATTTAATTAAAAAGATGAATAAATTAAAAAAAAAAACAAAAGAGAAACGAAGTTGTTTATTTGTAAAAAAAACTAAATAAATTCACTTTCCTGATTTTCTTCTCCATCAAAAGCACCGAGAACTATGCATTTTTTTAGTTTTATTTTTTTAAAGTAATGACTTCATTTTATTTGAACAGTCCCACTCAACGCTGTGAAAAACTTGTTCGTAAGCAATTCTCTAAAGAAAACAACCAAAGGTCAATTTGTAGTAACCTTTACTCTCAACCTAGCATTTTATACTTCTACTATAATAAATCTTAAACTAGCTCAGTCTTTCGGTTTTATACTTTTACACAAACCTTAAGAACCGATCAAGCGAAATTATGGCCAACTAATTTATTTAAATCTTTTCGGTTGATTTAACCGTCACATTATAATAACTTGTTTTATCATTTAAATTATATTTCAAATGAAATACAATACCTATCTTATCTTGTGTCTATCTAATGATTCGATATTATAACACAATCGATCCAATTTCGTTAGGTAACATCACTATAACTATCAGAGACAAACTATCACGAAAGAACTATAGCCTATCAATAAACTCTTATTAAAATATCGTCGAGAAAACAATACAGGCGCTCCTAGTTTTCTCGATATTTCGTAAACAATTGATCGAGTGCCGAGTATTCTATTAGCTCGCTTTTGTTCTACGCCCGGCGGACCGTGGCTGAGTGAAAAACGGGAGACTCTCAACCTGGCTCTGTTTTTAACCTGTTAAATAATAATACTGGTTTCAAGTTCTTTGTTTTGTATTTTGGTGAATGTTTTCAGGTATTTGTGTGCTATTTATGAAATATTTTGGGGGTTTTTTGGACGCATTTACGTTTAAAGATAAAGTAACGAAGGCAAGGAGGTCTTATTAAATCAACTTTACCTCTTTTCTAGACTTCATAATTTTTTCTAAATATATAACATCCGCAAAAAGTCCATTTTATTTTTATAAATTCGCACCTTATTGCGCACATACGTTACAAGTCCCTAAATATAGTTATCGCTTTCAAAGCCATTTATTTAGATCCCTGAAAGTTATATATAACGCTTTCGCGATATTTTAAAGTCTCAATTAGATAAGCAGGAACAATATTTATTTAACCGAGTAGCTAACGAGGCGTTAATGTTGAAATAACAATTTTAATGTTATTTTAATGGCCAGGGGACTGACTGCTTACAATAGCTCAATGTTATGAGCTTGGGAAGTGGGAAATCATTTAGTATAATCGTTGTAAGATAATGTTTAAGTACTTTTTACTTAATTTCTCAATAAAATGGCTTAACCCATTGAGATGAACTTTAGCATGGAGATAGATTGAGCTTGAGAAATATAGCAGGTATATTTTGGTATATAGTATCAGTTGTTCCTGCGGGAAACAAGTAATAGAACCATTAATATCAAAACTAATTTTGAAAAGTACTCATAGTTTACATTTACAGCAAAATTACAGCAATTTTACCATTTTATTTACCGTACCAAGTAAACAATATTCATCAAAGTTGTTAATCAATTATCTGATAATTAAAATACAGCTCTAATTGGCTTTCACAAACAATCACAACACTAGCCCATTAATCTTTATTGATGCAAAATATCATTTGTTTCTCAATTTTCCAATTGAACAAACAATCAATTAAACAATAGCATTCATTATCGAAGCTGGGACAAGTTTAGACACACAGTCAGACTGAATTCACAAACAATTAGAACTTAACTTAAACACGTATACAACATAAAGTTTGTCAGACTCACTGGAGTTGCATCAGAACTATCAAATTGAGTTTAGTCGTAAATTGGACAACGGAATGAAGATACGGAGCCGTGACTCCCTTCAGGATAACAGGAAGATAAGACACAGAAGGTACACTATAAGAAATGCTCTAGAAACCATGTCTGAAGGGAAAGCATTTCGTAAATGATTAGGCCAGATGTTTTATTTCATGAAAGTGGGTGAACTATACTTGTGTGAGTGTGAATGTACGTGCATTTTGTTTTTGTATATGTAAGCTCAGGAGTGTTCGGTAATGGCGAAGTAAGAAAACAAGTGTATGTTATACATACATCTATTTGTGTGAATAGAGCTTTAGCTCCCGTGCTTTTTGGGAATAAAATATAAGTCTGACTTTTTCAAAATATTGTCTTGCTTGCACATACTTCACACTGATTTCTTGAATAATACTGTAACTTCAGAAGCAAGTTTATTTGACAACAACTGTATATCGTGTGTAAAATGGTTCACAGTTATTTGTCCAACGTATTCTCAAATGTATTCCTATAGGATATGTATAGAAGGTGTGTAGGCTTGGAGCAGTTGGTTATCTGACTTCTGCAATCCAATTACTGGACGATACCGATATCCTTAGGAGGTACCGTATTCTATGTAAGACAAGATACAGTGAAGTGAAGGTAGGTTTATGTAAGCTCGTGAATTTTTGGTGCTTATCCTACAATTTCTGAACGGTTTATCAAAAACTTTTACTGTATTAAAAAATGTGATTAAATTTTTTTATTTTTTATTTCTGTAATTAAAAAATAATAGGTTTAACCTTACTACAATAATAATAGCAAATTAAACTTTTTGATATTTCAATCAAGATTTTTAATTGACGTTTTTCGCTTCAATGTTTAATGATTCAATTTAATGCCACACCTACGTTTCCCGAGAACTACATACCTAACCTCTTTTTTCTTACTTTGGAAATGAAAACATTACATTTCACAATTCAAATAAAACAATTTAAAAATGGCCTTCAGGGGTACGAAAGAACAAATTCATTCATTTGAGAAAGCAATTAAACTTATGTCGAAGGAGAAAATGAGTGACGTTCAGTGAGCAGCCATCCATTCTGTCAGAAAAGTTTCATAATTTTTGAGCTTAATTCTGTCTAAGAAATCATTTTTCGTTTAACCTAATATTTTAAGGATATTTGATGGATCACAATTTATTGAAAAAAATATGACAAATCTCAAGAAATCACTCGAAGGTACTAATGTTGTGGAATATGTTTCTGAAAAAACAATACACTTACTGAACGATACCTACCTAATCTTGCAAGCAAATTCAAGCTCGAGAATTTGTCAAACTATCAGCAACAGTAGATTAATTTTGTCTCGCCTATTTTTACAAAGAATAGGCCTTCTGTTGCTATTACTGAATAGAAGCCACCCTAGAGGTCCCTCCGGATTGTAGGCGCCAAAGTTTCCTCCGGGAAAGTTTAGATATAATGACATTCTGACGCCCTGAGGGACCAATCAGACTGTTGCTCAAGCGTTTCGGGAGAAACGGTGCGGAATTAATGTATTGGCGTTTCTACGGCTTAATCTTTGACGAGTTTCGCCGAGAAAGTGCCAATATAGAGGATGTTTGGCACAGGTATGTGCTCAGCGATTTTCAACCCTATGTTAAGGTGCCTACGTTTTTATATTCAAGGTTGTGATAATATTGAATAAGTTTGTGATAGTGTGTATTTTTTGCGTGTTTATACGAGTTATTTGTAACGTTGTAAGAAGCCACACCTATTTAGAAAATGTAAGAAGAAAATTTTGGGTAAAATCTTCTAGATATTTTGTGAAGTAAACTTATAATGTACATATACTTCATGAAGCCTGAAATAATCTTCAGGAGCTCGAGACTGTAAGGAAATATTCACTTATAATACCACAAGAGCTTCAAAATTATCGGGTATTTCCCGATAGGTTCGTTGCAAACAAATGAAGGAGTCAAGTTTTTCCTGGAAAACTTGACGACTTTATTTGTTTGCAGGGAACCTTGAGGGAAATGCCAGAGAATTTTGAAGCTCGTGTGGTATTCGCGGGATTATTTTTCCGTCCCAAATGTCGGCCACAACCTGTCAGTTTGACATAGCAACGACCAGAGAAAATTTTCAAAAAATTATCAGTATAATACCATGTAGGTTGTACCACGTGACGTCGAATGGTGCAATTCTATTGGTCGATATTTGGGTCGGAAAAATAATCATGAATATTCAGGTCTTGTAAAGCCTTTTAGTACTTACCTAACATCAAGTTCATCAGATATTTTCTTTTTTACAACTGTCAAAGATGCTGTCATACCTGAAAAAGAAAATATTAATTTATTATAAAAAAATACATATTTCTTTTCAAACTGACGTGTTACATATTTTATTACAAGAATTATAAAAGATATTTATTGTTTAAAATTTTAACCATGTTTTAAACTTTATGGTCTTGTTTTGTCCGCCTTCAAAAGCAGTGTTACATTTTTAACATAGAACACCGCAACCCACTTTGTATTTTCAAGTGAAAAGATAAAAGTAATCTTTACAAGAATTTTTACAAAAAAAAACTTTCTTTACAAACTTCTGAAAAAGGTTTTTCTTAATATTTTCTGTAGGAAACTTAAAATTTCTTAAATGTTAAGTCGCACGAGACAGCTGAATAGCCAGACGTAGACTAACGATGTTTTAAAAATGTCTCATTTAAAATTTTTATAAAGATATACATTTCTAACCGAGACTCTACTTGCATTAAGTACTTACATTTAAAACTAAATTACTAAGAAACTTGACCCCTTTGTTACGTAAGATTTTATTAATGATGGTAAGAAAGTTCTGAAAAATCGCAAAAAAATATGATTTTTTTTTTTCTATCAGGTTAAGTCCTGCGCTAAAAACAGAGAAAAACTTCGTAAGTGTACTACGCAGACATAAACATACATTTCCCTTATTAGGTACCATTATTTTTTCAAAATGTTGTTTCGGTAACAAAAATATGGAGAGGTAAGTACCATATTTTATTATGTGGTATGCACGGGTAGTATCCCGTAACTAAATATGTAAATTTTTATGGATTTTATAACCACAAAATAATAATATTAGATTTTTGCGTAACAATAAATTCATAATTAATAAGATAGGCAAAAAGATAAACTTCATTATATTTTTCAAGGACTATATTTTTCACTATGCATCAAACAAAATAATATGTAGTTTAAAAAGAAAAGTTATAACTGAATATTCATAAAATGAAGGCTTCATTCACAGATCTGTATATAATAAGGACATTATGAGTTTATGTTTGGTACAAAATAAGAAACTGTGAAAGACTCGGAAAATAGATTTCTTAGAAATACGAATAATATTCTGCGAACTTTTCTTATGTTGTTATTTGGTTATGTCAATAGGCAACGGCTTAGATAAACACGAACATTTTATACCAATATACTATCTCTTCTAACAAACTAGAGTTCCGGCCCGATTTCGCACGTATGTCAAAGATAAATCAATAAATACGGTCCTGATGGATTACAGACATAATCCTTTCAGTAATTTTTGAGTTTCTTAAGGATAGACAGACAGACAGAGGACTTTATTTTATGACATGAACTGTGATAAAACTTTTAGTTCTCTTTCATTATTGGCCAAATGTAATGTGCTTCATTATTTTCTAAATAGGTCGTAACCAGCTAAATCAGTTTTTTATATAGCCTTAAATATTAAATATTGTAGTTGAAAGACAGCCCTTTTCATGTTTTAATAAGTATCTAAAGGATAAAAATACTCGTCAATTTTATCTAGTCCTAGAAAAACGGGCAAACTGGCATAATGGAAGAAATTACGACGTCTTTTAGAGATGGCTAATAAGTCATCTTCGTCTAGCAGAAAATATTTAAAGTAGAGTAATAAAGTTTCTTCTAAAAATATTCATTGTGATTTTTTCTCAATCGATTCGATATTTTTCGTTATCATTAATTGTGTATGAGGCACTAGCTTTTTACTGCGGTTTTAGCAGCGACTTGGCGGACAGTTTAAATACATATACCAACTCGTAGATAGTGTTCTGTGTTTTGTTTATGTCAATAGGTTCAACTATGTTCTCGTGAAAGTGTGACAGACAAATATTAGTAAACTATCTTCCTACCACGGTTTCACCCACGTTTCTGCATATACTGAGATTAAATGCGTTTTATGCATTATTACTGAAATGAGCTTTTTTCTAAAATCGGGCCCCATTCGGACTAACGCAAAAACTTAGCTTTAATAGAACTATTAGTAGGTACTATATTAGTAAAGATTCTTAAAAATTAAAGTAGCAGAACTTAAAATCGCGACTCAAATGAACGAAAACGCTTCCAACAATGGCCAGATTCGTGCAAATAAGCCAAGTTTTCGTCGAAAGAGGTCGACGCTCGCGATATGACTTTACGTGAGAACTGCACGGAGGAGGGAGGAGGGGGGGGAGGTGTCTACTGTCTTCAAGTCACGTGAATCAGATGATCGTCAATTTCAGGGATGTCGGCTATTGTTTTTTTTTTAAATTGCGATCGTGCTTTGGTTTCCTATGACGTTGTCTGACCTTCGTAAGCATGTTGGGCTTGGGAATTATGTAGGATCTTTCAAACATATGAAACTGTAAAGTATTGTGATCCTAGTGTTTTGAAATACAAGTTTCGAATTCAACTAGATTATATTTATCCAGAAATACTAGGTACTGACAGTTTCTGAGCGATACTAAAAGAGCTAGCTAGAATTCATTATTGCGATATAAGTGCAGAATCAATTTCCGTACCACCCAATGATGTTGGAACGCAAACTTCGTCTCGAAAACAAACACAGCTGTTGTCTTTCACATACGAAAGCAACTAGTTACTCTCACTACTATGCTAACAAGAGCACCTAATAACTAACCTTTCGGTTAAATAAATCACCCTTCCCCGTACTATATTTTCGTCTAAACCACCCACTTAATTAAAGTTACAGCAGTAATATTTTCGTCACTACGACACCGGTTTGAGCCGGTATGAACCGCTTTGAACCAATTGCCTGTAACTGGTGCGAAGCGGAATCGAGCGGCGTTTTAATTAAACTTCATGTCAAAATATTGCAATGTCGGCTTTTATTAGGCTTTTGTATCAGTATCGTGTCAGTCGGACGGCGGCTGTGTTCGACGTTTTGTTTGGGAAATGGAGAAACTTTATTTTAATAGGAAACGATTTTTCGAAGTAATTGGGAAGTGAAATGCTGTCATGTCATAAATTGAGTTGTTTAATTTACCAAAAAAAAAAAGTAAAAACAACTCACCACAAAAGCTTGTTAGGTCATATTTAGGTGGGTATAATACAGATACATGTAAGACAAATTATAAAACCAAACTTTTCTTTTTAAGAATACCTACCCAAGTATACTAATTATTTTCTTTCTGAAAAGTAAAATGTTACTTGAAGACTAAGGAGCACACGAATTCTGTCTTTATATCAATGTAAGTACGTAATTAAAACTTTTACTTGGAAATATACGAGTCTAGTTCTTATTTATTTACTGTAAGAGACACGTATGTTAGTAAAGACTGAAGTTAGATTGTTCTTATTTCACAAAGTTGTAATTACAAGAATTAAGAACTAATTTTCTTAAAAACAACGTAGGTATTTTATTCGCATGACCAATTTTTTTACAAATGTAGATACATTTCTACGTATTCATTAATTTAGGTAAGCACTAAATAATTTCTTTGAATATTATAGTTTCAAAAGTAATTGTCTGTCGTGCTTTCACACTAAAACTGCTGAACCAATTTAAATGAAACATAGTACACAGATAGTCTAGAGTCTGATAGATTAGTAGTTCGCTGTGGAACACGGGCGGTACCGCGGGTAACAGCTAGTATCAAAACAATTTTAAATTGTCAGACTTTCCATGAATAGAAGGGAAAATACGTACAAGTATTTCGGCGTAATAATTTTAGAATTAATAGTTTTAAGCTGCTTTTACTAAACCCTCTATGTAGAAATTAATGTTACAAGTAATTTCCTAATTACAGCCAACACTACACAAAAACTGACGATGAGTTTCATAAAATTAATCTTTGTCAAAGCTTTACTTAAAATAATATAAGTACCCACAGACTGCAGACTAAATAGTCGGCCGACAGTTGACCCGATGGTCGGCTTTTTTTTAAAGAACATCTGATTACCAATCGTAGATTTCAGTCGGTCTGATACCGACTAAATACCAGGTCTTTGCAATGTGCGTACTACTTCATACTTTATGAGTCCAAACAAACTATCGGCTGACTAAAAGTTCACAGTGTATGGGTACTCTAACGTATAGTGTAGGTCTGTAGGTGTATGGCTAGGAGCACTGGGTTACTAATTTTACACTGCGACGCTTGTCGTTTGTTTTTGTTGGCCAATCACGTTGTAGTAATTAATTTCAGGTCGGTAGTAACAGTTTGGGTTTATAAATTGTACTTACGTATGTAAGACTAGTTTCTGCCAGCGGTTTCACCCACTTCCATTGAAAACTACTTCGAGTTAACGGATAAAAAGTATATTGCCTCGATCGAGAAATGGACATTGAAAGAATGTTTCAAAACAATATAGTGGTCATGAGATTGGCCCGTTCAAACAAATGAGCTCTTTAATTTATTTAAATCTACCAACAAACTACATTTTTCTCTGAAACCAGAACCATCGTACATTATTTACTTAAACAACATTTCCCACAAAACCAATATCCTTCTAACCGAAAACTAACATTAAAACCACGTTCAGATATCCGTGATATCCTCATTCACAGGGGCCGTAATATCAGCATCATTCGAAGTTATAACAGGTATCAAAATGTATTTTATGCTTTATCTTGAGTACCTGCGGTTTACGCTCTCGGTCGCTGTGGTCGTTAGGCGAGTCCGTGGTTGGGAAGCCGAATTTTGTGGCTCTCTCAAGGTTAAGTTCTTCTAAGTTTTTGTGTTAAGTTCTGATGTTATCTGGTTATGAAATATTAAGTTTAGTATCCTCCTTTTGTTCGGTAGATTTGTTTTGTTTTAATTTGCAATTTATTAAACTCGGTTTTTTTACTATCTTATTATAATCCGTTTTTACTACGTTATTAAATATTGGTTTTCATAGTAAAGTATTCAAAAAGTTGCCTACAATAGAATTTACGCTACAACTTTTGAGTTTTCTGTTTACTTTTAGTTGTCAGTTTGAATGGCTATGAATATTCATAGTTCCAGCTGGAATTCTATCGATACGCATGCAAATGATGAAAATAATAAAACAATGGCTGTACTCGAAGCGTGTTTTTTGGCATTATTCTGATAAAAATGCGATCACCAAGCAAATAGTAGTTCCAACTCATCATCCTGTGTTTTACAAGGAGCGACTGCCTATCTGACTTCCTCAACCCAGTTACCCGGGCAACCCGATACCCCGATATCACTTGGTTGTACTTCAACATGAAAAGCAATACACACATTACTACACAAACAAACGAAACCATTCGCTTGATATATTTGTACACCAGCCACACAATTTGTTACCCCCGATCACGATAGCGAAACACGATAAATTTCCAACGGTTATAAACTATTTACTTGTGGTCGGATATCAGTCAGTTCAATCTCTCTCGATTGCCGATCTACGAGATCAAATCTCCCACGGATATTCCGTTTAGACTCTTATCGAAACGTACGACGATTGCAAATGGGGAAATAACTTCGTGAAAATGAGGTTTTACTGTACGTACGCAAATAAGGCTCATTTATACATCGAAGATAATCGTCCAACTAAGGAAAACTGTAGAAAAACTTCAGTCCTTAAAAATTTTCAAAGTTTTAAGAAACAGAAAAAACAAACGATTAATACCAAAACATGGTTGGTCAAGAAGTAGGTTACATGAAAACTCGCGCGTCATACTTATTTATAAAAAAAGTTTCGTTTAATCGACCGATTACGTAACAACTACCAATGAAATTGGTCTTAGGTATTTTAGTTTCACCTGTGTCCCTAAGAATCTTCTTTTCATGCTCAGAAAAAAATATCATGTAATCTTTTCTATGGCGTAATATGTCGTTATCTCTATACAATCTAAGCCGATGAAAACCTACCATACAAACTCGTATTCATATATTTATTTGTAAGGATTTCTCTTGAAATGACTTCTGCGATGCGTGTTCAAAGTTTGATTCTCTGTAGGAGCAAAATCTATAAATCTGAAGTTACAGATGCGCGTTGGACAAAAAAGTTTTTTCGTATTAAATGTATATTTCCCTAGAGTACAATATAAAGGTTTGTCTCTAACACATAAGCAAAAAATCTTTTATATAAAAATCGGTCATTAGTTCACCATAATTTGCCTAGCTTTTTCCCAACTATGTTGGAGTCGACTTCCAGTATAATCTACAGTTTATCATGTTTTCAAAACAAGCACCAAGCGTTGTTTGATCCACTTGATCGATAGGTCCTCGCGACCTTAACTTGGCCACGAGCTCTTTCAAAAATCGCTCACTGGTCGTCGAAAAAAACATTAGGAAAATACGAATTAACATAAAAACGACTAAAAATATCCTTCAAGATAAACAAATACACAAAACGTAAACCTTCCTTACAAATCAGATAAAATCTGCACCTTCAATACTCCTTTCTTCACCCTTCAGTTCCCAAGACACGGTGTATTTAATCCGTATTCGTACCTACCTACCGTGATAGCACACCGTTACACAGGGTGTTCAAAGTGCCGAGTCACAATCGCGACGCGCATAAGAAATGAACCGACTTCAAAACTGAAATGCTGAAATCGTACGCTTGAAATGGTATCAAATATTTTGGCAGAGAGATAAACTTGTTTTGAAAATAATTGTTTTGTATTTGGTTAGTAGATAGGTCGTTTGATTGATGCCGTCAGTCGGTAAGTATTTAGTTTCATGATTAGATCTGGTCATAATAATTTGGTTTTATAACGTAAGTTTGTAGTTTAATGACCAATGTATATCGGTAATTAACTGAATACATTATCTATAGCTATTCATAAATAAAAGGGTTAATACACGTGTGAGTCATATCGTCGTGTCGTGTTACACAGAAGCTAAAACGAGGATCTAAATTATTCACAACAAATTAATCATGCAAACAAAACACTAAACTAAACCAATTTATTATAAGAGATAGGCCCGAAATATGTGAGAATAGGAACGTAATATCGTCTCGGATATTCACTTAGATTTTATATCTCACGCGCAGAGCACGAAATTGTAGTCGCACACACACAAGCTTTTTATTTCGCCCGGCGTAAATAATCCCCCTGCGATCCTTTTACACAAAGACTGCCTATGTACAGGTAATATTATATAAAAGATTTTGTCAGTTGTGTAAGAATGTTTGTTAATAGATTAGCTAAAAGTAATCTTCAGCGAATCTGGGTAAAATGACGGCAAGAAATAGCCTAGGACATGATGGTCATAGGATCTGAATTTAATTTTGCACTTCTTCACACGTCTTTACCTACTTACTATAAAAATCCGTAATGATCTTCTTGTAGAAACAGATGAATAGAGCTGCATACTTTTTAACATTTCTTAAAACGTTTTAAACACAGACGAAATCGAAGCAAGCTGCTAGTCGTCCCAAAACCTAGGTGTGAAATCTGATGTAACAGCGAGGGCGCGAAAGAACCGATGTTTTCGACAAAGGGGCGACACTATAACAAAAGCTTTGTGTGCCAGACGGCTGATCCGATATTTGGCACAAAGAGAACCGTTTAAAACGGGCGTATCAAGCAAAAATTCCAATTATTTACACTCTCACCAAAAGACTTCAAGCGACGATAATTCTGTTAGGGAGTTACGTGATTCATGTGATTTCAGACGATTATACATACACATACGTACAACATAATATGTATGTATGTGTACCTTTTTGCTATTGGAATTTTCCGTTATGCGATTTTCAGTTAGAACCCGTCCTCTGGATTTGTGATCGGATGATCGCTCATACTACATAGGACTTCAATACAGTTAAAATGGTAGATGCATTTTCAGTCGATGTTTGCGTCTATGTTCGCTTTATAATCTGGATCAAAATATTACCTGTTTGTTTGTTGATAGTGGATTTTTTCTATCTGTTGTTTCAATTTACACAAACATTGGGTTCAGCATTAAATTAAAATACATAGATGCCGTATTTTTTATACAAAGCAAAAAGTTTTGCTTTATTTACAGTAGACACAATGATGGCAGTTGTTCTATTGCCGTCTATATATTAGAATGTTAATACACTGCTCCATTTACTTCGTCTGGACGTCGATTCCAGGCTCAATTAAGTTGGAAACGGCTTCTAGTCTCGTGGAAAGTTCTGGAGCCATGAAACCTCCCTTAACAATCAATTACCCTCGAAGCAAAAAGTGTTCCTAATTACATTCTATCTTAGTTTTGTTTAGCGTACAATGTGCTCAATAAGAGCCGATAAACTTGCTCGTATCGACGTATCTCTTGGGATCAAATCAACGGTCACGAGTTCGATGTACCTACATTGCTGGTTATCTTCAAGAATTAAGGAAAGGCGTGCTTAATTCGTGGGTGTAAGCAGCAATGTAATTTTGTGGAAAGATTGAGCTTTATGTAGGTATATGTGACATGTTTAATTATACTGTGTACTGTGTAAAAATCATATGAAACTAATACGTCGGAGGTGGCCTATCCTTAAACGTAGGTATATAATGTAGGTAGAAGTTATTCCCCGTGGTTTCACTTCACCCACGTCCCGAGATAGGTTTTCAGGCTCAAGATTATCTGTGTACCCATTTAAATCGATTTGGAGTTTGGCTTACGTATATGGAGTATAAGTTACGTATGAATAGGGTCGAACTGATTGCTACTAACCAGACGGACACAATAGATTAAAAACTCCTTACTGCCATACTTTGTATTGAAGGGAACTTTTGTACTGTATCGGGCACAATAAGAAACTTCCCTTTTATTCCGCGCTTCATATAAGTATATAAGTATCTTGTCCCAGGCTAAATATGTATCTAGCTAAAGTCAAATATTCAACTTTAATGAGAAATTAGAAAAAGTTTGCGATAGGATTAAGAATTTTATGTAAGCTCTTAAGTCTTGTCAGTTTTACGTTTTTATGTAAATCATGATATAATGTTTCTTACAAGTAGATAATAAAGCAAATGAAGGAAAAATACTCAGACTAAATTGAATATTAACTGTAATAATTCGTAACTGGCAACCGCGGCAAAAAATTGTAATCTCAAGAAGCTGCCTTTTGGCACGAGCAGTAAACGAGGAAAATGTAAATTAAGGTAATTTTCTTAAGCCAATACATCGCTCAAGTACTTTCTGATTGATTGAGTGTTTACCATAAGCTCAATATTTGTTGTAATCTTAGCAAAAACATTATATTTTTGTAGCAAAGGGTTGTGTAGGTACTTTTTGTACCCAATTTTTTTTTGTATCGTGCCCTTTCGACCATTCGTCATAAACCAAAACGGGATAATAAACGATGGCGACTCCCGCGACCAAAGCAATCAATTTCATTTACTAATAAAAACCGTAAATAAAAAAGAATAACTCATCTCGCAAACATCAACGAAAAATTCCCGCGTAACGCAATAACCGTATATCACAATATTACACGAGCTGCGACGAAATACCCAGGGAATATCCGAACGTAACTCGACGCGGGAAAAATACGTATAAAAAGCAATCACGCCGCTATCGCTGGTCGTAGATTGATTTCATTAGTTGCCTATATCGGAAGAGCTCCGTAGGTGGCTGAGTGATAAAATGCCTTTGCCGCCGCATGCTCGGAATATCTCGGCCTATTTAAAAATAAAGAACGCGCGGGAATTTTGACGCTGTCAGACAGTTTGAACGTCACCTTACGTTCTGCATTTGAATAAATAAGTAATGTTATTTTTCTGGATTTTCATAAATGAAATGGTTTTATTATTTCTGATGACTTTCTGGTCAAATATTTTGTAAAAAAGCTTTTTCTACGATACAACTTCTTTAATAAGTATTAGAATCAGAGAAAGTTCTTGCACGTGATTCCATTCTATTTTGAGCGAATTCACACCGCTTAGGTATAGAAATAACCTTTTGGATTCTATCAAGTTACTCGTATCGACAATCTATCAACGGATTCAATCATACACAATACAATTTCATTCTAACTTTTTCAATTTTTATTTCATTTGAAAAATATCTTGCATTGTATTTCAATGAATAACACAATGGGTGCGTAAATATCGCATTTTAGAATAAAAAGCTAGACTGGGAGACAGCTTTTCAATGTAAACGATTTATTTATGAATCGAATATAATATTTTCGAGTATTTTCAAATCGATTGCTAGTATTCGAAAGGCGAAAGGTACACTGAAAAGGCTAAAGGCGGTCAGCAGTTGCAGTCAGCGGCTAGTAGGTATTCAAAATTACCTTTAAACAAACATATAATATAAGTTAAAGAACTTAATTTAAAATCGTTTAAGTATAAAAGTTGAATTATTGGAAATTGTTTAAAAGTGCCATAGTTTAGAAGTTTTCATTTAGCTTTCGCATTATTGTTTGTTTGTAGTTTAGCGAAAGACAAAGAAAGTAATCAAACGATCGGTGTTCGTAATAGTATGGTAGTATCTGTAGATACGGTACGGTCTGCAAAATAAATCTTATTACACACGTCATCCGCTTCTTCATTAAATAATTATTCTTATTACAGTAAGTATAAGATAATAAAGAATATTATGCACAAAAATATTACTCTTTTTGTCAGTCCAGTCACCAGTCCGGTAATAAAGTACATTTTTTAAATATTTTATTTCTGACTTGACTACCTTTTACTCACTTCTTCAGAGGGAAACCAGGTAAGTAGTTTATATTATAAGCTTAATATACTTAAATGTAATCTTCGAGTTAGAAATATAACTTAAATATTTTCCATATAAGAGCTTCCTGAACACACAATGTATTTTTCAAATTCCATCTGCCTACGTGTGAAAACCGCCATTTATTTTGCGGTCAGTACTGAGCATATAATTCTGTATGTTTGTGTTAATTGAGAGCTCGTCGCGACCATTCCGAGGCTGTTGACACGAGCACCCGGGAGCGCTTCTATTGCTCAATTCCAGTTATTATGCTTTACCTGTCTTCATTGTGGAAACACCTTTAATTTGGAATTGTTTGTTTAAAAAAATAAACGCTAGCCCAATGACTTTAGCATATTAGAGACAATTCACTATATGCTAAAGTTAAGGGTGGTATACGGGAGATAAAATCTAGTCAACAGCTATGTTGACTTCGGACAGAAATTCCCTACTCCTAATTATAACCCCCTTTTTAAATATCATCAAATTCAGTTGAGCAGTTTTAACATGAAAATGTTATAAGCAACCAAAAAAAAAATCGTCAAATTTATATTAACTTCAGATACCTGCTTGAAGATAGTTTGAACCCTCACATAGAGACATTGTACTTTTCATCCCTGTAAAGTAAACGAATGACTTCCTTCATAAAACAAGTGAAACCACGGGCAACAACCAGTCACAATACCTATTTATAAAGTCCAAGTATGTGTGTGTTTCTCCATTCATTTAATTAAGTCTTTGACCGGCATTCAGTCGGCGGCCATCGATTCTGTTACGTCTACAATGTTGTGTTCAAAGTGATAATTAGATTTTATTTTTGTACAGAAAAAAAGGACAAAGGGAAAAGGAAAAACGGGACACTATTACTAAGACATCGCTGTCCGTCTGTCCGTCCGTCCAGCCAGCTGTCAGTTGTTCTCATGAGCAAAGAACTAAAAAATAAATAGATTGTTTAGGGTACGCCAGTACAATAAATGTGTTTTTTTGGCTGTTTTAACTTTTCGTTTGCGAGTCTGGCTAGCTCTTGACTGGTTCTTAAATTCTTACAAATATAAGATTTATGGTCAACTTCTGATATTACGAAAAAGTTAAGACCGAAAAATGTGCTCAAAAGCCGGCCATTAATAATATGCTTTACAGAAAGTAACCACGCATTTTGTTGCCACAACATAAGTAAGCAAACATCACCATAAGATCAACTGAGTTTCTTCTCAGAAAATTCTCATTAAAAACTCCACTTCATAAGCCACGTGCCTCAAAAACCGCTCAGCACCGCCTCAATTACATAAATGTTGACTTTACGTTCCGTATCCGGCTGTCGAGTGTCTATTTACACTTACGGTGAGCGAATACGGCCATATTATCCGGCACGCTTCAGGCTGCCGGATGAGACGACTACCGGTCGCTATTTACTCCCATCCGGCTTGCCCGGCCATTTTCCCTCCCGTTACGGTTACTGCTTGAACGTCGAGAGATATTTTGTAATAGTTAGGGACTGTTCGTCAATGTTGATGGCCCTTTACTATAAATGAAATGGAACAGAATTAATCTTGGGCGTATTCTTAGGCATCCATTGGTTCAGCCACCATAATTTATTACTAATCTTATAAATGCCAAACTAACTCTATATGTATGCCACGGTTTCTCACCAAAACTACTGAACCAATTTAAATAAGAACGCACTGAAACTACTGACTGATAGTGTAGATCCTGAGAAAGTCTCCTTTTTTACCAGAGTGCTTAGTGCGAGTTTTCGTGAATTTTTTTACGGACTCACATGAGAGCGCGTATACTAAGATTTGTATGGAACAAAAACAGCTCCACCTAGTGTCAAAAATTGGAACCTGTTTTTGTTCCATACAAACAGTGTTGCCAACAGTTGTAGAAGCTTACCACCAGAGTCAACTTTTAAAACCACCAGAAAACCACTAACAAAAATTTATCCCACACTTAAAATCACCACCAAATTCACCACTAAAAAAATATTGTTTATATTTTATTGTAACCTAAAACAATTTAATCATCCAAAGATGTAACTCGGCAACGATAGAAAATTAAAACAGACAAAGCATTACATCTGTTTAGCAATTCATCCGACCCGATCCGAATCCTTCACAAATTATAATCGGCGTAGTAGTTTCACAAATTGTTTAGTTACGCATTTGACCAATGAATGAGTACTTAATATAATTATATAGTAGTCGTTCACCTTTTTGTTTTGTAGATGCTTTTTTGACATTCCGTGAGACTTCAAATCTCCATAGTAACTCCTTAAAGTTGTACCACAAAACTTACATTTCGCTACTTGACCCGCAGTACTTTCAACATTTCGCCACTAAATAGGGGACTTAAACCACCAGTATTAGTGGAAAATCCACTAAGTTGGCAACACTGCATACAAATCTTAGTATACGCGCTCTCATGTGAGTCCGTAAAAAAATTCACGAAAACTCGCACTAAGCACTCTGTTTTCGGAAAGTGATATCTGAAGCTAGTGTTAAAGTTGAAATTTTATCAACCCAAAAATCTACAAAAAAAAAACTAAAAAAATAATAATAAGTAACATCTTACTAGAGTTATGTAAGAACATCATTTTTTTATATAGTCGTAGGTATGAAGCAATTTATCCAGCACATTCTTGAGCCACGTTCAAAGTGATTGATCTCGGCAACTCAGTGAGTTTTTCCTAAGAAATTGTTTTATGCTCACCGGTCAATCAATGTCGAAGTTAACTAAGTACAAGGATTACGTCAAAATGATCAGCAGTCAAGTTTCTACTACACATCTAATAATAACTAGGATAAAATGAATCATCATCATCATCAGCCTTTTTATCGTCCCACTGCTGGGCTGCGGCCTCCTCTCACACAGAGAAGGATTGAGCGTTAATCACTACGCTTGCTCAATACTGGTTGATGATAAATTAATTATTAGGTATAGTAATGGTTTCTGATGGTTTTACTTGCTGTGTATTGCCCCATTCCTATAAAAAAGAAACAATTTTGCTTACGAAATGAAACTTTTGCAGCTTATTTCTTTTGAGGCGTGTTTTAAATAATATCATCCGTAGGCAAAACGTTTCTTTTTAGAGGAACCGGACATACGTCTTCACAGGCCGGGTAGGGTAAGAGGTAACGGATAACCGTCTCTAGGGGCCAACCTACATCTATACCAATTTGATTTCAATCGGTTCAAACAAACAAACTTAATTTCTCTAAACATTGGCTAAGAATTATAACAGTATTAGTTTGCTTAATATGGGTTTGCGTTTACAAATATCGTTTGATTCAAATATATGTTATTTATAACTTAATAAATCGTACCATTTACTTTTGTTTTATGGTAAAAGACCTCCATTTTCTTTATAAAAGATTGCTTTTCTAATCAAACAAGGGGAGCACACACATGACAAATTAAATTGCAAGCCGTTATTTTTGGACCAGTTCGCTTCAAATCAATCTTTTATCTCAGTACTTTCCCCGAATCCAGTAACAATACCCAACCTTACCAATGAAAGAACCTCTGCTAAATTTCAATTAGTGCGGATTGAAAAACAAATAAAAAGGAATACGAGCCATCATCGGTTTTCAAAGGCGGAAATTAAAAGGCTGGGAGGTAAACTTAGATATTTATTTCAGTGAAAATTAAACGGCGCTTAGAGTTCAAAGGAGATCCGGTAACAAATTTGCAATGTCGGCCAGAATTGAGAATCTTTATTTAATAGTGGTCGGATAACAGCTGTGGATGATAAAGACTGATGCCTTGGCCTGAGTCGATCTCAAGGTAGACCGAGTTTGAATTTAAGCCTGATAAAAGTAGGCTCTTCAATCTTAGTTACCTGCCTAAGAGGTTTTCTTCGGAATTTTTGAACTGATTTTAAGTTCGCTTTTGTGTAATACCAAATTATATGATTTTCAGTACCTTTTTTTATCGACGTAAAATCATCAATTAATGACCCCTCCCGCTGTGGGTTAGCAGCGGTGAGGGAGTGTCAGACTCTTACTGACTAAAATCGTCGTGTTCCGTCATAGGCCTTTTATGTACCAGGGCCGCGGTATCTCTTTGCTGGGCCCCGCTGGGGTTGCTGACATCTCTTTGAGGAGCGCGTGGAACAACGCGCGCCGTCGACACGGGTCTGTCGTCTAGAAAGACAGAGGGACGATGAGCCACCCGAACTCACCGCCCACAGACCCACGCCTACGGTGGCCGGGAGTCATCTCGCGACACCCGGCGCCCATGGTGTCTACCTGGTCCAGCGCGGCGGCCGGGATGAGAGGTGCGGATTTTCAGTACCTCAGAGCCAAAATAAGTGAGCAAGAATGTGATGTGAAACTTCGTCTGTCGGTTTATTTAACATCCAGTTGATTGCATACTTTATCAACACGATGAGATAATTTAGCAACAGTTTTGGGTCAAAGCGGAACAGGTTCTTACACACTATGTGATTTGAATTTTAAGTTTTTTCTTATTCAACGCATAATAGTCTATGTATGTCATTTGTTGTGCTTTTAAACGGAAAGTGTGAAGCCGCCAAAAAAGTAAAAAAAAATATGTGTGGGCGAAAATTAACAATCAACTCTGTAAGGCTCTTCAACACCAGATTGAGGTCTTAAAAAGGCAAAAAAAAATATTTCAGCAAGAAAAAAAATATATAATGAAACATTTTATATTAGAAGGAGGCGGTATTCGGCGTTTTTGCAACAATTCCTTACACTAGCAACGGAGAAAATGTTCGTAATAAAAACATAATAAGCTTAGAAGGGTCGTGATACATGAGAAGACGCGGCGCGCATATCTCATAGCAGGACCGATAAATAACTCTAGGACCAGACTTATTGAGAGACGGTATTTTAGACTGTTTGGAAATAACTTTATTATCTTGTTAACCGATATTTATATAGATGAAAAGTGTTATCTCGTATTTTCGAAGTGAGTTTTTTCATCATGTACCTATATTTGTATACCATACTGTTTACCAAGTCACAAACATGAACTAGGTATTCAAAATATGACAACGTGCTCATCAATTGCATTATTCTTTATCATCTTCATGCCTTTATCCCTATTTTCATTTGGGGTCGGAGAGAAGAAAAAGGCATGTTGTTTGACTCACGAATATTGATGACGAATACACATTTGATTCAAAATATAGCTAATCTTCTATAAATCAAACTATGTACCATGTAGGTAGGTCAAAAAAACTTTTTACAAAAAAATAAAACCGACTCCCAAAAACACTGAAAAGCAAAAAAAAACTATTCTTAGGTGCATCGGCCTAGAAGTCAGTGTCTAATGGATGTAACTAAGTTTATTTCGCCACCGACTTCTAGGCCGATGCACCTAAGAATAGTTTTTTTTTGCTTTTCAGTGTTTTTGGGAGTCGGTTTTATTTTTTTGTAAAAAGTTTTTTATTTTTAGCTTTTCAGTGACAAGCATAGTTGTCACTATCCGCATAAGTGTAAAGTTCTTATCAATACGAACAATATAAGCCCAAACACGAGGTAGTTTACATATTCAATTGTCGAGTTCCCTCGACCTTCTCTGGTCTCCATCATCAGGTCAGCTTCAAACCTTCACTGTTGCAAAGGTCTTGTCAATACGAACAAAATAAGCCCAAACACGAGGTAGTTTACACATTCATTGTTCAAGTTCCCTCAACCTTCTCTGGACTTCATCATCAGGTCAGCTTCAAACCTTCACCACTGCATAGTGTTATCAGACATACGCCTTAGTGTCAAGCTTTTACCCTACGTATGCCTACAATTTTCGAAAGTTGCCCTCGATTTCTCAGGGTTTCCATCATCAGATCCTGACCTGGTGACTATGGGACCATCTGGGAGGTAAACCCTATTAAACAAAAAAAAAATTTTGCAAATCGGTCCAGGCGTCTCCGAGTAATCGGTGAACATACATAAAAAATAAAATAAAAAAAAAAAGATCCCGACGAATTGAGAACCTCCTCCTTTTTGGGAAGTCGGTTAAAAATTAACTCGGATTCGAACCTATTTGAATTTAGTTCAGGTTGATCAGTCGAGGGTAACCAGACGTAGGATTTTGCTGCGACACGTAAAGGAATGATTTCATCATTAAACTTGAGATATTATCAATCAATTAAAACCTCTGAAGGAATGTCTGTTAAAAATAAAGCTACAATACCTAAATATATTGACATATTATATTTTACTTTGGTATATAATACAATTGAGCCTGACAAGTGTTACATTTCACGTTCGCCAAATTGCGTGTTAACCTTTTGTCTCAAGGTGAGATGATATGATATAGGATTTTGGTAACTGATCCGGATTTACTAGTGAACATATTATTTAGTACAATTTGTAATAGATACCCACGTGGGCGGTAAGTATTGGATAATCCGCGATAGGCGGTGCAGCGGATCTCATGTTGTATTAACTTCTATGAAATTCACTCAGACCTTTGTCGTGAACACCGCCCGACCGCGCGGTTGTGTGGTTATCTCTTAGCCGCGGAGGTAACCGCGCCGAGAACGATAAATATAATAAATCAGGCATCGCTAAATCGCGATTGAATCGCGTAATTTTCGCTTTATGTAAAAGGGTAAACAAAAACCTTGCACCTACCACTGCTATTTCTCCACCACCTAAAGGTAGACTGGGAGAAAACGCCTAAGGCGTTAAGTCCGCCATTGTACGAAATGTGCATGAAGTATAAATAAATAAATAAATAAAATAAACCGGTGCTCAGCGCGCCTTTCCGCGCGGAAGACCGTTATGAAATGCACTTTTCCGCCGCCGCCGTCCGCGGTAGGTAATGCTCGTTAAAGGCGCTGATCTATAGACATTTGATCATTCCCACGCAAAACAAATGGTTATTACTCAGCGTTTTTCGGTTAACCCCAAATCTACTGCTCAATTCAATTTATAGAACAAAGTGTCTGTTGGCATTTAGATCTTATCTTGATGTTGAGATAAAAGGGTTAAATTACTTTACCAAGTGGAACTTTTAAAGGATTCCTTATCAATTTCAATATTTTGGAATAAAATTGTAGGTCAATTCTACGGTTATTTGTCACGTAATAGATAGATTCTACCAAAATTGTTGACGAACAAAAAAATTGTACGCGTCGGCACGAGTCTGCTAGCATGTGTTCGCGCACAAATGTTGTAGTTTCGCCGACATTTCAAAAATGTTCGCACGCAATATTTTACTATTTGCTAGAACGAGCAGATCAGAAGATTCATTTGTGTGTGTCACAGTGCCGCAAACCGGTGGAAAAGCAAACATGCAATATCTCAGATTTACTAGGTTAGGAGGTAGGATTTACATCAGAATATCAGAACAGATAATCCACTACATCCACATCCACTACGATATACAACCCTAAAGCCTATAAGCTTTATGTATTGCTTATTGTCATTTGCTACCATCTGTCTATGACTGCTCTCAATCACATAGGTAGAATCTACTAGCTACTAGGTCGGCTTCCAGTCTGATACCTTAGAAAAAAACTTAGTTCATCAGAAATCAACTTCCAAGCTTATTATTTGTCTTACATATACCTATAATGTGGGTATTTTATTAGTTGAAATGTTCGTATTACATTATGATAATTTTCATAGTTTTGTGTTTTCGAAACTGACCCGGGTAATATGCTGCCAAATATCCGAACTATAAAGACTGTCCGTAGTTTGAAAATTAGAAAATTAGGCGTTTTAAGTGGACTGTATTTTTGGTTGAAGGATGATGGATAGATGGTGAGATAAATCACTTTTTTCGATACAACTAAAATGCTTTCAATAAATTTTTATTACATTCACCTACACATTATAAGATCGGTGTGCATTTAAATGATGTATGTGCTGTGTGTCGGCTGGGAGATAAGCCGCTAATCCGGCCTGAGCGAAGAATAGCCGGGAAATGAGCGAAGCCGCGGGATAAACGATACACGGATATTGTTACTTTGTTTTTATTATCACAGAATATTGCAAAAGTATAGGAACCCGATTTTTACTTTCGTTTTATATGTTCTTGAAGTTTTTATGTTCCCATAAACTAAAATTTAAAGGTTACGCGGTGGTAAAAGATAGCTATAAAATCACGTCAGTTTTCCGAAGATATTTGGTACAAGGACTGTGAAGATTCATATTTTATATAGTTTGGTAACATTTGGCAATTCAATCCAGAACACATATGAAGTTATGAATCTCCTCTCATACTAAAAAAGCTGAATAGTTGTCTGAAGGAACTTATTTGAATGATTTCAGTATTACATAGTCAGACGACTTCTCACCCAGATGCGTGGAGTAGTTCCCGCGGAATGCGGGTGAAACCGCTGGTAGAAGCTAGTTACCATGTGATACTTAAAACGGTCCAGGAAACTGATATAACCGAGGTAAGTGGGTTCAATTCCCTGGACGTCCTTGATCAATACTGATGAAAAAAACACATTGTATGAAAATCGATATATCTGTTATTACTTAGCAAACTCGATGCCATATTTACGCGTATTTTTCACCAGGCTGTTTACAGTTTCAGTATAATTACTTAGTTTCAATCAGTTTTACATCAAAGAACGTAACATAAACATACATATTATATTTGTGGTGAATTCTCGTTAGCGAGATAGCTCGAAATATCGCTTTCAACCGGATCACTAACAAGATTGTTATTGTGCCTACCTCTAGTGTCTACTGGTTTTTATTTTATTTTAATGATACGTAGGTAAATGATATCAGTTAGCTGTTTGTTTAATTTTTAGATATATCACATTGTAACATTGTCACGTCTTTCAGAACAATCTTTAAACTGGCTTCTGCCAGTAGTCCCGAATAAAAGCAGTCTTCATCTAAAATGCTAAATGAGTTATTTATCACTGAAAAACATTTTCAAATCGGTCCAGTATTTTCTGAGATAAGCGCGTTCAAATGTTTGGTATTTTTCGTTTCTATCGCATAAACCTTTGCTTACAATCCTAGGACCAACCTAATTACACCCGAAGCCGTATGGCCAAGGATTTGGCTGACGGATCGTCATGTTACGTCAACCAGTCTCGAGTGCCCTACAGACATACAAACATACAGACACGCACGTTTGCACATAATTGGCTTAACTCGCCACTTGACGTGACGTCAGCCACGTCAACAACTTTATTATTCATTGGGTAACGTGACGTCGAAGATTGTGTTTTGTTTTGTCATTCGAGTTTATTGTTCTTGTGTGAGATGTTCCGAGGAAATTGTTTGTCATGACATAGGAGAGAAAGATGTGTTGTAGGTACCTACTTGTTTTTTTTTTTGGAGGTTATACCTATGATGCGAGTTTTTTTCTATTTTTCTGGGTTTTCTGTGGTATTATGTGGGTCTTAAAACAGCTTAGATTGGTAGTTTACTGCAGATTAAATTATTTTTGTCTTCCATAAAGTTCGGTCATAAACAGCGTTACTGATTGGGACGAACTTAAAAATTCATTTTATATAATCCATTTTAATTTCGCTAACCTATAACTCACACATAGAATGTCACATCACTCCGTAACATCGCGTTTAACAAATTAAATTGTGATTTAAGATTTTACATCGAACAGTTTGAGCCGAGAACTTTCTAGAAACTTTGGTCATTAGACCTCTTTAGTATAATCGGTCGAGGTGGAATAGTGAGCGGGAAGCGGTGAGCGAACTTTCGGAATTAACTCAGTAAGTTTTGTAAAAATGTATGCGGATTTATCTTCCTTAACTCTCCAACTATAAAGGTAGATACTTTAATTGATTTTCTGGAAATAGAAGTACAGATTCCCAAATGAATGGCCCATGCCGCACGCACGACATTGCTATATCGTAAAAACTCAATATGTATGGCAATCAAAACTTATAAAAAGCTGGCAAATTATTTAAAGCAAGTATCTTAAAATCTAAAATTGAAAAAGAAGATCTTTGTTTTCTTGGGTTTTTTGTGATTTACTAATGAAAGATCCCGACAAGTTCCTGCACAAATATAATCGTGGTTTTTTAGAAATCTTATAGAATACTGAAATCAGGACAAATTACAAACTAAACAGACTCTTATAAAATACTGAAACCATGAACTCAAACCAGGAAAGTGGCAGTTTGACCCTTGCATCGCTGAAGCATAAAAAGCTAACAAAAGGAATAGAATATTCAATGGAATATCAACGCTACATACACAGCGGTATTCATATCAGACCCTGCATAATTTGAAAAAGATAATACAACACAATTTTAACAATAACATCTCACAACGCCTGTTATCCCCAAAGTGATTGACAGAGGTGCACTTATAAATATGTATGTACGAGTATGTATACATTTTCGCAATGTTACGTATTTAGCGCTTTCACACTAGCCAATTTTTCGCTCGGTATCGCGCATCAACGCTAGATTCTTTCAGACGGTATCGATGAGCTACAACAAACAATTGACAACTAAGTACTGGTCAAAAATTATGATACCGTAACCTTGTGATAGGTTCGAGCGAAGACGCTCGACAAAACCCACTAGTCTAAAATCCTTGTAAAATGTTTTTAGCTCACTATTTTATCTGCGTTCAAAATTCCTATTTCAACTTATCGAAAATTCTACAACGTATCAATAGCAAAAATCAAGTTTACAAATAAATCCCTGAACTTTGAAACATACGAGCGACACCAGTCGTAAATCCTAGTCTAACATATAACCTATTATGTTCTAAACGACGTATTTAACCTTCGAACAGTGCCACAGCCTGGTACTAACTACACACACACACACAGACAGACATACAACCCGACTGCGGTTGTGCTAGGTACTAACTTAACCAAAGATTGAAAGTCGGCGATTGAAACGGCTTTATTTGGTTTAAATGTTGTCGCTTTTCAAGGTTTTTTAAATAGTGTGTTGTCATCGTGACTAGAAGCATCGTGTATAATATATCCCACCCAAAACAAAAATGTGAAAGACTGCCAAGTTCGATAATATGGGAATGCTTCGCCTATAAAAGAAGTGAGATCTGATTAAGTACCAAGTTCCATACACATACCTCAGTTAAAAATAGTTACTTTTTAATGACGTTACTTGGCAAGTTTCATACACCTTGTTATAAACCTACTAAACGCAATGAATCAAGTATTTAATTTTCTATTAAAACTTGCCAAGTAACATCATTAAAAAGTAACTATTTTTAACTGAGGTATGTGTATGGAACTTGGTACTTAGTCAGATCTCACTTCTTTTATAGGCGAAGCATTCCCATATTATCGAACTTGGCAGTCTTTCACATTTTTGTTTTGGGTGGGATTTCATTTATTTTTGTAAGGTTGTTTATTTTATTTTTTTCTTATGATGAAGTTAGTTAAAGAAATGTCTCATTTATACTATCTTTTAGATTTTTTAATATGCACTATGTTTCTTACAAAGAAATGAACTAGATTAACTAAATGGACTAGATTTACCAACTGACTGACATTACATGTTATCATATATTATGATCGTGGATCAAAGTTACACATTTGTTATTTTCGAAAGTGATTCACACTTGGCCGTTTTCAGATTTTTACTTTACTTTGACTAAATACAAACCTTTGTACCATTCGAAGATATAGTTTATAAATATAGATAAATTTAGTTCGTTTTAGTTCCTCAGGGGTATAAATTTACACCGGGTACAAAACACCTTCATTATTTTGAAACCGACTCACACTTGGCCATTTTCAGATTTTTCCCTTTACCTTGACATAAAGACCTACCTCCATGCCAAATTTCAAGTCAATACGACCATTGGAAGTGGTCTAGGTTTTTGATGAGTGAGTCAGTCAGTCAGTCAGTCAGTCAGTCAGTGAGTGTATAGTAAAAATAGCGATTTTCTGACGTCAATATCTCAAGACCTAGAATAGGTATATTAATGAAATTTTGTATTTTAGATAAGTGAGGGAGTCTCAACAGATACTAGAAATTTGAAACGCGTAAATAAAATAGATTTTGAGTTACAGGGGGGTCGAATTTGGCCCGAAATGGTTCGTGTAATATAACCCACGGCCGGTGTGTCGCTTTTTTTGCTCGAACTTGGCGGACACACTGCCGTGTGTCTAGATTATATGGAATCAATTTGGTTGCTAAGTAGGACTTAAAAAATAATACGCCAACGAGAAGAAGACCAGGGAAACGCTGAATAGAAGACTTGGATAGATTCCTTGTGGACTGCCCGCAAAAAGGAACCGATAGAGATAGACGGAATGTAAACTGGGAGGCCTGTCCAGGAGTGGAATAGTGTAGACTTGTTTAGTAATTTGTTTAGAGTATTTGTGAAGTCTCGGCAGTTCACGATATTTCTAGGAGCCTCAATGAATTTGGAGGTACAGAACATGTCTACAAATCCATCATGCTTTGTACAGCAGTACTAATGTTTCTGTCCATTGGCATTGTTCGTCGTTAATCGCCAATTATGACACCTAATCCTAATCCCATTATTTTAGTCTCAAGTTTCAACGACTTTGGAATCAAATAACGCCTCCAGCTAATACATTAATTAAATATTGGCATTAAAATTTTAATTAAACAAGTAACTTTTGTTCAAATGAAATTCTTTTACTTAAAAAAAAAAACTTTTAAACAAAGTTAGAGTTCGTTTGTCTCCATTTTAAAGTTATTTTATAATAGAATAATAAAAATACTCATTTATCTTAATTAATTCTTTGTTCTATTTTTTTTCTAATTTATTTTCCACCTCCATTAATATGTTGTTATCCAAATTCTAAAGGTAGCGTAAACCCAAAATAGTTCCTAAGATTTAATATACCCTATAGATTTCTCTCCAGAATTTTTTTTCAAAAAACAATCATAATATACCAACAGGGAATAAAAAAATTTAGGATTCAAACATGAACCATTATAAGATACTCGTCCGGTAACCTTATCTTAAAATTATAATTACCCAGATTCAACACAGGGTTTATCTTCTAACCATCTATGATAAGGGTTAAGAGACTTGAAACCCAATTACCGTTAGTTCGATTCCCGGGTGAGTCTGTACGTCTCCGAGACGCAAGTACTTATACAATTTAGATTTAAACCTAACGGAGCAAGGGTCCCCCAGCGATCGCTATCTGATTAGATAATTTCTGATTACTTAGAACCCCAAAGGTATTGATGGACCTTATTATAAGTTTCGTCATACATATGTTTGTTCCAAGCAACTAAATTGTGTCACCTACAATTTCTAATTTGTTTTTATCCCAAACTCATTCACAAACGTGATAATTTTGTGCCTTATTCATCGAAAAATCATTCAATATTTCTCTTTATATAGCGGGACTCAGGTGAGTGTAGGTCAATATTAAGAGTCCTTTTTTGATCTCATACGTAACATATTTGTAAGATTCCACGGATCAGAATAAAAAATCGCTTACACGTGCTGATAAATGTATAGTAGATACACTTTACCAGTAACTCTAACAAGCAATAAAGCTAACTACCTGCCAATTGAATTGCAGCAACAAAATTGGTCAAAGCTAATCGGCTTATATCGTAATTTCACGACATGCACTCAGCTTAAACCAATCCCATTTCGACCATTTCTCGATCCATACAATAGGCAACTAAATCGATTGTCCTTCGAGCAAGATTACCTAATTCCGCAAATAGGTCGCAAACATAAGATTAACTTATCAAAATTATAAATTAAAATGATTTAACATCAAAGATAAAGCTAAGGAAACGTGTTAAGCCTGCATTAGCGTGACACGTAACGTGTAACTCGTTATTCGTAACCGTGACTCGGTATAATCGTTACGAGTACGTGCCGAGACATAATCGAATCACTTCTAACGTACTTATAACTGTCGTCTCGATCTCGTTGAGTTCGGTCGTTTTGATGCGTATTTTCATTGTATTTTAATCAGTTTTTGAAATGTGGATCATTATGTTAACGGGACTTTGATTTGTCTTTTTTATTTTCTGTTTTCTTTTCTTTTTGTACTTTAAATGTTTTGTTTTTCGGGTTATTAATTGGAGGATCGAGTTCAATTCGTAAAATATAACCAATTTAATTGATTAAATTTAGATTTAGGTTACTTTAAAATAATGTACAGTTTCTGTAAACATGATATTTTTTTAATTTTTAACAAATTATTTTCACGATATTTTTGAAGTTTATTTTAATTCTTATGTTCTGGCTTCAAAAGAATATAATTTCAAAAATATATAATTCGGTTACTACCTGCCACCTCCAAAGTAAGAGTGCGATATTAACTCAAAGAATATTAATTGGATCGCCTTAAGAGGCACTTCTTTGACCTTTTAAACACGAAAGTTAATTCATAGAGACGTTTACAAAAGCTTGTTATTACGAGTTAGGAGCTCACTTATATTGTAAACTTGTCTTTATCGGATTTCAAACGGCTGGAGGCCGGGTGGCAGGGATCGTGTTGGCAAAATCCTGTTGGAACGAAAGTTTATTAAACTAGATTTAGCGTTAAGCTATTTTTCGAAGGACTGACGGTGGTACCTTTTGTTGCTGTCCGCATCCTAGTTAGTTAATCTATGTATAAGACTTTAATTTAATAGACGCATAAGTTTTCTCGTAAATACGTTAGTAGGAAGTTACAGATAAGAAGTTATTATACATGTAGTTATTATACATACTAATAGAAAGACTTAATTAAATAATAATGAGTAGATGGACTAGTAAAGTTTGAAAAAGCTGGATATGAAAAAGATGGAAAAATATGCTACGTCATATTCCAATCTTAAATATTGAGGCATTTGTGCAATGTTTGGATTTTACGCGTACCGTAAAGAAAATCTAATCCTATCTTGCGATTAAATACGTAGACAGTAAATATCACAAAAGGTGAAGTCATCAGGTGCCAGAAGGAAATCGATTTAGGAAAATCGTATCGAGTTCCGAGGACGAAGTCGTTTGCATCGATAAAACAGCTTCGCTCTCGCTTAAATCAATTTATTCACATGTATGCAATATTGCCACTATATTGGCTGTGTTACTATGCAGCGTTTGATTGCATAGAGGAACTCACTCAGCCATTCTATACGGCTTGTATGCACCAATGCACTTGTGAAAACCTACTGGGATTCTAAAAAACATTTTCATGAAATAAATGTTTTTTGTACTATCAACGAATAGATAAAACTACTTTGAAAATATGCATGTCAATATTTTTGAATTCAATCGTCAAATGCGGTGTCCCTCGGGGTCATATACTAGGGCCTTTATTTGACTCCATGTTATGAATAAAAGTCCTCTCTTCTGTGTCACTGTGTTTATGTTTTCGTAAACTCAACAACTTCTAAATGTTAATAAGCAAGGTATTATTTAAGAGGAAATCGAGTACAAGAGTATGAAATAAATATGAACACACAAATCGTCGTACCAAAGCATATCTCAAAAGCTTTACCCAAAATAAAGCATGATATAATATTTTATTTATGTTTTAGTTGTACAAGTGATGTTGTGATAAGACGGGAGGTAGAATTAATGTGGCGTGTTATCTCACCGACCTCCATTTTGTCGTCCGCTTTGAACTAACTTATCATGGGCATCTTTATGTAAAGGAGCTTTCACAGTTTCTCGAGATTGCGTAACTTTGTGTGGAACAGAGTTTTCTAGGTCATTGTCAGGTAGAGGGAAATTCGTGAATAATCTGGCGATCATGTTTCTTGAAGCACCTGATGCCTAAAATGTTGTTAAGTCTGTTACGGCTGTTGAGAAATGGAAAAGTTTTCTATTATAAATGAATTTTAAGACGAAATATAATTAATGATTATTTTTATGTAGGGCTCATTCCTTTGTTATATAGTGAATGTTAGATCAAGGTAGCGATGGTTGAATTATAAAAAATCTGGGATGCGGAGTAAAGTGTTTTTATTTGCGCAAACTAATTCTAGTAGTTTGAGGTAAAATCCGAGGTAAATTACCATACCTAATTACAGGTGCTGCTTTATGTTTTCTTTGAACACTGTTTCTGCCACTTTACGGTTTATTGTTTATTATTTCTAATTTCCTTTTATAAATTGGAAAGCCTTTCCCCTCAGACCGTTTTGCCATCCCGTCGTTTCTTTGATAACTAAAACAAATAGATTTGAATTCTCATTTCAAGGTTACGATGGTCGAGTCGTTGGCTTTAAATAATTTGAATTGTTCATCTTTTATGTATTTCAATTTGTGAGAGCTCTTGAATATCTTAAATACTTGTAATAACATGAATTAATTAAGTTATAATTGATGTAGTTATTTGTAGAATTATTATCGTGTTTCCACTCGAGTTACAAGCTTCACGACTTCATTTGTTTTAGAGTAGGCAAAGTTGTACCACGTGATAACTTAGCACCGACGTAACGCATAAGTTTATAGGTAAAGTACTGTTAGTATATTGTACAAACTTGTAGCAATTGCAACCACAACGAGAACTTTATATACTACACTTCATAAACAACCAAAAAATATCTTCCCCTTTTTATTTTAATATTCATTCGACTCACATTACGTAGACTGGAAATGCTAGAAATTATCCGTCCCACGAAAACAATGGTCTTTGATATTCTAAAGCTTGTGCCTGACACACTGGACAGCTGGACGGTTGGACATTCTATGATATGACCACAGAGATATAAGATAAAGCGCTTTAAAGCCATGAATAATAATAATATAATAAGGTAAGAACAGTTCTACGTATTTCGAAAGGTACATTATTTTACAAGTAACTTGTCGTCTTTCCTTTTCCTGTGTTGGGGTCGGTTTCCAATCCAATCGGATGCAGCTGAATACCAGTGTTTAACAAGGAGCGACTGCCTATCTGACCTCCTCAACCCAGTTTCGCGGGCAACCCAATACCCCTAGATAAGACTCGTGGTCAGACTTACTGGCTTCTATCCGTAACGACTGCCAACGATGTTCAATGATAGCCTGTGTGTGTATTTTACAAGTAACTATAAAATGCAAAAAATAATTGAGGTACTCTACTGCCTTCCTTCTTCTCGGTAGCTAAATGTTTATTTGAAATTGTTTTTTCAAATAACCGATTTTATAAGCCGAGTCCCGGTTGGGCGCCAATTTCACAACTCTTTCAAAATCCGTAATGGGTTCGATGATTAAATAAATATTATCGCTTTCTGAAAGAAAAATAAAGGTAAAACTACCTTCTAAAGTAAAGTGTAATAATTGGACCATTTTTTCAAATGCGAGGATTTAAAGGAAAAAAGATAAGCGGTGAGATATAATACTAAAGATAGGCCGCGAATTCGAAGGTAAAAGCTAAACGGTTCAATCGTTATCTTTTCTTTATGTTTGTAAGTGTTTTTAGGGGAAAATGAAACAAAATAATAGAAAAGCTCATTTTTTTTATATTTAAGCCTTACATTGTGCCTACCTACAGTCGATAGAGTAGTAGATCAAAAGTAATTATAATAGTGTGTATTCTTATTATGAGGTTATTACGAAAATCGTGAAAGATACGCTACCTAAGGTATTATGAAGATTAATAAACATACACAAAATCAGGTTTTTCTTTCAGAAATATTTCCGAGTCCGAGTCCGAGAGGTATTTCCTAAGATTAGCACTTTTAAACAAACAAACAATAAGACTCCAGCTTTATTATACTAAACTCTTCTAAACCATATGGTATCGTAACATTAAAATAACTAACCCTCTGGCTATTTTGTCAAACATTACCCATAGGTAACATGGTAAAGGGGCCAGCAATCAGGTTTTCCGAGAAATTTCATCAGTACTGTTCCATGAATACGGTTTTCAGTCGCTACCTGCATATTTTGTTTTAAAATCCCATTTCCGTAGTATTGGAATAAGTTTGGTTTTCATGTGGTTTTTCCACGTATATTTATTTATGGGTAGTTTAAGCTGACTGGCTGGAATAACTTCTGGAATCTTCTTCCCGAGTTTGCTTCATAAATTTTCATAAAATGAAATAATTATTTAAAAGGTTCATTTTGACAGATAATGAAAGAAACGAAAGTAAAAAACTATATACATATATTTGACAGATAATGCAACAAAAAGTAAAGATCTATTTGAAGGAGAAATAAATCAATTTTACCTTTATAGAATAAAAATCATAAGTGCTGTCAGTCCGTAAACTACTGAACCGATTTGAGGGCAATTTAGTGCACAGACAGAATGGGTAAAGGCTACTTTTTATCTAGAGAAAAAGTAGCCTACAGTATTCCTCAACAACTATCTAGAAATTCCTATAATTAACAAGTTTAATCAAAATCACATGCTTTATACTATTAAACTTATAAAACATTTTACTTACAAGGCAAAGCTCGTACAAGACCTAGTTTTATTAAGCTTGGTACAAATTTGTGGAAATTTCGACAAGTTTCAGCGGCTATTCTAGAAGTACCAAACTATCTAAGTTTTAACATAAGTATGGCCGGTTTAACGTCTTCCAAACTTGAACAGTTCCGATGCTCCAGCGCTATGAAATATTATAAAGCCTTATATTAATATACGAACAGTTATTTTCCCAGTTATATTCTTAACAAACTTAATAAAACAGTTAAGATGCTGTCTACTCATTTAAATAACTTTTGAGCCCACCATTATACCCACTTTTGAAACAACCTGTAGATAAAATAGCATCAAAGGCCTCCATAAACTTCAGATCTTTTATCTAAGAACATCAAAGCCATCAAAATACGACATCAAAGATAAAAACATCGAACTTTCTAGAAGTTGGAAAACATTTTCTTATCAATTCTTGGTAGCAACATGTATAAGAGCATCGCGGTCTAATAAATCCAGCATAAAGCGCTTTACACCGCTGCCTGTAGGATATCGGGAAAGCCACTTACTACAGCTTACATAACTGAGTGCATTTGGCGAGCCTCGCTGCAGCAAAATGTGGATGCGGTTTTAATAGGGTTGCTACAAACTATTCAAATTGAAAATTCTCCTATTCCATTTCGTATTCATAAATGTTGAATTTGTTTCTGAAAGGATGATGTTGCTCAAACAGTGTTTAATGTACAAGAAAAATCTACTAGCATTGAATAAAAATGTTTCGCTCGAATTTTCTTTTGCTTACGTTTTCTTCGGTATCTTTTCGTATTTATTTTATACTCGCATTATTATTTTACTAGCAACAAAATGAAATATTCGACAATCTGAGCATCGAATAGAAAAATATGACATCGCAATGAATATTGGAACGTTGTTGATTTAAATGGTATTTGTATATATTGTGTGGCAACCCTGGCGTGTCGTGGGTGTCTATAGGGCTGGCAACGTGCAACAATTAACATAATGCATTAACGTTATCTGCCTGAGCAATTAACTCGCACACACTTAATTTACCTATGGCTCAATTTATATTGAGCCATTTGGCAACTTTTATAAAGATTTATTTTGAACTATCTTCCGCCAGCGGCTTCAGCTGCGTCCCGTGGGAACTACTCTATGCACCCGGATAAAAGTAACTTGATAAATGGGCCACCTTGCACTGAAATAATTTATCATAATGTTTTCATGGTTTCTGAGATAAGCGCGTTCAATCAAACAAACCCTTCAGATCAGTAATTAGTATAAGTTTGTTAGTTTTCTTTCGAATTTACTTGATATTTTTAACTATGAAACAAAATCAATTAAGCTCCTAAACAAAACTGAATCAAATCTTACACGTGCAAGTTTTGTTTGCTTGAATGCTCGAATCTTAACGTATTAAATATATCCCACCAAAAACATTAAATGTAAAAAAAAGCCAATCCTCTACGCAATTCCTCCACCGTAAAAAGTTTTGAGATCGCATAGAAGCCAAGTCCTGTTTAACTTTATTTGTAATAATAAATCAATATTTTGTGACCATATCAATAGTTTCGTTCACTTTACAATAATATTGACTTGGCCATGAGCACAATAAACTACAAATATAATACAGCATATCTTGGAGAGGTGAAAGTCAATCATGAAGTTTAATATCACAGAATTAAATACTTTTAGTTTTTTCAATTGTTACTAAATGACCGACAGTCAGTATCATCCAAAATCATGAACTGCACATTTACTATGGCGCATGTTTGGTCTATGGTGATCTCAAATTCCAATCAGTCCAATCGTAAAATCATGTCCATATAGAATGTATAAATTCAATGGTATTTACACATTATTTCAGGGAGCGACTATTAACTTGTGCTCATGGCCAAGACAATATTATTGTAATGTGAACAAAACTATTGATATAGTCACAAAATATTGATTTATTATTACAAATAAAGTTGAACAGGACTTGGCTTCTATGCGATCTCAAAACTTTTTACGGTGGAGGAATTGCGTAGAGGATTGGCTTTTTTTTTACATTTAATGTTTTTGGTGGGATCTAATTTATTTTTTGTAGGTCTCCTTCTTCTCTAAGTATATAACAAATTAAATTAACTTACATGCAACTAACTAAATATATAACAAACTAAATATGTGGACCTAAAGTAGCACGTAAACAACATTTTTTTTAAATAAATTAAACAATTTCGAAATTGTCGAATTTTTTAATCGAATATCTTTTAGAATAAAAGAGATTTATTTCAGAGGTAGATGGCGCTATCCATGCGCTATCACATGAAATTATTTGTTTTTTTTTTACTAAAAACCGTAGCGCGATTTAGACCAGGACAACGCCATCTATCGAGCGAGCATGCAGTATTTATCGCACTGCATTAATATGAAAGATTTTATCATTATTCATTTTATTTTAACCTAGCTTTTTTATTCATATGTATGTATATTTAATACATAATAACAATATACCACACTACGTAACAATAAAACAAATAGTAACATTTTGTACATAAATAAATAACAAAGTTATCAATGCAGTCAAAATTAATACACAATGTTCTTGAAAAACCGCAAATATAAATTTGTTTCCTATTTTTTTATTAAGTTTTAAGGTTTTTATAATTTTCCCTTTATATGTAGCCAATAACCTATCTTGGTGCCAAATTTGAAGGTTCTAAGTTTGCTAGAAGTACCTTAGACTTTTGATGATCGGTCAGTGAGTGAGTCAGTGACAAAATGGTGTAACTTTGATCGCTCATAACTCGTAAACTATTTATTCAAATTTCTTGTAATTTTGGGACTGAGCTTGTTCTAATACTTACTCTTGGTCATCGAAAACCTAAACTCCTAGCTTTGTTCACATGGAAGATACAGGGGGCTGAAATAGCCGCGAAACGCTTCGAGAAAAGATGGTACGGCCGTGCCCGCTTTGCTCGAGTCTTGGCTGGGGCACTGCCGTGCCCTCAGATTTTATCACACTACTTCACTCGCATCATCTTCTTTATTTTTTTTATTCTTTATACAACCAAAGTAGGTAGGTAAATATATCTACAATGAATTACATAGATTAGATGAATTAATATACTTTTTTAAAATAATACATCCCCAAAAGCTCACAAATGGAATAAAGAACTACACAATATGTACTATGGCTCTTATTTATGGCTCTAAATAATATCAGAATAGAACAGATGCAACATACTACCTCTAAATTTAGTACTTAGATGCTAAAATCTGCTATCTTGGATATATGTTCTAAAGACGTCCTTAAGCATAGTAAGGTACTTCAGCTTCAGAACTTAGTTTTTCCTCGGAATGATTGTAAGGCATTTTTTGCGAATTCGTTTAAATATTACATGAATTATTCATGAAATCTTGGAGTTTTCAAGGAATGAAGAAGCGCTGTCTACTGTAGGTGAGCAGTTACATCAAATATTATCATTTTAAGTTATTTGTTTTGCTGTGTTGTAAGTTACCTATCACGAGGATAATATGTAGTTTTTGATGTTTGAGTAAGACTTCCAGGAATGTAATATTACCATCACTACGCTATACCTATATTTTCTATAGACATTTTACCCCAATTCAACTTTACCAAATGTAAAGTTTGAATCAATTTAAATTCAAATCTAAAAGAGGTTTTTATACAAAACAAAAAATAATTTCTTTTCAGAACAAATTCCACTGTCTATATTTCACATCGGAATTTAAAGTGGTCCATAATATCTTTGGAATTCTACAAAAAATTCCACGACCCACTATCAGAATTAAAATACTCGAACAAATGTACATTTCAGCGAGTTTCGAAGTTGGCATCCTTCAATCCCCGACTTTGCATGTTAAGAGTGTACGTTCCGTTTTACTCGATTTTCTTTCGCAAGCCGCAGCTGGCGCGTTATACTGAATTATGAATGGCGTTCCTTGTTACGGAACGTTTTTATAACAAGTTTGTATCTTGTATCTTGCGACCCTGTGGTCTGACGAGCGAGTGAATTGTTAGAGGATTTGTGGCTTTGTAGGTGTTTCGTGGTTTTTGCGGACTAATTTTCGGGGATGTTGTGTACCGTGTTTGGATTAGAAGTGTAATTTTGCTGGGTGAAGTATTTTTAATGTAGTTTGTTACTGCATTTGGAAAAAGAATATTAAAGCCATGATGTTTATTACTATTGCTTTAATAGCTTTTTTCTGAAACCGTATTTTTCTTTCTTTTTGAATATTTTTTAAGTCATAAATCCATCCAATAGACTTTAAAAACACCAGTGGCAACATAGTTTACTTAAAAAAGTATAACGTTCACCAAAAAAATTGAACATCATGTACCTGCTCTTGTTCTAAAATATTCTTGCTTCACCCGACTTGACAAGGATCATATGTCTTAGCGTACATACGAAGCTGAGTGTTTCACCCACATCTGAGTGCGACTCACATTTGTTCACCCACTCCCGAGTCAAGTGGACTTAGGTATACGCGAACTTTTCAGACGCCATTTATTTAGGTCTGTAGGTACTCTGTATTAAAAGTAATGTCTATCGATATTGCTATTAGATTATGTTTGTTTTAAAAGTTTCTTAAGATATTAAGTTGGGTTCTGTTCGTTCGTATGTTATAAGTTTTATAAAGGTTTAATATGTCTGTATGATATCTTTGAAAGTTTTATTGTTGTTTGTGTGCACGTGGCACGTTTTATAAGAAGCAGCACTTTCACACTAGTGGATATTCTGCTCGGTATTTCCAAGTCGGTCATGCGGGTGGTGTCGCGCGTATACAAGCGACAACAAAAAATTAAGATCCTTCGGTTAAAACAATGACATATGAAATCGCGTGACCGGTTTATTGTCGCTTAGAAACTGTCGCGCGTAAAAATTCCGAACGAAAAATCCTTTGGAAAAACACGAAGCAAAATAAACACTAAAGCAGTCAGTTGAGTGTTTAACTTGTTACTCTATTATTTTACCAACTAACCAATGAAGAGGAACAACTAAAATAACATTATGAAGCAGTGAATATAATAACAGCGCGAAGTTTGAAGCAGGTCTCGTTGAGCAAACAGAGTTGATCGATGCGCCCTCGCACTTGACTAATGACGTTTAGTGTACACATACTGTTTGCCTTACTCGCTCCTGTATTGTAATTCACAAGTTAGTGAAGTTTCTTGCTTGCATACCTTTTTCTTATGGAGTATATAATTTGGTTAATTTAAGGTCTTTTTAAGGGGAAGAACTTCGTTCACTAAAAACTTGCCAAGCCAAAATTACAAGTTCATCAGTTACTGATCTGTTCATACGAGACTTAAGTTTCCGATTCTATGGCCGTCTACGGAGGATGTTCTCAATATAAATAAAGTTAATGTTTACTCCCATTTTCTTTATGAACTTCGTTTTCTATTGCAAATTACGGAAAAACAATATCTTCCAGATAGCCGTCAGCATTTTCTTAATCTGTCTTAAGTAATCTTTCCACAGACTATTACTTATTATACGGTGATCTTTGTCCATTGTATGAATGCAACTTAATTTATTTATTTATTCTTGAACTCACACAGACTTTACCGTACTAGGCTTTAGACCTTAATACCCCATCAATAATTGATGTTATTTTCCAATGTTTGTTCATTAAAGTCTAACACGAATGGACGCAGTGACCCATGCATTATAATTGGTTGTGCATTGTACTAAAGCAAAAACACCGTTTAATTAATTGGTTCATGCATTATTTACTGGCCCCTGAGGCTTGGCTGGATGCCAAAATAATAATTAGTAGGTGCAGTTGTTTCTGAACAAACAAAACATTCAAAATGCGGACTTGTAGGCATATAATAAGCTGTCGTGTTTTGAATGCCATTGGATGGATAAGCCAATGCAGCATTAATTGATACCTTGTCATGCATGTGGTTCATCATGAAGAGGTCGTGGCTAATTCGAAACCTAGTGGATGGTCACCAACCATCTTGTTATAAATAGTTTGGAAGGCACGATAAGCTGCTGGTATCGGCTGTTATTTGATCATCCTTGGCAGTCGTTACGGTTAGTCAGAAACCAGTAAATCTGACACCAGTCTAACCATGGGGTATCGGGTTGCCTGGGTAACTGGGTTGAGGAGGTTAGCTAGGCCTTTACTCCTTGTAAAACACTGGTTCTGAGCTGTATGCGGTTAGACTGGAAGCCGACCCCAACCTAGTTGGGAAAATGGCTAGTCATATGATGATGGTTTTGATGTGAAAGCCCCAAAGACAGAAAGAGATATTTTCACATTTATAATAAGAGTAAAGACACAGCCTATCAATAGTATATTATAATGCCAGACACAGTGTACCTTTCTATGAAAACCTTTTCTTCTTTATTTTGTGATCAAATATCATTTTGTTTTTGATTGTTTTTTTGATTACTCAAGTCTCTAGAGTTTAATTTATTCTGTGTTGACGAATTATTCTATTGACACAAATATATTGTACTTAGAAAAATATAGACAGAGGGTAAAAATATATCAGAAAATAGGCAATATTTTTTTGATTAGTAAACAACTTCATTATTTAACTTTTAGCACCTCTGTGAGGCACATACTATTTCACAAAGAGGTAGTATAAGCATTTACCACCCATTATACTCAAGCTTCAATAATGATGTTTCCACTATAATTATATTACGATAATGATAAAAAAAAGAGTCGGACTCGCGCACGAAGGGTTCCGTACCATTATTTAAATTGAGAAAAAAAATATGTTTGTAGTATGAGAGCCTCCCAAAATATTTATTTTATTTTAGTTTTCAGTATTTATTGTTATTGCGGCAACAGAAATACATCATTTTAGAAAATTTCAACTCTGTAACTATCACGGTTTATGAGATACAAGTTCAGAGATGGTGACAGATGGAAGGACGGACAGAGGAGCGAAAACAATAGAGTCCCGTTTTACCCTTTTGGGTACGGAACCCTAAAAAACATTGGTATTTGCCAGAATTAAGACTCAAGCAATCCTGCATAAAACCCTCTTGATCATCATGGTGTAATAAAGACCGTTTCTATTAACATAATTCCCCATTTTCTTCTCCATCATTCCTTGAAGAAGGTGTGGAGAAGTGAAGTATCATATTTCTTCAGAAATAACCCAGCTACACCATAATCAGTATTTAACGAAGTTCGCAGAGAGCACGAACATAATTTCTTCGTAAGCGAAATCCAACGAAAAATATACCTTACATTTTTTTTATTGAATTTATTACGAGTCGCTAAGCTGAAATAGGTGCGAGATTTCTTTGCGACAATATTTCACTTTATTTAAGCCTTACTTATTAGATTTTTCCCACGGTATCCCTGTATGAACTACATGCAATATTATTAGTAGTTTTCCTTATATAGTTAATCTATTTTAATTTAAAATAAAATTTCATTGCAATTTTGGCAGTTTTTTTTTGCATGGCGTAACAATATGTGAAGACCTACTCGCAATATTTTTTTCAAGTTTTGTCGTCCATCTTGATCGAATCTCTTTAATTATAAAATTGCTCAATTAATATAATGATCAACGGTAGAAATCGAAATACAAAAAGCAGAATAATAAAATGTTCTAACAATTTCACACTGCAAGGGCGAAACGATGTTTCAAATGACCCATCCAAGTCGATGTCAATTTGTTGAAAATTTAATTCCGACTCTCATCGCATACAAGAACAGACTTTATTACTCTCAAAATTGAGTTCATATTCAGTCTGGCAGCACATAACAGAATTGAGATCATAAAATACTTTTTTTTCATCAAAATGACAAAGAATACGGCCAGTTAAAGCCTATACAAAAAATTGGTTCATACAGTCTGAGTGGTGTTGTTGGAAATTAGGTTTTAATGTATGGAGATAAGGTCAGGATTTATTTTATATGTAGTGGGGCTTGTTCGTTTAATGTGACATTATAATAAATTGTTTGTTTGTTGTGTCGCGTGGCTGCAGGAACACGTTACAATGCCACATTGTTGTGTCACAGATAGTACTTTTTTGTATCTCTTTTATGAACACTCCATTTGGACCTACAAAACAATTTCGGACATATAAAATACTGTACAATGTATTTTTGGACAGGATTCTGTAGTCAAATTCCAACTAAATTAGGATATAGATTCTCAAGAATATTTTTTTTGCTGTGGCCTACTATATGCTCCATGTATCTATCGTTGCTTAGAACCCGAAGAGTAAGGAAATAAAAAAAAATCGGCCAAGTGCGAGTCGGACTCGCGCACCGAGGGTTCCGTACAAATCCTGTATAGCTAAAAAGTGAGTCTCGCGCCAACCGTTCAATTTAGAACAATCATAGTTATGGTAATTTCGTGAGAGTCAAAATAGTTAATATTTTTTATTTTATTATATAACTAAAATAGTAGGCCAGTACCTTGTAAACGTTATTTTATTAAAGTTATACAACATATACAACATTTTATAGTCATCATTCAGAAATCTGATTGAAAATAACTAATTATGTCTTAAAGGTTATTGGGCATATCTGACCCGCTTTGTAAAAAGTGGCGGACATGAATCAAAGTAGTTTTAAATCGTGGAGAATGGTATGACGTTTCTTTGAATATAAATATTTTATTAAAATTCCATGGAGACGAATGTCCAGGATCGTTTGAAAAATATAAAAGACAGGCAGTTTCAGAGGATTGTACAGGTTGCAATGCTAGTTTTTATTGTTAAAGACTTTTCATAAAGAAGGAAGATGCCAAATCGGATGACCAGGATCTGGTGAGGATCTGGAAACCCTGAGAAATCGAGGGCAACTCTTGAATATTGTAGGCACGCATCGAGTCAAAACCAGACATGTGAGTGTATTTTTGAGGGTACTGGTAAACAGTGAAGGTTTGGAGCTGATTTGATTATGGAGACTACAGAGAGTAGAGGGAACTCCTGAACGGTATGTTGCAACTACCACGTGTTTGGGCTTATTTTATTCGTAGGTATTGGCGAATACTTTCCACATAGATAGGTTTGACTGCCATTGTGGGATCGATAGCAAAGATCAGATATAGTTATGGGAACTCCTTTACAATTTATAACGTAACCTTGTGTTGGAGCTTATTTTATTTTAGGTGATGAGAATTCACTAGTAATGGGATCTTTTATTTTTGAGGGATTAATCACCTAATGAGCCCCAGTTTCAGGTTTTGTTCGAAACTGCCTGACGACTTGTAACAATGACTGCTAGAGAGTAGGATTCGGGGCTGCTGGCTTTACGTTTCTAGAGCCTTGACAAAAGTGTAATTCTGTCCCTTTCGTTTTATAAAGTCGGCTTTATTTAATTTTGTAGCATTTTACAAACAAATCCAACTTCAAACTTATAAAAAAGCGACAAGAAAACAAAAGCAAGAAAGAAATTAAAAAGATGTTAGGTGCATCGGTCTAGAAGTCGGTGTCTAGAGGATGCATCTATATTTATTTAATCACCGAGATCTAGACCGATGCATATTTGCCGATGCATAAACAGTTTTCTTGTTGTTTTTAGAAGTTGTTTTTATTTTTAACTTTTGTGAAAATTTCTCGTCAATACGAATAATATAAGCCCAAACACGACGTAACTAAAACATACCGTTGAGGAGTTCTCTCGACTTTCTCACGTCTCCATCATCAGGTAAGCTCTAGACCTTCACTGTTTGATAGAATCACCAGACATACATCTGAGAATCAAGTTTTAATCCTATGCATGCCTACAATTTCTGATAGTTGCCCTCGATTTGTCAGGATTTCCATCATCAGATCCTGACCTGATGACAATGGAAATAAACGAAGAGTATACTCTTTCACTACAAAGAAATGATTTCTCAAATCCGTCAAACTTGATCGTTTAGATTCCCCATTATTAATGAGGAAAATATTTGATGGTTACACCTAGGGCTGCCATCCGTCCGGGTTTCCCCGGATTTGTCCTCGTTTGGAGGCCGTCCGGGGGCCGTCCGGGCGGGGTTTCAAGAAGTGTCCGGGGAAAACCCGGACATTTTTCACAGGGCCATCTTAACCTATGGTGCCTGGGTATGCGAATTACCCGGGCGCCTAATAATGCAGAAGTCGAAGTGTCCCAAAACTCCAAAATTTTCGCGCTCGTTTCGCTCGCGGCTTCTTTTCTTAACACATTTCTTTTACGTTTAGCTACTTCAATATTCCAATATTCAAAAAATTTTGCGCTCGCTTCGCTTGCGGCTTCTTCACTTTGCGGATTTTTTTATTATACAAGTTTAGGTGCTTTAGTGACCCAAAACTCAAAAATTTTCGCGCTCGCTGCGCTTGCGGCGACTTCACTTTACAGTTGTATTTTTCAACATTTTTTTGTCTAACCTATCAAGAAGGTAACTCCTAGTTTCCATATGAGCTTTCTTAATTATGACCTTCGAAATACATTAAGTCACAATCTTTCAATACTAGGTACTACATGAGCTAGAGACGGCCCTGACTTTTCATGTAAGGAAGGACCTCATTGAATTTAAGTAATATGGTAACATTAAAAATTAGGTCTTGTTTTGTTAAACAAAAAAAATCGGACTCGTCCGGGGAAAAAATGCTATTTACGCCAAATGTCCGGGTTTTTTTAAATATTTGTCCGGGTTTGGCGAAATTCGAAATGGCAGCCCTAGTTACACCTGATTTTCTCTAGATTCCCATGGTTCACATTGATGCGACTAATGCCATAGTAAATCAAAGCCTATCATTATACTGTGCTATATTTCGTTCGTATCCGCCGTGGGTATGGTTTCCATACTAAGGTGCCCAATGGCCTTTGAATGATTTAAAATTTTTCACAGTTTAGAGGCAATTATATTTAGGAAGTGTTTGATATGAATTTCAACTTTAATATCTCTACGCGTTCATGTGAAAAAGGGTAGGTAGTAAGTTTATAATTATAAAAAAAATATTTTATGTCATGTAAGCGCAAAATAATATTTTAATATTTTATGTAACTTCAAATTTATCATTTTCGCAATTTTTCCTTTATCTGTACTATATAACGTTGCTTCGTGCCGAATTTCAAGATTCTGAGTTCACGGGAAGTACCTTGTAGGTTTTGATTCCCTAGCGTGTGACGGAAATTCGTCTAAGATGTCGGTATAACTGCTGTATCTTTTGATCGCGTTAACTTAGAAGTTTGATTTTTTCACTGCCTAAAGGGACAATAGACCTAGGTATTTGGTATACATTTCAATTTGATACCTTTATTCGTTCGTGAGAAATAAGGTAGTAAGTTACATTTTATTAAAATATTTTTTTTTATATTATATAACTAAAAAAATGAGATTTTCGTAATTTTTCCTATATTTGCATTATATGACAATGCTTCATGCCAAATTTCAAGACTCTGAGTTTACGGGAAGTATCCTGTAGGTTTTGATTCCTTTGCGAGTGTCGAAAATTTGTTGAAAATATCGACATAATCGGCTGTATCTTTGGATTGGCTTGGCTAAGATGTTTGATATTTTCACAGCTTAAAGGGACAACAGACCTGAGTATTTCATGTGAATTTCATCTTGATACGTTCACGCGTTCTTGAGATAAAGGGTCTTGACAGACAGACAGACAGACAGACAGACAGACAGACAGACGGACAACAAAGTGATCCTATAAGGGTTCCGTTTTTTCCTTTTGAGGTACGGAACCCTAAAACTACCTTTAAATTCGGAAGACCCATTTTTAGGGTTCCGTACCTCAAAAGGAAAAAACGGAACCCTTATAGGATCACTTTGTTGTCCGTCTGTCTGTCTGTCTGTCTGTCTGTCTGTCTGTCTGTCTGTCTGTCTGTCAAGACCCTTTATCTCAAGAACGCGTGGACGTATCAAGCTGAAATTCACATGAAGTACTCAGGTCTATTGTCCCTTTAAGCTGTAAAAATATCAAACTTCTAAGCCAAGCCAATCAAAAGATACAGCCGATTATGTCGATATTTTCAACAAATTTTCGACACTCGCAAAGGAATCAAAACCTACAGGATACTTCCCGTAAACTCAGAGTCTTGAAATTTGGCATGAAGCATTGTCATATAATGCAAATATAGGAAAAATTACGAAAATCTCATTTTTTTAGTTATATAATGTAAAAAAAATTTTTAATAAAATGAAACTTACTACCTTATTTCTCACGAACGAATAAAGGTATCAAATTGAAATTTATACCAAACTAGCTTTCCGCCCGCGGCTTCGCCCGCGTGGAATTCGGTTATATTGCGGCGAACCTTAACACCGCGATACAGAAAAGCACAACGCCATCTATCAAGCTGTCGGGAAGCTCGCGATTGAACAATGAGCTACAGGTTAAAGCGCGAGATATCATTGCACTTCTTACGTATCTTAAAAAAAAAACAACGTCACCCTTTTTAAAAAGCTATCATTCCACTTATTACGTATTTTAAAAACACATCGTTACCACGTTTTAAAAACACCCAGCGCCATCTATCGCATACCTCAAGAACTAAATAACTTAACTAATACTTATACCAATTAGTAATTCGTTGAATTATAGTTATTTCAGGATAAGTAGATGTAAAAAAAACAGTTAAGACGATAAAACAAATTGTACGTCATCCCTCGGGAACTCCTCATTTTCGAGGATTCATTATCGTATCATTTAGCTTCTAAATTTATATGTTCATATTCGTTTGCAATATATAAGTAGATGTAAAAAAAACAGTTTAGTAGACGATTAAACAAATTGTACATCATCCCTCGGGAATTCCTCATTTTCGGGGATTCATTATCGTATCATTTAGCTTCTAAATTTACATGTTTATATTCGTTTGCAATATATTACCTTGTTTTAAACGACACACAGCGCCATCTACAATCCATCCATCAAGCAAACAATATTTTTGTTTTCCCTCAGGAATATCTATTTTTTCGGGATAAAAAGTACCCTATTATTTAATACGGACTTCTAACTTTACGTCTGCAAAATTTCAAAGCAATCGGTTCAGTAGTTACGGCGTGAAAGCGGAACAAACAAACAAACAAACTCACTTTCCGATTTATAATATTAGTAAGGATACCTAGGTCTATTGTCCCTTTAGGCAGTGAAAAAATCAAACATCTAAGTTAACGCGATCAAAAGATACAGCAGTTATACCGACGCCTTAGACGAATTTCCGTCACACGCTAGGGAATCAAAACCTACAAGGTACGTCCCGTGAACTCAGAATCTTGAAATTCGGCAAGAAGCAACGTTATATAGTACAGATAAAGGAAAAATTGCGAAAATGATAAATTTGAAGTTACATAAAATATTAAAATATTATCAAATCAAATCAAATATTTTCCTCATTTCAATGGGGAATTTAAACGACCAAGTTTGACGGATTTGAGAAATCATTTCTTTGTAGTAAAAGAGTATACTCGCCGTTTATTTCCATTGTCATCAGGTCAGGATCTGATGATGGAAATCCTGAGAAATCGAGGGCAACTATCAGAAATTGTAGGCATGCATAGAATTAAAACTTGATTCTCAGATGTATGTCTGGTGATACTATCAAACAGTGACGGTTTAGAGCTTACCTGATGATGGAAACGTGAGAAAGTTGAGAGAACTCCTTAACGGTATGTTTTAATTACGTCGTGTTTGGGCTTGAATTATTCGTATTGACGAGAACTTTTCACAAAAGTTAAAAATAAAAACTTTTTACAAAAAAAAAATACAAATTCTAAAAACAACAAGAAAACTGTTTATATGCATCGGTCTAGATCTTGGTGGTTAAATAAATATAGATGCATCCTCTAGACACCGACTTCTAGACCGATGCACCTAACATCTTTTTAATTTCTTTCTTGCTTTTGTTTTCTTGTTGCTTTTTTATATGTTTGAAGTTGGATTTGTGTGTAAAATGCTACAAAATAAAATAAAACCGACTTTATAAAACAAAGAAAGGGACAGAATTACACTTTTGTCAAGGCTCTAGAAACGTAAAGCCAGCAGCCCCGAATCCTACTCTCTAGAAGTCGTTGTTAAAATTCGACAGCAGGTTTCGAAAAAAACCTTAAACTGGGGCTCGTTAGGTGATTAATCCCTCAAAAATAAAAGATCGCATTAGTACTGAATTCTCATCACCTAAAATAAAATAAGCTCCAACACAAGGTTACGTTATAAATTGTAAAGGAGTTCCCATAACTATATCTGATCTTTGCTATCGATCCCACAATGGCAGTCAAAACCTATCTATGTGGAAAGTTGCGGTTGGCGCGAGTCTCGCTTTTTATCTATACAGGATTTGTACGGAACCCTCGGTGCGCGAGTCCGACTCGCACTTGGCCGGTTTATTGATAATGAGATTACTCACTGTGAATTGATACCATACTATATTAACACCTGTGCGCATTTAGGTAATTGTACAGAATAACTTATTTGTACAGACATGATACGTTTAGTAACACTAACTGAAACTCGGCACGAAGTGGTGGCAACACAAACACGTAGTGTTCTACAACTCTACGTAGAGACTGCTCTATGTAGAGACTGACGTATGTAGAGTCTGCAGCGGTATGTAGAGATGATGTAGAGACTATCATGAGAGCTCGTTAGTTCATGCATCTGTTACTAGAGATTGTAGAGTCGAATTATGTTACTCGTGGCAGAGTTATTACTGAGTTTTGTCTTTTAAGATATTCATACTTAAATCTGTTGAATCAGAATCAGTTGAATCTACACTGTTATTGTGTTTGTAATCTCAGGAACTACCTTACCGATCTAAAAAATTGTTTCAGTGTTAGAATATTTTTTTATTTATTCAGGAAGGGACAGATCACATGCAGCGGTACCTTAAAGAATCAGATTTTATTGTGAAACATTGCATAGTTAACTCAAAATATTAATTCAATCTTGGCTGCAAAACAGCACTATTTGAACGTCATAATTTACAGAAGAAAGCCCCCCAAAACGCCCACTATTCACCACTTCCAACGTGTTTTTGCTGGGAAGAAGAAGTGGCGCAACAAACTCCCCAGAAACACATGTCTGTCTGTAGGTTAGAAGAAACCTTCAACTATATTTTTTATACAATGTTGTTTATTTTAATAACCTTCTATCTACAGGTGTAAGAGGTTTAAATATAACACGTAGCACTTACAATCGTAGTTCAAGGAACGACCGATGGCACGCGACCAGCATCACACAGCTAGTTGTATTCAATCGAGAGCCCAAGAAGTTCTATTGTATCGAGTGGAAAGAGTGAACAATGCCATCCGATTAGCACAACGTGTGCCGTTTACTTTTACACACTTTAAAGTAGAATCTTTTTCTAAAAGATTTCTGGCAAGTTTTCAGAATCAGTAAATCACAAATTGTAGCAGTTTGAGATCCTCTAAGTTTTATCCAGAGGCGAACAAATATTAAAAACTTTTTTAGCGAAGATTTAGACTAAATTACTCTGTAAAAACAAAATAATTATAAAAAATCCAATCTCAAATACAATACCCTTGGGTACAGTTTCAGGCAGTAATTATTCTCATTTTAAACGCCAAAATGATAAAAACACGCAAACAAACAATTTATGATGCCTAATTCATCGTTTAAATTAGTAAGTAAAAGCCTACTTTCCCTGGAGAAAAGCAAAGTAACAAATAATCACTCTGTCGCTGACGTCCGTCGTTGATTGCTTAGCCTTCAAGCTGAATAAGTTCCTTTTTTAGATTTCTTTCTACAACCGTGACATTCATTTATTTATTTACTAGCTTTTTCCCACAGTTTCACCCTCACATCTTAATAATATTCCAACAAACATGATTGCATTGATGGATGAATTAATGTTCCTCTTTCACATTAAATACTGAATGGCATGAAACTTGGCAGTAATCTAGCTTATATATCAGAGTAATATACACTCTTTTGCAAAAAAAACGGGCACCTATGCGAAATCTTAGTTTTAAGGACTTTACGTGTATTTCAAAGGGTTTTAATGATTGTAATATGTTTCTAGCATCAAAAGAGTTAACCGAGCATGCGTGAGAGTGTATTCTAAATTTGAATTTTGTACAATTGCTAAGAAATTGGTTAAACCTTGTTTTGGACTAATTGCTGGCAGAAAGTTCGTCGGTGTTTTGAAAAGTTTCTGAAGTGATTTTCAGGAAAATGATGATGCAGTTTTAATTAATGATAAATGTACTTTTTTGTTAGATCAAAACATTTTTGAAAAACTATGCGTATTTGATAAAATTTTCACCTGTTCTAAGTGGTCATATGCTGATGATCGATGGCAATGTATAGAGTTTCGATATTTTTGTGTAAAGCGTTCTATTGTTTAGATATTGTACCCACGTGTTTTAAAATATCGCTTTTTCATAAATAAACACTATTTAGAAGAGTATCAGTACTTTGAGCTACGACAAAACCAATTTAAAGTAAGCAGTGCCGATCACAACTCGTCTCCTATCGGACTTTGACATTTAAAAAATACCAAATTTTGTGATAAATGTTAAAATTAACCACATGAAAAATTATGAGGAGGGTTAAAGCTATCTAAAAAGTCAAATTATTGCCTCGTTGAAGCTCTCGATAACTCCATAGGTATCGGGTTACTAAACGACGATTTAGCTGAAAGGGAGTCAAGAATTAAAAATTATTGGGCAAACGTATGTTTCTTAAGAAATGAGCAGATAGCCAATTATTGTTATGATATAAGCAGGAAAGTGCTGCAGATGCCAGAAAATCTCGGTGAAGGCAAGTTTATTTAATAAAATGTCCGTGGGATGAAAACACGCTATTTGAACGCTCAGACTCATAGATCTTCGGAGGTCTACGGAGTTTCCCAAGAGACGAGGTTGTTTAAAAATCAGTGATTACGAGACCTTAAGATCTCGCGCTCACAGTCTATGCGCTATTTTCGGTATTTTTTTAGAATTTCAAGAATTTTAAAAATGTCAAAGTCCGATAGGAGACGAGTTGTGATCGGCACTGCTTACTTTAAATTGGTTTTGTCGTAGCTCAAAGTACTGATACTCTTCTAAATAGTGTTTATTTATGAAAAAGCGATATTTTAAAACACGTGGGTACAATATCTAAACAATAGAACGCTTTACACAAAAATATCGAAACTCTATACATTGCCATCGATCATCAGCATATGACCACTTAGAACAGGTGAAAATTTTATCAAATACGCATAGTTTTTCAAAAATGTTTTGATCTAACAAAAAAGTACATTAATCATTAATTAAAACTGCATCATCATTTTCCTGAAAATCACTTCAGAAACTTTTCAAAACACCGACGAACTTTCTGCCAACAATTAGTCCAAAACAAGGTTTAACCAATTTCTTAGCAATTGTACAAAATTCAAATTTAGAATACACTCTCACGCATGCTCGGTTAACTCTTTTGATGCTAGAAACATACTATAATCATTAAAACCCTTTGAAATACACGTAAAGTCCTTAAAACTAAGATTTCGCATAGGTGCCCGTTTTTTTTGCAAAAGAGTTTATATATCCGGATGCGGAAAATAGTTCTGTCGCAAAACGGGTAAAACCCCAGGCAGAAGCTAGTTTGAAATATTTTCCCGTCAAACCTTCATCTGACCGTATTCTGCATCATTGAACATCTTTATCGGAGTAAAAGGGGTAACATTATTGAATTATGTACAAACCATTTCGTACAGCCATATAAAAACTATCGTAAATCCTTCTGAATCTTTGATCTGTCTCCTAAAGATCGCGAAACAATTACGATCTGACATCTGTCAATTTAGGTCGCCATACTTTTGCATTTGAAAGTAACACACTGAACGATTATATTATCGGTTGAATGTTTCAATATAATTAACGTCAATAACCTTGCAGCAATTACACATGGGTCTCATAGCTTGGATATATTACTGTCTACTTCTAAAATATTATAATCACACTGCCTGATTCGGTTATCTTGTTAAGTAAAAGATCATTAAAAAAAACAAAGAAAGAACAAGAGCATTCCTTCGCAACCATTTAGCATAATTTCCTTATCACATTATTTAAATATATCCCTCCAAAATACTCGTAATTTGATAAGGACAAAATGAGCATTAACTTCGTCTAAAGCACTCTAATACCATAAACGGATAATAGACAGACAGACAAACTTTCAGACAGATAATATTAGTAAGGATTTTAGGGACAGGATTAGTATAAGCGTGGGCAGTCGTCCCACGCTTCTGTGACTCTATAGAGGCTGTATTAAGACCAGTTAAAACCATCCTTTGGGAAATACGAACAACGGTTAGCGTGTAGATTATAGGAACCATGAAACTCGGAGTTACTATCTCTCGCACTGTAATCATGTTAAATCGTGCCAGTGTTCTGCCTAAAATACCTAAAACGCAGTTTTGAGAAAACAACGAAACACTGTATTTTCCTCTAAAAATATTAAACAAATGTAACACAATAGAGGTGATAAAAATAGTGTAAAAACCAATGTACGTTTCTAATGATTACATAGCTGAACCGATTTGATAAGACGTGCAGTTGCCCTAAGCACAGTTTTAAACTACTTTTGATCAGGAAACAAACAGCATAAGCATATAGAAAATAATTGCCTCAAAACGCGGGTGAAACCAAAAGATAGAGTAGTAATCATGTAAATATCAAGAGCTAATTTACTTGTAGCAATATTGTATGGAGCAATTAACTGGAAGCCTCAAAGAGATTTTTTAATTACTAATTAGGAACTCTGTTATCCGAGCATCCCCATATAGCAGTAATAAAGCTTTGCCAGTGTGTAATTAGAATTTCTGATAACTTTAATTTTATATTTACGAAACTGTGTTATAAATTACGCGAGGAATATTCAATCGTTTAAAGATACATAGAACTTTTAGAGTTCTTGCACACGGCAAACTTTTAGTCAGCCGATAGTTTGTTTGGGCTTGTAAATCAGTGCGATGATGAATGATCGTCCGCTTATTATACGTATCAGGTATTGAATAGGTTTCAGACTGATTAAAAACTTTGATTGAATTCACGATTCTCTTTCTACCATGGAACCAACTGTCGGCCGACTGTTTAGTCTACTGTTATAACATCACTAATTAGTATCACTAATTAGTACGTCACTATAGCTTCTGTCATAATCTGTCATCGTCTATATCCTGGACATTGGTTATGTAACTGTGGTGCCTCTGGTGGTGCAGTGAACTGTATTATTAACATAGTTTCTTTAGAATAAAATAAAACCACTAATAAAAAAGCAAGACAAGACAAATATAAAATATTGTTCCCACTAAGCAAAAAAAAATAGGAATAAAAAAATGTTAAGCTGAAATAATGTCGTCCGGCTATTTGGAGCACAATCACGAGCGTTCGTGTCTGTGTTAAGTGCCCCGCTAATGACAGACTGTGCCTTTTTGTGCCTTTTGTGGCAAAACTTACAGGCTGAGTCATTGCCACTCCACATTTTAAGCCCCAATAGCTAAGTATTTTGAGGATTCAAGAAAGTTTTCAGAAGATATTTCCACCGTTTTGATGAAATACTTAGCTAGAACTTTTATGATTTATTATATTCAGAAAAGAATATTACCAAATAAAATGTTAATGAGATAACAACTTATACTTAAATCATCATAATTTATAAATGTCAGACTATAATATGAGTTCTAACATTCAGAAATAACATACTCCTCATTATATTACTACACGCTACATTTCTCGTAATATTTGTGCTACGAGTGCTACGACCTACGCCGTAGTCGCTACGAGACATGCTACGTGCCTACGTATCTTGGAAACGATGTCACAGTGTAAAAGTAAACAGTTATTCGACTCCATAATACATGAATTTATTTTAAACTTTCAGCATGAATATTTTACCAAAAAGTTTTGAGATAACTCCGGAATGTTTCATAGCCCACACACACAGCTCTTATTAAAAGGAACTGAACTACACTTTAAAGTTTAATTGAAAAATTTATTGATCATTTCTACTATTCAAAATGCTAGTCAAAGTAATACTGTTCCTTCCATTATTGCAGAACAAATGCTGATATTGTTACATAAGATACTGCCAGTACAAAGGACTTTTATTTAATTAATAAAGCACTTTTATTTTCCCTTTTTATTAAGTGGCATCGTATCAAATATCGTAAATAACAGCGTGACATGTAGGTCGTGTGTCGTGACCCCGACCTTCGACCTTGACCTTGCAGACTGTGAGTAATGGCAATCATTACGACGATTATATTAGTATTGCGTGTTCAGACATCAGACTAAATTAAATTGGTTTATGCTAAATATAAAAATCTGTAAGCGATTGACGGGGATATACTTAGGGTTTTCTATACATAGCAAACGGGTGATATTTTATTTTGATCGGCTAAACATCCTTTATCGTTTTGTCATATTTGCGTTAGTAGGTATTCATAATCTGAAAATAAAAAAGATTGAAAGACACAACTTTTACACTCAGGGGCAAAGTTGCTCACACATCGTTTAAGTTAAACGATTGCAACGAATCAGTAAATTGTTATTGACGAACAACCACTTTATTTCTAAAAAATAAATATGTATTTTAAAACGTTGCATATTAAGCCAATTTGCAAGAAATACCATTTGAATAAATTTAAAAAAAGTCTTGTACATTATTTTAATCTTATATTTTGAGCAATCAGCTGCTCGCGTCATTGACTGTGGCAGTAAAGTGCTACGATTCACGCTACGGCGCTACGATTAGCGCTACGGTGCTACGAAAATATTATGCTACGGCGCGTAGTAAAATTATCGATATTTTGTACAACTATCTGCTTTTCGATATTTATTTTGTTTTTAGTATTCAGAATTTCTAACACGTTTAAAGGTAGATTAACGATTGCTACAAAATACCTTATTATGCAAATATTAAGGGTAAAAGTTTTTTGTTTGTCATAATTAAATTAAATACTTAGCGTATATTCCTAAGAGTCTGTTCTTGATAACGATTCCTTGATGTCCATTAGCATACCTGAAACAAACAGAAATCACTCAATAAGGTGAATGAACAAATTTAACTTTTTTTTAACCTAAAAAGGTACCACATCCAGTTCACATTCTTAAGAAAAATATACCTCATGTTTTATATATTTCATAGCAATCAAGAACTTAATACTGATATCCCTAACAACAACTTTCGTAGTAATATTTTGAAACTAATACTGTTCCAAGGTCACAACTTTGACCTTGACCTTGTACCTAACAGAATAGCGTCGATATCAGAGTGCCAGTTCTGAGGTTGCATCTCTATTGATATCGTTACTTGTGTTACAAATGCGAAAATGAGTTTGTTTATTTGTACAGCTTTCACTATAAAACGGCATAGCAGATTTAGATAAAACTTAGTATGGAGAAAAATATTTATGGGCATCCTTTTATTCGAATACCTAGTCCACATGAGAAGAGGTTTGTACCTTGCAGTAGCACGGTAAAAAATATAATAATTTAAAAATAATTATAAATAATAATTTAGAATTAAGCAAATTAATGCTAGATACAAAATTAAACAATAACCGACTATGTATTTATTTTATTTTATCCAGAGGCGGGAATTCCTGAAGCCTAGGGAACGAGTGAAGCCATTGGAATAGATAGTATGTGCGTAACGTGAGAGTATCTATACTAATATTATAAAGAGGAAAACTTTGTTTGTTTGTTTGGTTGTGATGAATAGGCTCAAAAACGACTGAACCATTTTTAAAAATTCTTTCACCATTCGAAAGCTACATTATCCACGAGTAACATAGGCTATATTTTACCCCGGTACGGGCAGTAGTTACCACGGGACGCGGGTAAAACCGCGTGAAACGGCTCGTTTGAGATAAAGACGCGAAGTGATCCTATTACATGCGGGTTCGTTATTTTCCTATACGATAATGATATGACATGTTACATAGAATTTTGTCACATATCGTTGATGTAGAATACTTACAATTTGCCGCGGTTTCGACCGTTTCTACTAAATGATGGTCAACTCAGTTCAATTACCATATTATAGCTTACACTAGCTTTGATTCGCGTTTTCACCCGCAGCCCGTGCGAACTACTTCGACTTGAAGATTAAAGGTGTAGAGGTTATAGTCTACCTTAACAAATGGGCTACCTAACCTGAGATTCGCGTATCCGGTTAAAAGGTTGTTTATATTGATTAATACAAACATTTCTGTCAAGTTTTCCAAAAAGAAGTAACAAACTCACAAACCTCTGTTTTTATAATAAGTTGAAATAAAAGATTTTTTGGAAAAATGTTACCTATTTAAGATGGTTTAATTCATTCTACTCATTGTTCCAAACAAACTACATATATTCAGGTTTGGCACATTTTACGTTACACATTGTATATTAGAGCGACTGTCTACATTTTCAACCTTCTCGTCCGTGAAGTGCATACAAACACATATACACTCGTAAATAGGTTTGTATATCTGTGTTCTAACTGAGAGCGGCTCACCGTGAACCGTTCAAAGGATTAGATATACAGCGTGTGTTCTCACGGCGTGTTTCAAAATGTGATCTACTACTGTGAACCTCTGTGTCCTTTTGTATATGTACGTTTGCAAGATATACAATGTTAATTTTATATTTTATTTTTGAGTACAAGACAATTATAAAATAAGTAGGTATCTATGATATCACTAAAAACTTACACTCACCTATATAAAAATAAATAATATTTGTTTCACAAATATACTTCGTTCATTTTTTTCTTATCGTATTTTCAATTGAATGTTTTTGACCCCGAAAATGTACACATTTTTCACATGTACACAAAGTCGATAGTTAGTCAATGTCAAGGTCAAAAGTTTTTATTTCAAATAGGCCTTCGTAGTACGAAAGTTACCAAGTTTAGTGGGAATAACTCTACAAAATTAACATATCTTATTAATTTAAAGTTTGAATCCAATAGTATGCTGAGTATTTCAATTTGAGAGAACATGAGAATATGCAAACGTTTTAGACGGGGTTTAATTAGACATTTTTATGTCGAACAATTTATTTACGTCTGAAAAAGGTCTTTGGTTAAGTATTTTCAAGGACGCTTACTCAGATCTAGGGTTCCCTTGCTAAGTTGGCAAAATATTGACCTTTTTAAGAAATGTTATTTTTATCTGGTCGAAGTTCCGTTAATGGATTTTGGGGTATTTCGGTACTCCTTCCTTGGTAAGAGCACCAAAATATGCCAGTCATCATTATGTCATCCATGGAACATCCCTTGCTAAACATAAAATGCCCACTGATTTCCAAAAAAAGTAGGCTGGTATCCAATATTATTTTAATTAATAACCTTAGAACAGTCTCGCAGTTCTACCGAAGTCTACAGACACAGAGTTTTATAAAAAAAAAAAAACTATAACTTCATTGATCTACAAAACAGACGATTCAGTGAGATTAACCGTAAAAAAGGTTACGTTATACATATGTCGATCAGATATTTTACTGAAGGTCTGTAAAAGATTTATTTCGAATTTCCTTCCGTCGTAAATACAATATGGCGGATAGACGGAACAATTTTATTTAAGTGTTTTCAGCGGTTTTTACGAGGGCGTCTGTTGAAAATTGCTGTTGTATTGTATTGTATACTAGCCGTTTCCCCGCAGTTTCACCCGCTTTTCTCTGGACTACTGCCCGTACAGGGATAAAATATAGACTATGTTACTTGCAGATAATGTACGTTTGGATAATTCAAGGTTCACATAAATATTTAAAGACGCGTTTACCAAATAAACAGAGAAACAGTCATAGAGAAAATAAAAGTCCTCACGAATTAATAATAAGCAACATCATACACACATCCTTGAATCGAAATATACTTATTACCTACTTAAAAATACGTTTTTTTTTTTTACTACGGGCTATCATGACACCCCAACTAAAACTTACGCGAAGATACAATATTAGCTTAGTGATATATTGCTAGCACTTCGTAAGCAAACGTTGTCAACTCCCCGCTGTTGGTTTAGTAAACTATATGAAACTTTGCCGATGAAATGTTTTCATTCCATTCTGCAGCCATAAGGGGAAAGACGTACACTTAGAATTCTCACACACTGCAAACTTTTAGTCGACCGATAGTTGGTTTGGGCTCATGAATCAGTTTAAAGATGAATGGCAGTGCGCATAAGTATTACGACGATCAGGTATTTAGCCGGGACCAGATCGGCTGAAAACTGTGATTGAGATCAAGATTTTGTAAAAAAAAATTGCCAAATATGGGGGCAACTATCGCGGGTACTTAACAGAGAACGTTAAGTACCCTTACACGAACTTTCTTATTTTTCTTTTTATCTTATCTAGCTTTTCGAAGTTTTATATAATATCTCCCATTTTTACGGCTTTTCACCACTAGCTGTATTTCAATAAATTTTGTAAATGTTTCATTATATTTGTGGTATATTTGTCACACAAAATAGGCCTCCAACTTTTATCTCAAAGACAATAGCCACTTCTTTTACAAAAGCAAAGCTGTGAAAATTAGTAATAAAAGGAAACTCGAAATCCTTAATTTAAATAAACACACAATTTGTTCGTGACCAGACATTAACTCCCGCCGTGCATAATTACCTTTTATTTCATTCTCACAGAAAACCCGAGTTAAAGGTTTGTTTTCAAGAAACGATATGGTTAAAAACTCGTGTAATATATAACCTTGTTTACAATAAGCAATTAGTAATCTATACTGTAGGTAATATTAAAAGAAGGACATTTTTTGTTGGTTTATTTGTACCTGAAAGACTCTGAAACCACTAAACCGGTTTGAAAAATCATTAATTGTCATCATTACATGCTTACGGTTAGGCGCTCCCTGTGTTGCTCCGCATCGCTGCCATTGCGGTGAAGCCGTCGACAGCCTCGGGCACCATGGTCTGTCGTGCTGCAGAAGTGCTGGTCGTATTGCACGGCATGCCAGCATTAACGACATTATCCGTCGTGCTCTTTCCACCGCCGGCGTACCAGCTGTTTTAGAGCCTAATGGACTGGTACGTGACGATGGAAAGAGGCCTGATGGTATGACGTTGTTGCCATGGAAGTTGGGTAGGCCCTTGGTGTGGGATGCAACGTGCGTCGACACCCTGGCGCCATCGCATCTTCCCTGCACGGCAGGTCATGCTGGTGCGGCTGCTGCTTCTGCAGAGACCACCAAGCGGCGCAAGTATAGTAACCTTATTGGGAACTATACTTTTGAGACGTTTGGGGTCGAAACGCTCGGACCATGGGGCCCGAGTTCGCGGTTACTTTATAAGGACATCGCGAAAAGGCTTGTCGACGCTTCGCGTGACCAGAGGGCTGGCTTATTCTTCGGACAAAGAATTAGCATTGCCATTCAACGTGGCAATGCAGCCAGTCTTCTGGGCACGTTTCCGGAGGACAGTGATGCGGAGGAATACTTCGACGCCTGATCGATGCTCTTTTATGTTTTATGTTTATTATTGTTTATATAATATATATTTTGTATATAGTATTTTATTTTTAGTTTTGTATAAAGATAAGTAGCTTAAGTTTGTATATATGTATAGTGTGTACATTGTAGAAATAGATTAAGTGTTGGAAAGCTACATTCTTTCTAAATAGCATAGGGTAAATTGAATCCCAGATGTGAGTGAAACTGCTTGAAATCAGCTAGTGTTTGATTAATTATATAAGGTTATGTATCTTATAAGGATTTATCCGTATCGTATTAACATCCCGTACCTGGATAATTTATACAGCCTATGACACCCGGCTAATTTTACTCATAAATATGCGTGTTTGTATTAGTAACATAATGTTCAAAATCAGTTCAAAAAAGCCAGAGATTACCTCTAAAACTAACAAACTTTGTCTCTTTACAATATTAGTATAGATAACATGATTAATTTCAATACGTCATAAAGTCCATCAGACTGTAAATTAAAATATATTTAAATAAAAGTATTAGTTGCTGACGTATTTCAAAGCAGAATTTCGACAGCTACTAATATAAATTCAGTCATATTAACCTTTTTATTGTTTCAAAGCTGTAACATAAATATCAATTAACTTTGTAATGAAAAAGTATCTCGATAAGTTTAATTACTTTTTATAGTTTGGGAGACGTTTTTGCAAAATTGAATTTATATATTTTGTTTGATTAACTTCGCATATACTATTACACATTATAAAAAGCTGAAGACTTTGTTTATCTGATTGGGCTAATTGGTGGTCTAATTTTATTGTGTTATAAAACACAATATGTGCGCCTAAAAACACGCGAAAACCTAATTTGTAGATATTGCTAAACTATTGATAATATAATAAAAAAATGGAGCAAAAGTTCCTTAACGCAACATTAACTGCCTGGTCTAGGAATGCAACTACTTTATCCACCTATTAGTAAATACACAAAAACCATTACTTTCCTTCAGCAGTTGGGTAAAAATACTTTAGAACAAGCGATTAGCTGTACACTTGTTTGACTGACTTTAAGACCTTTTATTAATAGCTTTTAAATTGTTTTTCAATTGAAAAAGGATTTAATACTGATCGGTTCCACGAACTGTCTGGATTGTTTTTGACTTAAAATTAATTGTTTTTTATTAAGATTATTATTGGATAAAATCAATAATCGACACTAAGAGTAATAAACTTAGGAGAAAAATTCTGGTGATAGCACTTTTTAGTCGTTTTATTCGGTGCGATCATATAAAGTTTAAAATCCGCCTGAACTAAAATGTCCTTTGAATTCAGGTCAAGGTTACCGCACGTTTATTTATTATTTTAATTTATTGATAATCTTGTAAATAAAGTTTTTTCCCTTTATGAAACTAGAGATAGGTATAATATCATCGTATGCCTAGCTTATCCAAACTATGTTGAAGTCGGCTTTCAGTTAAATCTACACTAATAATTTAATAAAAAGGAAAAAAATATGGTTTGTATATTTGTTTGTTTGCCCTAGACTACCTACCGATAGTATGTAATAATGAAAAAGATTTACAAGTCATCGAAAATTTCCTTATATTTTCCACAATAGCAAACGCGGGTAAAGCAGCGAGAAACACATAGTTTGTGAGTAATTCAATGGCGCTAACCCTTTTATCCATAGAGAGATATTCACTGGTCCAGAATGCCAAGGTTGGGTGCAGGTTCCACGGAAAAATGTACGAAGGGTTCAATAAATCGAGATAACTGTAGGACCATAATAAATATAACAATGTGATGTAGATAAGATTATTGTGTTAAGAGTTATAATAGCATTACCTAGACCTTTTTTGGTTAGCTCAAGAAGTTATAGTGTGTATATTGTAAGCCTATTGTATTTCTACCGAATTGTATGTCGGTTCTTTCTGTCTGTGTAAATTTAAAATAGGATTCGGATGTATGTATATATGTACTTATTAGAAACAACATGCTTAAAATGTGAGATGTGTTTACAAATTACAAATAAACTGCTTAATCAAATTGGGCGTTGGAAACCTTACTTTTTACGGAGAAACAAGAAACTTTTTACCTTGGTCAGACAGACGCCTGTACTAACGGATTACCATAATAATGAAGAAATTTGTTGTTTTTTTTTACTCTAAAGGCATCGAAACTAATGAACCCGTTTGAAAATAAAATCACTGTTGGGAAACTACTCTATCCACGAACGGGAAGTAGTTTCCTGCGAAACCGCGTAAAACAGCTCTAAACTACACATCTAAAGAAAACATTGATACAACTAAGGAACCATTCAAACGAATAAATAAAATATGAAGACGTTTCTGACGATTCCAGCGCAACTTTGTACAAGTAGGTCACAGCTGTTACATAAGGTAAGCGTATAAGTACTAAGTATACGATTATTATTCAACTACGGCGATAATCGAAAATCTATAGCGATTGATCAACAGACGTGACACTGGCCTATATTCTGTTCGAGAATATTTTGAAAGTTCATTTGTTTTATTTTGAAAATATTTGGAATAGAGATAGGTTCATACAGTCTGTAAGTAGTATTATAAAGCTTTTTAAAAGTGCATACTAAATCAACATTTTATAGTTTTGTTCTGTTTGTTTATTCCGGCTCATCTCTAAAAAGGCAAAACCGATTTTGATGGGGCATTCACTGGTAGGTAGCATGACAGATGACCAATTTTAATGGGACATTTGCTGGTACATCCAGATATAAGAACGATTAACTAATTAAGGTCCTTTTTAGCCTAGTGCGAAAAGCAGTTTCAGTTAGAATCGGGTGAAACCGTAGTGGACCCCTAATATGGACTAAAATGACCTTAACATTGCCTTCCAGCCAGCCACTACTAACACAAATCCCGGTGCCCTTTGACACAGAAAATAAAAATCAGTGCTGTCATAAAACCAAAGCTTCACCTATTTCTTGAACATCAGGCGTCTAAAGGAAATCCCTCAGCTTAGTCCGGCCCGCCGGCTTCTCCTGATAAATTTACCAACCCTCAGTTGATACCACAAATGTTTTACCACGGAGTAAGGTAAGATGAGTGGAGATACCATAATGCAGGTAGGTCAGGCGCCTTCTTCTAGGTCAAATTCGTACGGTGGGCGTGACCAAAACGATCAGTTCCTATGGCGAGGCGCTATGGTTCTTTCGCATTACAAAAAATTAACGGATCCAAGAAGGGCGAAAACAGTACCGTTCCTCATTTCCCGCACACCCGCATTTAGACGCGCTACTTTCTTGGGCAATTTCCCGCTATGGCACCTCCGCTAATCATTTCGTTCTCCATGGGTTTTAGCAACTTCTGAAGGCTTAAGTACGATCTCGGAATAGTTGTTTTTAAGTGGACCTTTCTATCTATGTAGTTCTATTTTCTACGAGTGTTGAGTATCGGTTAAAACTTGTGTAAGTAGGTACTGTCTATTAAAATAAGCTACCCAACTGCTGCTTCTATGTCATTTTGTAATCTAGATGGATAATCTTGACGTTCATCCATCTTAAAACCCACGCAGAGAAATACTAAAACTCTTATGATTGGTTATTTTCTTGTTCACCTTACAAATTATCATCATCTACATTTTGAGAGAATAAATTCCCAATCCAGTATATAGGTTAGAGACCGGACATACATTACCAAGTTTTATAAAAACAAGCATCAAAACCGACAAACTTCTAATGTACGTAACATTCTTCTCTATCTCCCAGCCCCAGTAAAGTGGAGCTATTCTCCAAGCAATTCCGCAGCACACTATTAGCGATAAATAACGCCTTACGTACATCTGATAAGGTCACGTAGACCTCCCATACATTGTCTTAAAGTACCGTCATGTCGTAGTTTTTGAGCCATTCCACTCAGCAATTAGATTGGGGACCTCTTATGGACGTGCTAATAATATTATAAACTTTGTACGATTGATGACTACCCCGATGGCGCAACGGTCATTATACGAAATACCGGACTCAGGGACCCAGTTTTGACTCCCGATATTTTCGGCATTTGTGTGATGTTATAAGACTGTGATTTGGTTATCATAGTATTTTGTTTTCAAATACCTTTAATATATTGTAATCTGTAAATTGTATATGCACTGATAGTAATTATAAATCTAAAATTATTTTTTTTGGTAATAATGTAGGCCATTTGTTAACAAAGGATTCATTCGAGTACGAGAAATTTCTTTAGCATGCTGTCAAATAGTGGAGACAAATAGAACGGTTAAAAACCACTTCAGTCTAGTTTTGCCTGACGTTACAGACTAAAATATAATGTGGGCCGCAGGTGGACAAACCGCATGTAACTCTGTTTTACTGCTCTCTGGTTACTCACTCTGTTTTCACGAGCCATAAATTGAGTACAGACAACGTAATATGGTTTGTATACAAATGACAAAATATATTATGAAGTAGAAGCTAGTGATGATAATAAAAATGAGTGACATTTTACGCGATTACTATTGAAATATTGTTGTAATTTTAAGTTCTCACTATTTAGCAAAAAAAACTTGTGTTTAATGTAGTTTTTAGAAGTTTCACAAAATTGAAATCTTATTTATTATTTGCTGATTGTACCTCTTACGTTAAATTCTCATATAAGGAGATCAGCCAACTACGCAGGACATATTATAGTGCACAATCATATGAGCAGGCACAAATGAACTCACTATTCCTTCGGTTCAGATACAAACTAAATATAAATATTTTAGATACAAACTGATTAAATATGTAGGGATTAGCCCCACATCAGGAGTTAGGAACTAGGAATGTGTTACAGTTTCGTCATAGAATCGTCATGGTAGGCGTGAGTATATCGGGCGAGGAGAATAAAATTCACAATACAATCAGCGTTTTAATCACACTTCGAAGCTTAACATCCAATAATTCTCAATAATCATGTAAAATAGGAAATACAGAACTCCATCGACACGCCACAGATCACGTGACCACCTTTCGCAAAGCCCGAACCAATCTGACTGTCATAAGAAACAAAAGGAACGGTTGTCATTACTTTTCTAGGCTGCCAGTGCTCAGTGTTGTGTCAAGAGCGAGAGGTACAATGAGCCTACAATAAAACTCCTTGGATGATTCCCATTGTACCTAACACTCTTTGGAGAACCACCACGATTTATCGAAGCGCCGTCAAATATTATTTTCACAAAGTAACACCTCAGCTCACCACACAAATATAATTCTAAAGTGACTAAAAGACACAACATAATTCCTTTACTCATTCTACGTTCATTAAGCCTTTCATTCCATAATCCACATTCGTATAATAAACAAAAAGCTAACTCGAGTGAAATATTTCAAGCAATGCGGTTCTCATTTAGAACCCGCACGAACTTCACGACTTATGAATATATTTTCTACTTGTTAGTCAAAGGTATACCTCATTACGTCTGAAACGCCTTCACCTTATTAAACTGGAAATTCTTTGGCTCACGTGTTTGTGAATGGTTTGCTCTTATTTCTTTTTCATGTCTTTTCAAAGGAAATTTTCGCTGACACGTATTTGTGTGTGTAGTTTTGAAATTCCACTTGACCGATTTGTTTTTATTTTTCGTAGTTTTATTAAATGTTTTTTTTTTCTTTCTCATAAACATGGTTAATTTTCGACAGCCTATTTATTCTAAAAACTAAACTCGAACAAATAACCACTTTTCACCGTTGTGCTTGAATACGGAAAGGATGAATTTTATTGAAAGTATATTTCAATAATAACTTTTTACTTCAGAAACAACACAAAACTATATGTAACCTATTTTCAAAAATAAAAAGGGTATATTTAATAATGTATAGGTTTTTAATATTAATAGCTAACCAAAATCTTACTACAAAAAACCGTCAAAAAAATCAGCCCCATAAATGTCGACTGGTCACATGCCCAATATTTCAATTGTATGTAATATATATATTAAGCGAGTTACAATTTTAGCTCCAACCACACCGCAGCAATCTGCAAAATAACACCTAATTGAAACAAAAGCCTTTATTCAAATAACTCGGCGAGCGAATATTCTCAACTAGGTACCTCTTAGCTTTTCCTACGTAAAACAACCCGCAGCCTTACTCAAAACCATGGAGAACAAGATGACTAGCGGAGGTGCCATAACGCAAAATCTCCTGAGAAAGTAGCGCGCGAAATGTGGGTGTGGGAGGGACGAGGAACGTTACTGTTGTCATCCTAATTCGCCTTCTTTGGGTCCGTAAATTTTTCGTTATGCAATAAATCGTTGACAGATGTCTCAAAAAACCCGAACGCCACGTTAGTACACTCGTAACTGATAATTTTGGTTGTGTCCGCTGTACTAATTTGACAAAGAAGAAGGCGCCTGATCTACCTACATAGGGCTGCCATTTCGAATTTCGCCAAACCCGGACAAATATTTAAAAAAACCCGGACATTTGGCGTAAATCGCATTTTTTCCCCGGACGCATCCGATTTTTTTTGTTTAACAAAACAAGACCTAATTTTTAATATTACCATATTACTTAAATTCAATGAGGTCCTTCCTTACATGAAAAGTCAGCCGTCAATGAGGGCCGTCTCTAGCTCATGTAGTACCTAGTACTGAAAGATTGTGACTTAATGTATTTCGAAGGTCATAAAAAGGAAAGCTCATTTGGAAACTAGGAGTTACCTTCGTGATAGGTAAGACAAAAAAATGTTGAAAAATACAAACAACTGTAAAGTGAAGTCGCCGCGAGCGCAGCGAGCGCGAAAATTTTTGAGTTTTGGGTCACTAAAGCACCTAAACTTGTATAATAAAAAAATCCGCAAAGTGAAGAAGCCGCAAGCGAAGCGAGCGCAAAATTTTTTGAATATTGGGATATTAAAGTAGCGAAACGCAAAAAAAATCGTGTTAAGAAAACAACCCGCAAGCGAAGCGAGCGCGAAAATTTTTGAGTTTTGGGGCACTTCGACTTCTGCATTATTAGGCGCCCGGGTTATTCGCATACCCAGGCACCATAGGTTAAGATGGCCCTATGAAAAATGTCCGGGTTTTCCCCGGACACTTCTTGAAACCCCGCCCGGACGGCCCCCGGACGGCCTCCAAACGAGGCCAAATCCGGGGAAACCCGGACGGATGGCAGCCCTATACCTACATTATGGGTTATCCGCTCATCTTTCCTTACTCCGAGCTTGAAACCAACTCCGGAACACTCGTTATCCTGAAGCGTTCGTTCGTTTATGGCCCGGTAATACCGGATCCGGGAAATCTTATCCGGACTTGAGCTCCGTCAAATGTCGAAGAGAATACAGGGTGTAATTGCGTTTAAAATCGTTTGCGTGTTATTTGAGAAGTTTGTTCTTAGATAAGGTGTGTTTAAATTTAGAGAAAAGTATACCTTGGTGTATTGTATAATTAAAATCACTTTGATCTAATTTTTTTTTACAATTATTATCATGTTTAGTAACCTTAAACCAGTTAAAACTAAAGCTGACTTCTTTTCCAATACTCAAAATTAGAGTTTTTAAAATGGTGATTATTTCATTGTTAAAAAAAAGTAAAAAAGCGTTAATATTGTCACCCAAAAAACAGCCTAGAAAAGGGTTCCAATTTATCCAAGGGACCTCTTTCAGTTTCACGCCCTGTTGAATTTTCAACAGGTTCTACTAGTGACGGGCAATTCCGGGACAAAGGGTTGTAGTTCCCGCAAGTCCCGTGAGAGGGCGCGTGTGTTTCAATTTTCATAAATATTCAAGAAGCCACATTACCGATATTGGCCATTTAAGTTATTTATTGAAGCACCGCCCTAATTCAGGCTGTTAGCATGGACAGCGACGAACCTAATCTAATTTAGTGATATTTATTTGTTTACTTAAAAGGTAGAGACATTTCGATTCTTATTTAAATTTAGGATGTAGGCATAATTTTTTTGTATTAGGAGACAAATTAGTGGAAACCGAAGAAAAATTATTCAAAAATTACGCTGAAGTATGAACTAAATTCAAGTGAAACTTCACCCAGGTATGAAAAAATTTCTCTTAAAATATTAACAACAATGAACAACTTACAGCAAAATGTACTCAAATAGAAAAAATCTGGAGGCATTTGAAACACGTGCTCCCAGCTAGGTATATACGCTAGATAGGCATAGCACACACTATTTAGTGCGACGTGAGATCTACCTTCCTTTAGGAGTCGTGAGGTAAGGTCACACTGCTCTCCGGTATCATAACAATGACTATACTGTTTTATTTTTAATGTTTTGATTTTTTTTTATAATTGAAATATAAAAATACTAGCTGTTGCCCGCAACTTCGTCTGCGTGGGCAAAATACTACTTATCCCGTAGGTGCATTCTTTCACGTGACAGTATAATTAGGATTAGCACTTAGCAGTCGCATAGATTCATTGATCAAGGTTGTGTTGTGGATGTGACCATTTATCTAAACAAAAGAAGTAAAGTTTGTGACGTTGTGGATATCTCTGGATCTAGTATAAAAATATATGTAAATTTTATTTTTTCTGTTCATTTTATCTTTTTTTAATCACTGCTACAAGAAGAAGAGTATGTTCTTAGTTTATTATTTCTTGTATGTGTCACCGTACCTTCCATTCCTTCCTTCAAGTCCTTTCCTTACCAGATGAATAGATTATGATATGACTTTGTCTATATTTTTTTCAGCATTTATATCACAGACTATTTTGATTTTTGAGTATTTTGACCACATTGACACTATTTTCTTTCACCATGAAAATAAAAATAATCTAACGAAAACCATAATCAGCCAATAAAATACAATACGTAGGTTAAATAAATAAATACCAGACCTACTAAAATTATAATCCGAATAAAAATACGAATACGCTACAAGTTTACAGTGTCACCCCGGTCTGCCCTCGGCGGGGTTACGTAGCAATCTGCTCACAGCCCGGCCATCGATAAAGAACTCGCTGATTTACGTGCCAGGGATCGAGTGAGGGACAATCCCTCGTCCCTCGACTGAAAAGAACTTTATTTTTATTTTTAGAAACAGCAGTAGAGTGCTGAAATCCATCCTGAAGGATATCTGTGTAAATAGAATGAAATTATGCGTAGAAACTGTACTACGTAGGTCAGCGGTTCCCGAATTCTTTTGGCTTCGGAACACTTTTCGTTTCACCATTTTTCGGCGGAACCTTAGCTTAAGTAAGAAGTAAACTAAAGACGTAAATACACTTAGGTACGGTTCGTGGCGTGTGGTAGCGCACCAAATAGTTATATCATTACACTACACAGTACATAACATACACAGTACATAGTACATATTCATTATACTAGATTGGGTTTGAAATGTACAGGTGCGAGGCGAGCGAGCGCGATTTTTTTGAACTAAAGAAGTTCCAAGCACCCGCTAGCATTGAAAGACACTCAGTGGTAGCCGGTTTCGCGAGTGAAGCGAGCGCGAATTTTTTTAGTTTAAGTACCTACACAAAATAAACAAAACCACTGTAAATTAATAAGGTCTCAAAAATTACAATATCCACACAAAAAAGCAAATGCAAATGAATAAGCGGCTAGCGAAGAGAGCGCTGTTGCTTTTTCTGAACCAGAGGAATAAAAAATAAACATCAAAGGAAACCTCGACGGAAGAGCGCGAAATGTTTTCAGTGTTGGATACTTGAACAATTAAACGAACATAAAAGCATCACAAGTAACATGGAGTCGCGAGCGAAGCGAGCGCGAAATTTTCGGATTCGCGGAGGTGCGAAAATTGGAAATAATGTCACACTTTGATTCATGGTAAAAATAGCCACTGGGAATACTCGTATGCCGTGCCATTTCACGTCCTGTCAAATGTATAAAAACGTATAATCCTGGCGATGAAATAAGCCCAAAAAATGCGGTGATTTTTGGCCGACTCGCTACCTACTTTTGCCGATTACCGAAGACCTGGAGGTATAAAGTTAATCTACAATTTGTAAAAAACGGAATTAAATTATCTGCTGCCGTGGCCTTCCTCCGCCGCTTGTTGCGAAAGTACGAGACTTACACTCTCGAGTGGTACCTACATGGAATTTTGGAATGCAATATTTAAAACAATTTAATTGAAAATGAATAATAATGTAATATTGTCAAAAGTGAAACGATTTACCATATGGAAATCTAGAATTTTCCGCGGAACCCCTGAGGGCCTGTCACGGAACCTCAGGGTTCCGCGGAACCCCATTTGGGAACGGCTGACGTAGGTATTAGAATTAAAGTTAAAGAACGCATAATTTAATGGACAGAAATTGTAATTTTGAGTTCGGTTACTTATACCTCTATATGCGGTTGTCCACATTTCCATTTTTTTTTAATGTAAAGTAATCCCAGTCATTTATTGAATTACCTACTGTTCTCGCCGTCGTTTATAAGTTCCCGAGTTACATGTACAGAAAAAGACTCACTAATTAAAATCATTTTCCTGAGCATGGAAACTTAGTATAATTAAAAGAAAACAATGTTATTTTCCCCGTACGCAACACAATACCGACACGAAGCGTTGTTACTAAACCCTCGAGAGCGAAGTTCTTCAACTATTAACTTTAATAGAGGGAAGATAACGAACAACTACTAGGTACCTATAACTAGCGCACATGTTATGTAGAATTACTACAAGTGATGCAAGAACATTTCTGAATAGGTAACCACTGCAGTAAAATTATAAATATCAACTTAAATTAACACCCCCCATCAAAAGTTGCAAATTAAATCGTGGTGGGTTATTCGTGACAGCCTGTCTAGAAAATTCTTCAACACTGAAAGAATTTTTCAAATCGGCCGAATGGATACATACAGTACGCATATAGCTCTCGATGGTAATATTATATTATATCTCTTGAGATAAAACAAAAACATAAAAAGATTTTTCAATGCCAATTGTTCTTTAATAAATCTAACAAAGTACCATCAAGAACTTAAAACATTCGCTGACCTTTTGAAAGTCCTAACTTTTTCTTTTCACTCCTGTGTGCGATTGTACCCGTCATTGCGGATACCTTTGTCACCTGTAAAGGACAACTTTTGCTTTGAACGAGAGAATTTATCAGAACTTCAGAACAACGTTCATTTTTCAGATTTTAATAAATGATTGTTCTGACTTTTAAAAGTTTATTTACGGTCTGTTTAATGACTTCGTTTTGAGTGTAGATTAAATTGAGTCAGAGATAAGTGAGTTTTACGATTCACTTTTATGTTTTACGTTTTCTTGATCATTATAGTACCTAAGCATAATATTTATCATCAGGCAAGTTTTGAAGTAGGTGCATCCTACTAATATTATAAACGCGAAAGTTTGTATGTATGGATGTATGGATGTTTGTTACTCTTTCACGCTAAAACTACTGAATGGATTTTAATGAAACTTTACAATAATATAGCTTATACATCAGAATAACACATAGGCTACAATTTGTAAACATATTGTTCGAAATACTAAACCTGCGCAGACGAAGTCGCGGGCACCAGCTAGTATTTTATATAGCACGTATTTATAAATTTAACTTTTTTTACAATGCATATTGTAAGTTTCTGTAGTGATGAAATTAAGGGAACAATTTGTCAGTTAAAGCGCAAGTACTGATCAAATTCCTTAAATGCACCTAAAATACTTGTACCATAATGTAGTGCAAGGGGTACACGCAGGTATAGAACCTTTACCTACATGTACCACTTGTACCACATGTACTTGTACCATGGTGTTTATTGTTCCGATCGTCCGTCCGTCAAAGCGTCCTATATTAAATGACCAGCTTTGATGTCGGTTCGTAGAAATAAAATACGTTTCGCTAACAGTCTAATAAGCTTGAGGGACTTGTTTGATGAGCCTTTATCTTTTGTGCGTATCTTTTCATCTTTTTGTATCGTTAGAAAGCAATTAACGTAACAATTTTAAATCTTAAATGAATACTAAGTGTGTAAGTAATCACAAAGACACTAATTTGAAAAAGAACATTACCAATGTAGTCGTACAAATGATGCTTCTTCGTTATGAAATATTTAAGTCTCCTCAGAAAATACTTGCACTTTAAAAAAGTAACCACTCAGCGAAATCAACGAGCCGACTGCCCAATTCAAATCTGAGATTAATTTTCACAAATAGCTAAGCTTCACAAATTACAATCTCTACATCTCGACTTCATTTCACACAAAAATTAATCTCCATAATATTTTACTGTCAACATCCTAACTAATATTATAAATGTGAAAGTAACTCTGTCTGTCTGTCTTTCTGTCTGTCTGTCTGTCTGTCTGTCTTTTCTTCACGCCTAAACTACTGAACCGATTTGTGTGAAATTTGGTACAGACATAGTTTGGAACTTGAGAAAGGACATAGGATAGTTTTTATTACAAAGAAATATATAAAAATAAAATTTAGTCCGGACATATAGCGCCATCTATTAGTCAAACCAAAAATCTTCCGGAAGTCACCATTCCACGCGAACGAAGTCGCGGGCAAAAGCTAGTTAGCATATAAATGAATCGGTGTAAATAAATTGTGCTTACCGACCGCGATTTTAGCAAAGAAAAGAAGGGATGAAACGAAAAGGTTCTTAAGGTAAATCCATTTCTCACAAATGTGCTTTACACGGTCGTGGGTCGTCGTTATGGTAAGTTTGTTTTGCTCTTTAATGTGAACATGAAATATGGCGCCTGAGTGACATATGAATGGGTGCTGCTGGTCCCACGTCCCGTTCATGTTTTTATAATCATGTGATGCTGCATTGAATGAAAAATTAGGAAATAAAATGTCATAAACAAAATTGGCTTATGTAAAAAATTTATAATATTCTGTATGTGTTTTTTTTTCTAGATAGATTGAAAATAATAATAATGCGATACAATGAGCACATTAATTTTTTTATTATGTTTTTTTGTGTTTTTATCTTGTAAACTCTTTTAATATAAATCATTTAGAACATGGCTACACCTTGCTCTGTAGGTACATGTTCCACCTTCACAGTTTTTCAATCTAACCTCTAATCTCTTGAAACTACTATACTTAATCCAGAAAACCCGACGCCAAGACCAATACCGTCAGTACAGCAACGTACTTAATTAGCAAAGTTCGCGTCGAACGGTTTACTCAGTAGGTGCACCTCCTAGTACCCAGTCCCGCCACGACTCACCGAGCACGAACCAATGGCTGACCTCCTATCATCTATCTCTTAATTACTACGTTTCATTGGACTATTCTACTACGAATTTTCGTATCGCTCTATTGCGCTGATAAATGACTTTGAAGAGGGTATCAGTCATTGTTTAAGATCAATCAATTAGTGCCAAAAGAGAAATCAAACTCACTTATTTGAAAACTAATTTAAATACTGTTAAGCAATACCTATTTTGATACCTCCGTTATCAGAAATATGAAAAGTTCCATTATGAATTTTATTCATCTGCAAACCATTAAAGAACTTTTGAGTTTATTCTCAAACGGTTTCTGTAATTTTGTGTATAAATATCGCCATCATTCGCAACTGTGTATAATTCAATGAAATAATTTTGAGTTTAAATTGACGCTTGTTAGAGAGGCTTTAGAGTTTATATAAGCTCAACTTCTAACAAGCTATGTGAATAAATGTATTACTGCCTTATCATAAGATAATCCGTACATAATATAATATAAGAGATCATGGCTTAGCTCGACTTTGAACATTCGTTCATCATATTTGCTAAGTTTTTTCTTTTAATCGCCTTATTTTTATAGTTTTGCAAAAAAACAATCATGTAGGTACGAACGTTCAACTTGGCATTTTATTTGGTTGCACCAAACAAAATATTTTAACTATTGCTGAAGCCCTTCAAAGCTTAATATATAAACAATTAATAATTTCAGCGATTAATTACATTAAGTACAAACAATTTCAACTTCTATCTAAAAGTACACAACAGTAATCGAAGATTTTCTGCTAGCCAAATAAAAAGCAAACACTAAGTTATTTTCGCATTTAATTATTGAAAATTCTAATAACGGTTTCTATAATATTTGAGTGAAATCACACAAAAGCCTGTGTAATAAAACTTGAGAATATCAATGGCTCCAAATAACAGGATCAAACTTCACGGATTTGATTTAATTCTGTTTGAGTTTCGGAATAATTTAATGTTCTGAATAATTCCGATTAAGGCTTCGCAGCGAATGGATTGAACACAATATTATTTTAAATCTCCATCATTGATGTGAAAAATGTCAGCCAACCTTCCACATTCATAAACAAAGTACCTACTTTCTTTATAAAAAAAACTCACTTTCGCATATCTTTAAAGATATTACAAATGTGAAAGTAATTGTCTGTCTGTCCAGCTCTCAGACTTACAGATAGTCTAGTTATTTTTGTCCGGGTGTGGGAGGTTGTTCTTTCAGGTAGAATCGCGGGGGTCAGCTAGTTCATATATTGCGCTAACCATTTACCCTTTTCCATAGTCAAAATATTTAAGAAATTTCTCCAATTCACCTGAAGATGGCCTCTCACGTGGTCAATTTATCAGCTGACCCTCATAGGCGTCCACTTACACAAAACAAAATACAATTAAAACTTAAACCAAAGTCCTTAAATTCGAAAGTCATCGGAGGGTATTGTTCCGCACTGGAACCCAGTGAGAAACCAAATTAATTTCGTAATAGATTTGTGGCGGATAAAACGACCCGCAGGACCCTCCAATTACGTGATAACAGTTTTATAAAGGAATCTGTTCACTATGTGTCCGATTACGTAACACAAAATTAACAGAATGTGCGCAAGAACAATGTAGTTATCTATGTCTATACTAATACAAGAGGATTTTGTTGGTTTGTTAAGAAACTACTGACCAATTTTTTTTAAACAATCATTCACTGTTGGGAATAAGCTACACTATTTCTGTAACATGGGCTGTATTCTACCCAGGTACGGCAAGCAGGCTATATGGGAAACGGTTAATAAGCTCAGATGTTAAATAAAGTCTTTTGGCTAAGTCGGAAAAGAAAAAATTAAAAGAGATTTTCCAAAATTATCAATGGACGCCCCGTATCAACCAACGGACAATTTCTACATCAGATTAAATCATCAAACTAATCAATTGTTCCTCAAAAACTTTGCCAACTTCGTCAAAAAGCCTGGAACCATTCATGAGATGGATAAAAGAACTTACCTCGAGTATATCTTCGAATTATCAAGCTCCATCAACTGAAGCATTTGTGCGTCGTGACCCAAAATAATCCTACATCAGAACGTATCGACTGTCGAAGAAGTTTTGAACTAAAGTTTTTTACTTTAGTTTATCTTATTTTGGAACGCTTATCCCTTTTGTAAACAGATGGAACTCAATAAATGGTGTTGTGTCGGGAACCAATAGAAACTTTTAATGAAGTCTTACTACTGGGTGCTTATCTATAAGTATTGTGTACTTCAAAATAGCAGTGGGTTCTTAGGGATTATTATAGGTACGAATATATATAAAATACTAGCTTTCGCCCGCGATTTCACCCGCGTCCCGTAGCTGGATGGTGACAAAAACCAAACTAAATCTTAAAACCTTCTCCCGGAGCTACGTTACCTCTCCTCTAATTTTCAGCCAAATCGGTAAAGCTGTTTTCATGTTATGTCGTGACAACGGAAAGAGGATTAAATTTTTATTTAAATAAGATTATTTTAGTAGCTAATTTAAATTAAAAAATAGCCTATTGGCTACTTTTTATCAAGGTACGAAAACTAGTTCCCTTGCAACTCGGGTGGTATCACGGGAAACAACTAGTAAATACATAATTGAGTCATATCCTACCCACGTCGGCGTGAGACGGAGGGTAGTGTTGTGCCCGCGTTTCCTGACCGATGTCTCCGAGAGATTTAGATCCCACTTTGCATAAAGAATCCCCTATTCAGATTTCTAAGTGAATACTCTGATAGGGTTAACCCAACTAGGCTTTGCCTTTTCAAACCGTATTTTCTGATGAACTTTATGAATAAGGGAGAGTGTAATAAACAATTATAGCAGATAGATAATTAGATAAGGTTCAATACAAGTCATTCTATCGTTTTCCTTGTTTTTGCGTTTTTCTCCATGATACTGACGCTATGATATACATACATATGTATTTTTTCATACAACGATTATCTGGTGATGTCTACAAAAAACAGTGACCGGTTAAAACATAGCCTAGGCTTCCTAGATAAATATGCTATCTAACACTGAAACAATTTTTCAAATCCGTCCAGCAGTTTTTTTAGATTCGGATGTACACAGTTAGTATAAATGTATTAGTATAATCGTAACGTCTATGATCACCCCTAACCATCACAAATGAATGGAGGAACGCCGTAATTAATAGGAAAATAAACGTAGTAGACGATACACGACCCTTCGTTACAAAACGTCGACGGATCGATACGCAATTTGGGGCTAAAATCATTTGTTTGAGAGAAACCCATGGGAAGGGACCATGGCCAACCACTGACATGGAAAATAAACAATAATACGAGGTCCTGGAAACAATGTAAGGGATAAACAGTAATTTTATGGCTGTGAAAAGTTGAGGGAATGGAAGGGTCACATTTGTTTCTGCTGTCGAAAAAATAATCCTAGGAGCTGTGCATAAGAGTTTACATGTGTATGTTTTGTTTTTTATAGGGGTTCATAACCCTGTTTGAAAAATTGCGATTAATATTAGAATAACTATGTTTTAACCCTGTCATCACGCGTATTAAATCGTAATATCATATGTTAAATACAGAATATGTGGATTAGTACATACATATAAGGGAAAACAATAAGTCTTACTTGCGTGTATGAGGGTGTACTTATGTTGTGGTCTTCTAAAAGCGTTTCCAATCAGATTCGTCTCCTTTTTCTCAGCAGTAAGTACATCTGGCTTGAAGTTTAGGCGATCGATGGCAATATCCACCTCTGAACTGTAGTTAGTACTCAGTTACTGGGCATATACATAAATCAGGGTTAGCGGTCTGAAACACTTGTTTTGCGATTGTATGTCAACAGTTGCGCCGAATGGCATGTGACGGGATCGTTCCGTATGTAATGTAGTTGAAATTATTCCTTTTCTAAAGAATAGCTTGTCTACATACTATATCGTAGGTATTTTATAAGTTCAAATGGTAATTATAAATATTACTTCATGCTTCATCGGACTCTTTTAATTAACCAAAATGCAGGCTCACGAAATTCTGTCGTGTAAGGTCACGTGAAAATATTAAGCGTGCATATTTACTCATATCTATCAAAACCAGGTTTAAATTCCCAAGCTTTTGTATTAATCTGTAATTTATAATTAAGAGATTTCGACCCAAATGCTAATTACATACTAACTTATGGATAGAGATGCTTTATACCCGACCCACGTTTATAACTCATACGTTAACAAAGGTGTTGAAAGAAGAACATTTCATTTACCAAAGTATTTCTAAATCGAATCTGCCTAGTGTTGGTCGCAAGCCGAAACCGTTAGCTGGTTTCGGCCTCAGAATAAACTACACTTAAGGGATAGTTTTTCTTGCTGTTAAAATAGGGCATTTTTGGTTATACTCTACATTAATAGTAAATTGTCTTTCTCTAAACCAACAACTATCATTTATCACTATGAGATTGTTTGATTTTAGAAATATTGAAACAACGAAGTTTTACTTAACAAAAGGTTGCCTAAAAACATACAATCAATCACTTTAACATCATTAGGCTGCATAATTTTCAGTCTTTAATTTTGATTCAAATTCACACATTCCGGTTTCGGTATCCGAGTTTCGGCGTTCGCGGAATATGTCCCTTCCCTAGTCTAGTTAAATTAGGTTGGCAGACGGCCTGGCGTGGCTAACCCTTGTTGTCTGAATGTAGACGAGGGTCGCATTATTGCTGGGCACTGAATACCCTACGCATCCTTACGGACATGTTTAAATGGGGCACGCTGAAACATGTTTAATGATTTAATCCGAATAAATGGAGACTTCGTGTACCTTTTTTCGGTGTTATGATAATCTTAGGTACTAATGTCACCCACGCATTCATGTTTTCCGCGATTTATAAGGCCTATTAAAAAGCTTTAAATTAAAATTTTAGTTGTGGTTTTTAATTAATTTGAACTAGTCAAATTAGTGTTGCAACTGCCGATAATCAGTTGGTTCTGCAATTTTACTTTTGACCCAACATACAATGTCTACAAGAATAGAGGAGAAAATAAATACGTCACAAAAGATCGGAGTACGCCTGGGAACAGCCGACGGAGTCACTAATTCAATTGAATTCGACAAACTATTTCATACACTTCTAGTTTTATTTTTATTTGTTACGTGACAGGAATCTATCAGACTCTGGTAGGACTTTACCTATTTCTAAATCTATTACCTAATGTTATTTAAACACTAGCTTTCACCAACGGTTCCACCTGCGTCCCCCTCCAGAACTGAAGAGTTTGTTTGTTTTTGAACGTGGTTACCTTGGGAACTACTGATCCGATTTGAAAGAATACTTCAGTGTTAGATAACCCATTTATCTATTACGCAAAGTAGTTCAAATTAGCTAACTAATAACCCTACACCTACTTAAAGCAAAACGTCTTTTCCTCAAATAGGTAGGTACGTTCCTAATACAATGAATATAATTGACGGCATACTAAAATTATAACGCAGGTAATAATATTTTACTAGGGCACAAAAATTCTCATATCCCACGCAAGTATTTTATGGGACAATTTTCCCGTCGTATTATGCCATCCATAGCATTATCATTATCTTTGGTTATCAGGTACCATCGGGCCGATTACGGAAGATAGGTTTCAGGCCTGTATTGCAGTAATATTTTTAACTAGGACTTTATACAGATATGGAATTCTATCTCTAAATAATTAACTGTGACTTAATATGAATATTATATTTTTGTACAATAGTAATTTTAACGCAAAATTACTTAACAACCATCAGGCCAACTCTTAATAAAATAAAATTCTGAGGCCAATTTCTTTCTATCAAGCATACTGGTATTGAGCTAAGGAGTTTAATCTGGCACAAAAACCTTGCAAGTTTAGAACGCCCAAAATAGCTATAAGATACCTCGAGGAATCCTTTTCTTTTGAAATCCATTTACAGTTCCAGTACTCTGGCGGTGGAAGTGACTTATCGTGTTACAGGTACCCACAAGTATGTGCATATTTAATGGAAGGTGTTACAGGGTCTAACCCTTGAACTAATTTGTTAACCCTTCCTTATTTCATAAACTAGCTGTTTCCCCGCGGTTTTACCCGCGTCCCGTGTGAACTTTGTCCCGGACAGAGATAGCCTGTGATACTCGGGAAGAGTGTAGCTTTCCAGCAGTGTAAGTACTTTTCAAATCGGTTCAGCAGTTTCGGAGCTTTTAAGGTACAAACAAAAAACAAAAAATCCTCTTTGTTATTTTTAGTCTAAAGAGGGACATAATATACTTATGTAACTGCTGAGTTACTGACGAAGTTAAATTGTCTTCATCTCTCAGGACTGGTCATGGTCATCATTTCTTCAGGTGTTCGCCAACAGACAAGCTTCACACGTCTTTACTCTCTTACCTAATAGTCGCCTCCCTCTATGATTCATGAAGTAAGGGTGGGTACAATTTGCACTACTTATTGAATCTCACCCTTATAGTCTTTATATCCCAATCAACTTATTTTTCTAATCACGAAACATAAAATGGTCTTATAAAAATAAATTTTGAGTTTTGTCTTCACTGTCACGGTAAACCTGCATTGATTGTGATCATTGGAGTCGGCTTCCAGTCTAACCGCATGCAGCCGAGTACCAGTGTTTGTGTGCTGAACACATTGTGATGAAAGCCAAAAATAGTATATGGAGTAGTTTACTAGATGTAATAATAATAGTGAAAGCCAATAACAGTAATGATACGTTATAATTTGAGACATCGGTACAAATCCTGTCACCATATAAGAAGATTCATTTGCATACCAAACAAAGGCGACCTAAGCAGGCCTCCGTCACTCCATGTACTTGCGCGCTATAAGTGCCTACCGCCCAGCCGAGCAGTCTCGGTCCGCCGGCGGATCTAATTCAGTTGCGGTTTTCACAAGCGTAGCGCGCGCACGCCGTTCAATTTTTAACCGACTTCTAATAGTGCTGTTCGTTCGTACGCGCATTACGATGCCGTGTGGTGCCTTATGTGCTGTAACTTTAAAGATTTTTTTGTTTTACCTACACACTGATGTATATAATTATGTTTTATCTAGGTTTCTTCTACAGTCAGTACCAATAGGTATATAAAACAAAACAAACTTACAAAAATAATAAAACAAACTTTAAAAAAAGAGAACCGACTTCAAAACGCTAAACCGTAAGAAATAATTTATTTTTTGGTGTCGGTGCTTTTTCGATTCGTAATTACCAGCTGTTAGCACCAACATAAAAAAAAACAAATTATTTCTTACGGCTTTGTGCCTTATTTGAAGTCGGTTCTCTTTTTTTAAGGCTTTTTTTTTCATTTCTAGTGAACATCTCCGAAGATCATCATCAAACTAAGAAGTATTATACTTATTTTAAAACGTTCTCCTAAATGTAACAAATCCTTTTCTGAAAATCGCATCGATATCGGTTTAGCCAAACGCGAGATTATCGCGCACAAACATACATACCTACAAACCATACAAGTCAAACTTCTCAGTTTGGCCTGTACCTTTGTCTAATCACCTCCTTTTTTTTAAGTTGGTTAAATATTTTATAAATGATAAAATTTTTTACTGCCACATAAAAGTCAGAACATATTCACAGTTCTCAATAACATAGATAAAAAGTTATGTTAATTTAATTTTACCGAAGAGGCAGCCCTGCGATAACTGTGGAATCGCGCGGTGCGAAGCAATCACTGCTGTACGCTTGAGCATTTAGGCGCATTTTAGCATACAGTGGTTGCTGACGCGAAGGAGTAGGCAATTATCGTAATAGGTATTGGAAGTTTTCTATTGAGTGAAGTATCTGTAGTAATCTGTGACCTAAGTCAGTAATCGAATAACGCGGGCTAAACAATATAATTCAGTTTAATCTCGTTAGATGTCGGTCGCTCGCCGATATTTATCACAATTACAACTTTGCATTTACCCTGTGGAGAACAAACAGAAGTCTCACTTCATCTTCCGAGCCGTTTTCCCTCACTTGTGACAAATATAATGAGACAGTAGCAGTAGTTTTTATACGCGCCAAACTTTTTGTGCAGGTCGGAACACCGCGCGAGACGCTGTCCAGGTCCTGATTCTGCTAATTTTACTGGACTAAGACAACCGTACAAACAAGTTTGCACGTTAAAATGAAACAGACGCTATCGTACCTGCTGCTTGCATCTTGTGACAAAACAATTTGCAAAACAGGGAGGCATTTGAGCGTAGTCGAAAAAAATTTAGTTGTAAAATTCCACCACACAAACATACATATTTGTTGGTTCACACAAACTTCCTATAAACATACTCGTATGGCATTATGATACTACTAATGTTTTGTTAAATGAAAAAAAAAAACAATTCTTTAAAAGTTCTGTCTAGGGTTGAACTACTGAACTACATTTTGATGCACCATAGACGCTTAAACTTGTGCACGACCTGAAAAAGCGGACAAAGTTCCTCTAAACTTTCCTTTATATAGGTACAATGTTGTTTCCCAGCAAGATATTGTGATAGATTAAACTTTAATTTCCTACTTAGAAAACCAACTACTAGCAGTAGTTATGAGAAAAGTTTTTAATCAAGATGACAAACTTTATAGGCAGATTTGTAATTATTATACTTCCAACTTGACCAACAGTTTCACCCGCCCCCTGTCGGAACACTAAAATGTATTTTTATTGGGCCAGTTAGTACCTGAGATTTGCGTGCACAAGCAAATAAACTCTTCAGCTTGACATTGTCGATACACGTTTTGTAATATAAAAAATATGTATTTTCTTTAAATAAGACCACAGCCATTGCCAGCTTTAAGCAATAGGATTGATATATGTATTTTTTTGGAGAGGCCTATGTCCAGCAGTGGACTGCGATAGGCTGATGATGGATGGATGATGTATTTTTTTAAATTTCATTTGAATATAAAATCTTCTAACAAAACGAATAAGTAAAAAATACATTTTTGGGATGATTTTTTCACAATTAAATGAATAAAGTTGTTGCAATTTTATTGCAAAATAATAAAATGAGCAGAAGCCTGTCAGCCTTTCTATGAATAGAAGAGTAGGCTGTAAGAGAAAAGCAATTCTATCAAAATTTCGTGCCTAAATCAAAAGTTCGAAAACTTTCATATTACAGTTTTATTCTAAAATCTATTCTGAATTCGTTAGAATGGTTTAAAGCAAAGTTGAGTCCTTTGAAGTTTTCGTTCTAAGTAATCATTTAACGCTTTTGGGTGAACAAGCTTTTGTTCGTTTTAATAATACGAAGAATTATAGAAACATTACACAAGCCGACAGACGGAGTAAGTTTGTAGATTACGCTACTTCAATGTAACAGAAAATAACTCTTGCACAAATACAATTTGATGGAATATTATCTAGCTCAGTATCTAGCTCACCACCCGCGCCCCGGATTTAAACTTCTTCACTACTCATCATCCTCATTGATTTTATAGACTACACCTACATTTGTATCATCTGCCTAGCATCTTCCCAACTATACTGGGGTCGGCTTCTATTGTAACCGTATAGAGATGAGTGCCAATGTGCCAGAGCAAGCGATTTCAAAGTCAAAGTCAAAATCATTTATTAAAATAGGCTAATACGATTAGCACTTTTTAACGTCAAAATTTTACATGAATGACAGCACCCCCAAAACGCCCCCCTTTCACCACTTCCTAGTGTTATGGCTGGAAAGAAGAAGCGGTGAAGAACAAACTTCCCAGCAACACAGCTGTCTATTACAATTTAATTATTATTAATTTATTTTACAATTATACAATTCAATTTCAATTTCATCAATTATTAATTTAAAACACCGAAAAATACAAAATAAAATAAAGCACTTTTATTCCACTTCAGAGCTGCCATCTGCGTTTATCTGTGAAATAATCATTAACATTATAATATGCCTTTTTAACAAGAATTTCTTTGATTTTGTTTTTAAAAGAACTGTCCGTTAACTCCAACAGATGAACCGGAATTCTGTTATAAATGCGTACACAAAGCCCCACAAATGAACCGTGCACCTTATGTAGACGATAATTAGGTGCGGTCAACTTATGTTTATTTCTGGTATTAAAATGATGTACGTCACTGTTTTTACTATATGAATCTAGGTTTTGCCTTACGTATATTATATTGGCATAAATGTATTGAGACGCCACAGTGAGAATACCAATATCCTTAAACCTTTCCCTAAGGGAGACTCTAGCACCAAGTTTGTATATAGCACGGACAGCGCGCTTCTGTAGTACGAAAACATTCTCGATATCGGCAGCATTGCCCCACATAAGAATTCCGTAGGACATGATGCAGTGAAAATAGCTAAAGTACACTAAACGCGCCGTGGCTACATCGGTGAGAGCTCTTACTTTCCTGACAGCGTACGCAGCAGAGCTTAATTTACCCGTGATGCCAGTTATATGCTCACCCCATTGAATTTTGGAGTCTACTGTTATCCCTAGAAAAGTCGTAGCATGTACCGTTTCGAGTTCCTCATTGTTCAAAATTACACTGTTGTTTGTCTATATAACCTCATCAACCCAATTACCCGGAAGACCTCAATCCTTTAGACTTCCTGACTTGCAACAACATGCAAAAACTTAAGCGGGAACCCTCTGTAGCGAGCCTCCAAAACACAGAGGAACTCGTTAGCTCATAGATTGTCAACCATCCACGGACCACTACGCCAGACGTGGCTTCACCTTATGATGTCACATGCAGCTGTTCCTTAGCCACGAGCCCCTCAGCATTCATTACTTAGCCACATTCTGCGCGCTCGTACTAAATGTGTACCGTAGTGAACTCGTAATGAGATAACTTTTACAAAACCCCGAGTGGCGTATTAGCGGTTCTGAAGAACGGAAATTGTGCAAACTCTAAAAAAACACTTAAGCCGACTCAGGGTTTCACAATTTCCGAAAACATTATAAATAAGAAGTTTTGTAGTCGTTAGCCGCAATTTTTCTTTTGAATATCTTATGACAGCCCTCAAGTTTTTTCTTTAGGTATATTTTATTCATCAGGTTTGTGAGTTGCTAATGGGTAACTTTTGTATTGTGGTTTAGTGGAGTTTTATTTAAAAATTACGTTTAAGCTATTATTTTAATTATGCTGATGTGATGAATGTAAAGAATAAACGTAGAAACTACTCGACCTATTTCAAAACTTCATTGGTCTTTAGAATGCCACATTCTCCATAGATAATATAGGCTACTAACATATTTTATGTAATAGGTCGTAATAGGCAGTTGTGAAATCGCAACAAACTTGGTGACGGACAATGAACTCTATCAACACTCATTGTTGCAGTCGCATGTAAAACATTGTTTAAAATCATACGCTCTCTATATACGTACCATGGTATACAAGTTGACGTTGCTCAAAAAGTATCTAAAGCGGAAAATGTTAAGGGATTGGATGTCATTCCGAAAGTGAGAGCATTTACGAGTCCCACAGGGCAGTGCTTCACCTAACCTGACCTTTTGATATCGACACCTACTAACCATTCCGTGGATTTGACCTCGGAACCGAGGGTACGTAACAAACATCAAAATTCACCTCGTTTTATGAAGATGTGTTCGGAAAGCAAAAGGTTTCTTCTCAGGGGAAATGCACTAGGTACAGGTACTATCGAGTTTTTGGAACTATAGAGTGTATGGAAATTGGGCTACAGCGCCAATTAACGCATATATCACAAGCAACACTAATTTTCTGCTTATGTTTTACAATAGACACAATGAATTAAATTGCAATGCAAAAAATGTTAACTATATTATCTGATTTGATCTGGTTGAAATATGAAATATTCCAACTTTGTTCTTTTGCAAACTTTGCATATTATGTAACTCCTTATTCTTTGATCTGCTTAGAAAATACATGCAATACCTTAAAATAGCTAAAATTTATCAATATTGAGATACTATCACGGCTGTTGTATTCTTGTTGTATACTTGCTGTTTTTCGTGGTTCGCTCTTCTCCATATGCAACTAGTTCAAGCTTTTGGATAGAAAGTCATCATCATCTCTCGAGCCTTTTCCCAACTATGTTAGGGTCGGCTTCCAGCCTAACTGGATGCGGCTGTGTTTTACAAGGAGCGACTGCCTATCTGACTCCCCAACCCAGCTCACTCGGATAGAAAGTAGCCTACTTATCTCTTTAAGGAATTTCCTCTATAACAGTTTAGTCGATTATTAACATTAATGTTTTAAATAACAAACAGTTTCGATGAAGTATTTCATTGCTTTATCAATGAGGCATCAGTTGCGTTCACTCTACTGATAAATTCGGTCCGTCTCTCCCATTTATATTCAACGATAATAATCTGCTTAAAGCGTAAAAAGGATTATAAAATTGTTCAATGAAACGTGCCAATTTTTTACTATTTCTTTTGTAAATAATATCGAAAACTGTGCCGTAAATAAAATAAATACATTGAGACTGTCAAGATGTTTTTAAGGGCTCCAATAGGAAATTTCGTTACCTTATCGTATCACTTAAATCAGTACAACGAAAGTTAAAAGCATGAAAAACAATCTGAAAGCCGAAATTCTGAGAGGCGCTTCTAACAAAAATAAGAATAAAATCTTAAAAATTGTGTGTTACTCTTAGTGGGGGGTCGTTTAATCTGTCCAGTTACAATCATATTCTGCTCAGATATTATTTTTCAGATTAAATTACCTGGGCCAAAATAAATTAATGTAAGCAGTTGTTTCCAAGAGATCAAAAGCCTGGGCTTGACTGCACTTTCCTATGAAGACATTAAGTGGATGTAAAAGAACCTCTTTCAACGTTTTACTAAAAGGTAGTTCTTAACAGTGAATCAGTGCATGGAAATCTTTACGAATCATGTTTTTCGTTCCTCTGAAATGGCTTTTAAATCTATTGACGCAGCGCGGTCAGTGAAAGGCAAAAAAAAATTGCAATCTCTATCTCATCACCTACCTTTCCCAACTATGTTGGGGACGACTTCCAGCCTAACAGTATGCAGCTGAGTACCAGTGTTATACATGGAGTGACGGCCGATCTGATCTGCTCAACCAGTTACCCGGGCAATTCGATACCCCTTAGTAAGACTGGTTCTCAGACTTTCTGGCTTCATACTACCCGTACCAACGGGATAAAGACAACCGGGTTCCATCAATTTATTGTGCCCTCCAAATCCAAATCCTCCACGGATTTTTGCTATTTCTTATGAATTTTTCGTATGTGCCTACCTTAATTGATTTTATCTTTAAAAAAACAAACGGGGTGAGCTAAATAAAACCGTTTAATAAAGCTACGGACAAGTCTCTATGTTTCCTAATTTATTATTAACCATCAATTTATATTATGGTAATATTTCAATAAATCACGAACAAACCAACAAGTTGTTTAGAGAGAAACACTCAAAAACTCCAGCCAAACTCCTAACTCGGTTCCATATTGAAATTACACAAGTTATACCAACCACTTAGACTAAACTGCTTCACAAGCATGGGTACGTATAATATGATATTCTCGAACAGACCCTCAATAACTTTTTACTGAATTAGAATTTGGGCCAATCAGTCGATTATTTAACAGAAGAGAACAAACTATGCGAAATTCCTCTTGATTCCACTAATTCCTACATTTGGATAATATAATGCCTATTTTCTTTCTCAGACCTTAGAGCAGCGATACTCAACTTGCGGCCCCCCGGACACTCAACTTGCGGCTTTGTAGTTGGCCCACCTGCATCAGCCCCGGGTACCAAGAATCATTTGGTGACAACAGAATGCCAACTCACCTTTGTTCCATGATTAGTTCTAAAACTCTTCCTGCTATTTTTTCTATGTATACTCGAATTAAAGTCCTCATACGCGAGTCTTTCTCGCACTTAGCCTTAATTTATTGTTCACCAAATTTTTTTGCGGCCAGCGCAACAAGACTGAATTGTCGAAAAAGGTTGAGTGTGGCTGCTCTAGACTAATAGTTTACATTTAAATCGGTTCAGTACTCTAAAAAACCTGCACTTCTTTTACGACTCAAAGATCGGTCCGACCCGGGTATCGAACCTCGTGCACAGAAATCGCGTTATGCTGCTACCAGCCCAAACGAGGAACTGTGAAATAATAAAAGAATCCAAACTTAATCTACAAGATTTAACATTCTACTAGCTTCCACCAGCTGTTACACCCACGTTCCGTGGAAACTAACTGGTTAAAAAGCCTATGGCCACTGGAAAACTCTTCAATTCGATTCAGCAGTTCCTGACATTAAGTTAGCGCGTTCAGGCAAACAACATTATAGCTTTATAATATTAGTATAGATTAAGATTTTTGAACACCAGGCATTTTAAATTTCATGTCTAATATCTGAACGTTCCTAACCTTTACAAAATTGCGTTGTCAGCGCTCGCAAAGTGTATCATTCAGCGACGAACCGCTCTCCAGTTCAACAGCTTTCACATCGAGGGGCTTACATCTATCAAAAATGGCTGCCATGAAGACTAGCTGCGTCTCGCGGTTTCACCCGGGTCCCAGGGCAATCACTGCCAATATTTGAATGAAAATATAGCATGTGATACTCGCTGATGTCTTCTGATCTATCATTGCTCCAGAGATTACCTCCTAAAAACTTTATTTTTTTAAAACCTACCAATTAGTGCAGTTCGTTACGTTCCCTGTCGTTTTAATCGAACAAAAAAACAAAGTTCCCGATAAGTACCTAACTGTGAAAATATACAGGCGGGTATGTCGTTTTCGGATTTTCAATAAGGACTATTTTATAAATCGATAAAAAGACTTTCATATTTTAATTGGGTTTTCATTCATTGATAAATTGAGTGGAAGATCCACTAGTTTGAAACCACTAGCAAATCGGATAAAATTATAATAATAAATATATTAATAAACTGTTACTCCTGCTGAAATGGGGTCAGACAGAAAAGTATGGAAGAAGAAGACTGAAGACATAATCCTCCGGCTAATTGCGACAGGGGCAAGAGGATGAAGATAGCTAAAAACTAACATATAAGCTAAGCATACTATAAATAATTAAAGCTCCGTCTCCTTTATAACCCATTTATAATAGTTGCAAAAAGTCCACACAACTTTGAGCTACGAATATAAAACATACATACCTACTCGAGCTTTCAAACTTATCTATGTTCAGACATTTAAAAAAAATGCTGGTTTCTGCAGTTTTCTTTAGGAGTACCTATTAATAAACGTCTTAGAAGACAAATAGTAAGAACAAATCAAAAATAACGACGGAGTAGTCAAAAGGTTGGGGAAACCGCGGAAAAGAGATAGTTAATATACAAGAAAAAAAACATTACTAAAAAAATATCTACAAAAACTAGTATTTACTGATTGTAAAGTACCTATAGACTGAGCTATTGAAGATGAAGATGTTTCTGTATTTCACTAGAAAATCTTATCTTGCCTAGTCAGCCAACACACAGTAGTTAGACAATTGTGAAACTTCTTGTACAAAGTTTTGTGAAATAAACGAGTCTATTGATTTTGAGTATGCACGTGCTGTAAGTAGGTACGTACCTGTTTTGACATTGTTATTGTTGTTAGTCCCCGTCGCCTGGCTGAACAGCGAAGCGCCGGTGAGCCGGGCCCGACGAAGAATCCACCACATCTTTACGAGGTTATTACTTCAATGTCCACTCAAAAACTACTTCCACCAACAAGGCAAAGCGATATTTATATTTGAAAGTCACTATTTATTATGAAGTATTAGTAAAAAATACTTGTTCAATTGTAACCCCAATCAGGCAAAGAATTAAGTTTACCCGTTTTTTACAGTCGAATAGAGTTAAGAAATCCAGCGATTGTCTACAGTTTCTGTAAGGAACGATAGCTATCGTGATCGTATAGCCGCGTGTTGGGTGCGAGGGGACCGGGACGCCGTGGCCGCGTGACTTCTCGCGCGGGACTGGCTGTCTGCCATGACATTTCCAAACATAGGCATGCGCAGTACCTAGACACCATCCACGATCTCGTCTAACAGGTGAATTTGTTAAAGGTTGCATCAACGAAAACAAACTGACAAACTTTGAGAACCATTGGAATGAAGTTTGTCTGTTAAACGCGCTGAACGTTTTAACTGTAGGCAGAACCTACTGAAACTTGTAACTGTAGGCAGAATTAGAACCTTTGAATTAGAGTATTAGAACAAAAAAATCTCGCATTTTACTACTTACCTACATATGTACTACGTTACGGGATTGGTTTAGATTTGACAAGGAACCCAAACGCAGTACATAAGTAACTGATCATTAAGTACTAGAACTAACGATCATCACAATCACATAAGTTGCTTAACCTACAAGAAGGCGCCTTACCTGCCATACAATACTTTCCTACTATCTACTGAAGGCAACTATGGGAGGTATTCTTTTTGAGAATAAAAAAAAAGTTCCCAAAAGCAGGCAGATGGCGTTTTACCCACTACGCAAGTGAGCCTTTGCCAAGTTAAAAAAAACCATCGCACCGAGGCCTTTGAGCCAAGACCCAAGAAATTTGGATTTCTGGACAAATTGTTTTCAAAATCTCTCGGGACATTCGGATAGTTCTGATCTGACTGACGTCTTTTCGGCTTTTATTCCATTTTTATTCCCTATTTCCTATTTTTTTAATTGTTGATAACAAAAACGACTCATTGCATTGACGTATCTAGGTCAGCGCCATCTAGTCGCCAGCTAAAATATTTTCTTTTTAATTAAAGGAAAATCCCTCATTAGAAACCGAAACGCAAAAAAGGGTGGACACAATCGACTAAGCCGCCATCTACATTAAGTTTTGCATGTTTTTGTATTCAACGAAATATTTCATTAAATGCTATGTTTCAGAAGGGTTATTGCATGATAATTATGTGAATCATGGGAAAAGGGTTATATTTTAAGTAACAAGACAGAAAAAAGCTGAATAATTTCAGTTGGGGGACCCCTAACTGTAACAAGAAAATAAGTGTTCCATAGATAAGTTTATAACCTGTTTCTATTTAATTAATTTATCACCATATTATATCGATGCATGTTAACTAACAAACGACAGCAGGATTAGATTAAAAAAAAAAAGTTTTCATCCCACCATCTCGGAAAGAGTAGTTTTACAATTTGATATCTGAGCGCAAAAGCCGTTTTTATCCTCTAGAGCTGCAAAGTGATTTGAATTTAGAACATCGTGTGCAATACTCCATTTGTGACAATCTTGATAAGACTTTTCAAACAAATACATATTAAACAAATAAAATACTGCTTAAAATAATTATTCAATTAATTGAGTAATTTTTATTATTGTTTTTACATTGATTTTTAACCTCGTTTCATTTTTAAACTGAGTTTTCAAATAAATTGTACTTTAATAGGTACTTCTTTTGATTTTGACACTCATATGTGCGCGCCATTTTGTTTTTTTTTTTGCATAGTAATTTCCTCGATGAAGTGGGATGAAATTATGATTTTTTATTGTTTTGATGTCGATTTTAAACCTCAGTAGCAAAATAGGTTCTTTACCTGTGTAAATCACCAAAATCCAGCTTGATTTTGGTGTTTCCTAGCACCACACTTCACGGTACAATACTTAGGCATATTCGTTGACTATTTCGCCATTGAAATAATAGTCTTAAAGGTAAACTCAAGTGGTTTTCTATAAAAACGCAGTTACAAAGCTTTTTTTACATTTATTTTTTTCCCACCATCTTATAATTATAGATTAAGAAAATCATGCAGAGAAACAGATGTGACATAAAACTGGTAGTACCTAGATAAAACATCAATGAAAACAGAGTTTCAGTTTGTATGTAGTATGTTCTTACTTTTTAGAAAAAATAATATGACGGTGTGTTTATTTCGCTGCTGTAAAAGCACTACAGGAAATATCAGCGCAACATCATGAATATTGAAACATTCTTATACCATTAGAAAGCTACATTATCTGCGAGTAACATGGGTATATTTTATCCCGGTACGGACAGTAGTCCCCAGCGGGAAAACGGCTAGTTGTTTATCAATTTATAGGTCACCCACGTCGCGAAGGAATTATGCATATAAGCCATATTTCTCATAAACATCGATATCCATTCATTTCATCCAATAACAAACATGAATCACTCTGCAAGTGCATTCTCAAGTCTATTTACAGCCTTACTTATAAACGTGAATCAAATAATAAATAATACTTAAGGGGTGCTTAAGAAAAAATCTTACTTATAAACGTTGCTTAACTAATTCACTTGCTTAGGAATGTCCTAAATGAGTTGTCAAATAAATTAGCCTCACACACACCCTTATTTAACTCGGTAATTAACAAAATGGCGGATCTTTACCAGCTGATTTTCATTCCCGGTTTTTTGACACCAAAACTTTTTAATTTTATATTTTACGGGTGCCATTTTTGCCATTTGATGACACAACGGTTTGATGACAAATATTTTTTTAAGCTACCAACATTCGGGTAGTGTTGATAAATTAGTATGTTTTTTATGTCATTATCCGTTCATCCGTAAAAAAAGTTTAATCACTACTTAAGGCTTTAAGTAGTAATTAGTTCAAACAATGCTTAGAAGATGATTAGTTGATTTTTGTAAGTAAGGCTGTTAATTTATTATTTTTAAGAAAACAATATTGTAACTAATTAAATTCTTTTAATGAATATTAAAAATTCCTAGTTCTTGGTTTTAATATATTACATGATTTTAATTTCACTTACATATAAATAGAAGATCCTTATTAATAAACTTTTTGAAATGAAGAATGTAAGCAAAATACGAGCGAAAAAATTGTGTCACGTCTGCAATTAACCTCAATGGGGATGACTACCTGTCACAATACGTCAACAAGATGTCAACAGACGACTTATGTGTTCCGTGCGACTTATGCGGTAGTATGTGTATGGTAATCTTGACTATTATTAGAATATATTATTATGTGAATATTTATATTATTCCATACATATTGCCATATATGACCAATGATATTTTTCAAGAAATAACAAAAAAAATTGTCTCTGGAAATTAATGATCTGGCAACTCAGACTGCTACAATGGTGGAATTCCCAAATCCGAACTTCCGAAACGTGCTGGCCACTGTTGGTTGCTATATTTACTTTACTCTTTGGTTGGTTGTTTTCAAGCGTCGAAATAAAACAAAATAAGTGCATTGCCTGAGTTCATTTCTCCATTGGAAGTGTCAAGAGAAGTCACAAGTTTGCGCCTGGAGCCTGTGAAACCGAGGTACCTACTTACATATTCCACGTTTGATCACGTTTATTTACAACTTAGAACGCGCAACGTTGGTACTTTGTAAGTAGTTTTTATTGTTTTAACGAAGTAATATCGCTCCTACATACAATATGAATCTGGGCGTGGTCACTTTCTCTTACAAGATTTAATTAATCTATTACTTATTTTAAGTCGTGGTGGCCTAGATGGCAAAGAACCAACCTCTCGAGTATGAGGGCGCGGGTTCGAATCCAGGTCAGGCAAGTACCAATGCAACTTTTCTAAGTTTGTATGTACTTTCTAAGTATATCTTAGACACCAATGACTGTGTTTCGGATGGCACGTTAAACTGTAGGTCCCGGCTGTCATTGAACATCCTTGGCAGTCGTTACGGGTAGTCAGAAGCCAGTAAGTCTGACACCAGTCTAACCAAGGGGTATCGGGTTGCCCGGGTAACTGGGTTGAGGGGGTTACCTAGATAAAATATAGCCAGCAATTTAGTTTAGATTTTAGCAACTTGGTAGAACAAAATTTGCACAAACAAACATCATCATCCTCCGAGCCTTTTTCCCAAACTATGTTGGGGTCGGCTTCCAGTCTAACCGGATGTAGCTGAGTACTAGTGCTTTACAAGGAGCGACTGCCCTGCCTGACCTCCTCAACCCAGTTACCCAGGCAACCCAATACCCCTTGGTTAGACTGGTGTCAGACTTACTGGCTTCTGACTACCCGTAACGACTGCCAAGGATGTTCTATGACAGCCGGGACCTACAGTTTAACGTGCCATCCGAAACACAGTCATTGGTGTCTAAGATATACTTAGAAAGTACATACAAACTTAGAAAAGTTGCATTGGTACTTGCCTGACCTGGAATCGAACCCGCGCCCTCATACTCGAGAGGTTGGTTCTTTGCCCACTAGGCCACCACGACTCACGACTGACTGCACAAACAAACAATGTTCCAAAACAAAACAAAATAGTAGACCAGTAAGTCAGCATCATCTCCCAAGTCTTTTCCCTACTTTGGCTTTGATTCTAACCAGATGCAGCTGAGTACCAATGTTTTATAAGGAGCGACTACCTATGTGACCTTCTCAACCCAGTTACCCAGGCAACTTTATCTGAATACCCGTAATGACTGCCAAAGATGTTCAATGACAGCCGGGACCTACAGTTTAATGTGCCCACAGAAACACAGTAATTGGTAAGGATAATAAGAATAAGAATTCTTGTTTTGCCAATAATGTAGGTATACAGATATGATGGTAATAATATTTTACTAACAGTCTCGATAAATTTTGCCTTATGGCATGCAAAATTGTTTATAGAGGTATAGTAATTGGTATTCAATACATACAAAATGCTCTATCAATACAAAAAAGCTAAAACAAAATTTTCCAATTTAGGCACAATGGCAATGAATTACACAAAGAATGTTGATTACAACTAATATTAGTGTCAGAAAACAAATGTCAAGAAGATTATATCAGGAATTATTATAAGTTCAATCACATAATTATGACTATAAATTCTATTACTAAAAAAAAGGTATTGCAAAATTTCAACAATATGAAATACCATTACACAATAAATTAACATAAAGCTTTGTCATTTAAAAATCCTTAATTGAGTAGTAACATTTATCCAGGAGTAGGTAGTTTTGTCAACTTTTTTCCAAGTGGTGTCCAAGATATACTTAGAAAGTACATGCAAAGTTGGAAAAGTTGCATTGGTGCTTGCCTGACCTGGAATTGAACCCACTCACTCATATTTGAGAGGTTTGTACTTTGCCCAGTAGGCCACCACAACATTCAAGTATGGACATTAGGGTGATTAAATTAAATAGTATTTTCTGTAACTTCCAAACAATATTTTCAGGTACTTACAATATAAGAAGTGTAGTTGACCTGTTGCTGGCTACAAATTTGAACAGGCCGCTCCAAATAGCTGTTAAAGGTAAGCAATGTTAGAATCTAGACTACCTACTTTACTTAAATTTCATTCTTATGGTAACATGCTTGGTCTATTTTTCCTCTCCCATCCCTCATTTATATTAATATTATAAAGAGGGTGTTTTTTTGTAAGTTTGTTTGTACCCGGAAGGCTCCAAAATTTCTGAATCAATTTGAAAAATTCTTTCACTCACTGTTGGGAATGGGCTATATTTTATCTGGGTATGACAAGAAATTCCCCAAGATGCTAAACCTATGTATGTAAAAATCCAGATACGAGCATGTTTCAAACAGCTAGTATTACATTTGTACTTGATTAAAAATTGACATTTAGTGTGTGTAGCCTATTTGTCATTGGTTAGTGCTGGGGTTTTGATTCAGTCAAGCATTTTGGCTTTGTTTTGAGATTGTTACTAGACTCATACCCTCTGACCTAATATTGTAAAGTGAAAGACAAGTATGTTTGATAAAACAGATTTTAACGCTGTTAATTATATACATAAGCACCAGGGGTCCTTACACGAGAGTGAATATAATTCACCTTGTGGGGTACTTGACTTGTTATATAAATCGATCCTTAAGTACCCACATCATTAATACACAACAAAGTGAAATTTTAATAGTGGAGTGCATTAACATAGTGAGTAATACAAGGATGTTTAAATGGGGACTACATAAGGAAGTACATAGAAGTAGTACCTATAATACCCTACGTTACATTAACAATTTTGTCCATTATCCTTTCATTAAAATAGTTTTTTTTTGTAAAACTTAAAAGTTCGTCAGATTTACTTTACACTAGAATAGGGCTGCCATCTCGAATTTCGCCAAACCCGGACAAAGATTTTAAAAAACCCGGACATTTGACGTAAATCGCATTTTTTCCCCGGACGAAGTAAGCGTTTTGTATTACAATGCCGATAAATACGTAAATACAGTAAGGTGCTTTCTCACATGAAAAGTGTCCGGGTTTTCCCCGGACGCTTCTTTAAAACCCGCCCGGACGTCCCCCGGACGGGGTCAAAACGAGGACAAATCCGGGGAAACCCGGACGGATGGCAGCCCTACACTAGAAGCCACATTGTCAGTCACTCAATGTCAAAAGCTGGAAACCTTAGTCATTCCTTACTTGCTAAACAAACTAAACTAGAGTTTTATTTTACAGACATTTAAAGAATCTTGCCTGTACCATGACCGATTTAAGCAAATGGAAAAGTGCGCTATCCCCGAACTACGAAAGCAATGTAGACAAATTATATCCATATTCGGAAATGCCTTACGACAGAGATTATAAGGTGGTCAAGATACCATTTTGTACTGAAGATCTCATAGAACACGTCAATTACTTTGGCGAAGGAAAAGGGGAGATGACCGTAGGATTTAATAATTGCTACAATGTTCATTATCAATTCTATTTAGTTTCAAGTGGCCAAGATAAAGGCAGAAAGATACCTAACAGAATACCGATTTCTCCTGACGATGTCAATGAGGGAACCCGCAAATATATTAAAGATAATTCTGTTAGAACTGTTACAGTTGCACTCGCTAGAGAAAATATGTCTAAAGCTATTGCACAAGACATAGCTCGGATTGCAAATGGCCGTGAAGGAAAAGTTATCATTTATGATTATACTCACGAGGAGAGTGAAATAATTACAGAAGAGCTGAAGATTACAAAACAGTTATTCTACTGTCCCATCTGGATTGTACCAGATAACCTTGCATTAAGCTACTGTAATACGTCATACAAAGCTTATTTGAACAGGAACGAAATCAAAAGAGAGCTTTATAGAAATATCGTAAAGGATGATATCGAAGCTGCTGTCATACTAACTGCTTGTTTGAATAACCCGTACGCCAGCAACGCTATACGAGATGTTGTTAATAAACTCATTGAGAATAAAATTGCGAGTGTCATTGTGTACGCGTACAAACTGTGGAATAATAATTTCAGAGATGTTGTCTTAAAACATTTTCCTCAAGTGTTCCAAGAGATATTCAAAGGAGAATGCATGGTCATTGTCAATAAACTACATAATCAAGAATTGCTCCTAGAACCTACCTCGAAATTGGCGCTTTGTGGCAACCAATACAAATCAACAAAGAAAATGGGATGGAGGCTAATTCCCGAATGGAATGATAATAATGTTAATCTGATATTCAAACTGTACAACGTTGATAGCAAAATGTTTTTGAAATTGTGTTCTGGAGGCGGAGATGGCGTGGAAGAGAAAGCACATGGTTCAGAAGATTCCAAGGACCAAAATGTTAAATTTAACTTAGTGCCACTAATGATGAATAGGCAAGTTGCTTTTACTATTCATAGTTACGAGCATGGCAAGCGATTGGAGTTGCCCGCCGATATAGATTCCTCACTAAACAAGCCTGTTTTGGGGCAGAAAGCTGATGCTAGTGAGAATGATGACCGGTCCAGGTGGATTTTAGCGGCCTCAAATGATATAAATTGTGAAGATTATGATTCAGACTTTTCTTGTCGAGATGATTCGTCCGGATATTGCAACCAGTAATAAGTAACGTTCTTTGATTACAATAAATTCCTTTGCTTTATTTTAAAGACTGCATAGTAATATTTTTCTAAGTATAAAACGATTTTAACGTGTAGCCGTATAATATTTTACCACCTCTCGTGTTTATTAATAATTAAAATGTCACAGTTACCCTTAACAACAGGGTTTTGATTTCTAACAGCCAGTTTCTTCATCAAAAGTAAAAGCCAAAGTAATGTCATAAAGTAAAAGTAACGGTTAAATTAGTTTTTTCTATTAATTTTGCTGTTACTTTAGCATTGAAAAAACGAATTTAACCGTTACTTGTGACATTACGCTTTTACTTTTGATGAAGAAACTGGCTGTCGGTAATACATTTAGGTGTGTAATTAAAGCTCTTTTTTTCTTTTTAACATATAATTGTATCTCAATAATTTTGAATAAAAATATTATTTGATTGGACACGTTGTTTTATTTAATAATCCTTTCTCTCTGTGGGGTCTCGACCAGCAGCCCATGTTCCCGATGACGGTGGGACACTATTTTTACCCAACACGGAACGGAGCAGGTATATGCATTTAGGGTGAGAGATGTGCGTTTGTGCAAAGTAATGTTCCCACATATCTTCTAAACTAATGATCGGATTTTGATGCGGTTTTCAATAAACTATTTGTGTTCGATGAGTTCATGTTCTTAGATAGGTGTCATGGCTGTAACTCACTAGGGGGCGCCACAATATTAGCGCAAACAGCAAAGTAATGTTCCCACCTACCTTCTAAACTAATGATCCGATTTTGATGTGGTTTTCAATAACGGATTTGTGTTCATGTTCTTAGATAGGTGTCATGGCTATAACTCACTGGGGGGCGCCACAATATTAGTGCAAAACAATGTTGCAATTTAATCAAAGCGTCTGATTACAATTCTGTTTTCATCAGCAATGTGTACGAGCTTAATGCATGTTCCCAAATAATAAAAATTACGTCTGTAACTCACTAGGGAGTGCAAAATAATATTGCAATAATATTATAACGAATTGTTCGATTTCAATGCGGTTTTCAGCGATGGGTTCGTAGTTGATTGGTGCATGGTTTAAGATAAGTCTTAAGATATTAACTCACTAGGGGGCGCTGCTGTATTAGTGTGAAACGATTATATTGCATTATTATTAAAAATAAAACGTATCTTTGCGAGATCTTACCTACATATTATATAGACTATAATTCGTATGCTCTTTAAAAAGTCTGAAATAAAATTAAGCAAAATTAAAAATTTTGAAAAAACCCACGACGGTAAAAATCTTATTGAAAAATAATAAAATAACTCAAAACCCCCGACTTAACCTGTTATACCATACCCCAGACTTACCATAATACATAACCGAGGAATAACCGTCAGGGGCTGCCTTTTCTATATGAAATTTCAACTATGAATCATACTCATGAGTGTATTTTATGTCATTGTTAAACATCTACAATTCTTCAATAATTGTATTCACGACACTAGAAATCCTTTAGCTGGTTTAATGGCAGCCCCCGACGGATAAGTCAAAGGTCCTTTTGAGCAAAAATGTTCCGTGCAGGACCCTTCGAGGGTATAATACCTAATAAGGATAGAGGGTTTAAGTAGAACAGCACAAAGTTATGAAAAAATTAAATAAAACTAGCTAACATCTTTTTATAAAAACACTTTTATTAAAAATTATCTTTTATTTAGTATTAGTATTATTTAAATAAAATGATACAATAAACTATTCATCTTACAAAAATAAAATGGACAAAAACAAATCAAACTGACGCTGAAGAAACAGTCTTTACACTCTATATGCCATGGATGACCATGAAACAAATTGTTCATGTATTGCAAACATAAGTATCTAATGACATCAGTGACGAATTAGCCACGGGTCAACATTAGCAGCTGAACTTTGTAATCATTAAAACTAAGGTCTGACAGAAGAAAAGAAAGAAATGCTTCCTGCTTTATAAGCTATTGGTAGGTTACAGCCTTGAATAGCTGTTCTCAAAATTCTATGTGTCCGTTGTTTTGTCATAACTTGTATGGGACTTATGTAAATATAATGTAAGCAAACCAGCAGATAGAATATTGTGAACGGCAATAATTAGTCATGCCATTCAATGTCACCAGGACAACAGGAGCCTTTAACTAAACGCTGGAGTCTGTATTAAAAAGATTCAAAAGAAAAAACTAGAAAATTTACATTCTAATCGACTCGTTCCGTCTTCTTGATGATAAGTGGATAAGTTCGAGAGCCTGTCTTAACCAGATGTACCAGCTTTCTGAGCGGCCAGCTCTTTAAGCTTTGCATTTTCAGCAACCAAAGCCTGCACCCTCTGTTCATATTTCTGTCTCAATTCCTGTCGAAATAATGTGGGGTTAATATAATAATTTCAATCATCAGTTAGCTTCTATCCGAGGTAATAATATAGCAGTTTGACACATTTTCTATACAAAAGGTGTCAAAACGTCAAACTATTCTTCAGAGAACTGTTATCTGGCATAGCGGGTAAAGAAAAAAAATAGGCTGTGAATGTATGTATGCAACTTATCAAACACATTTTTTTTTCTTATAAATTATCGAAATATAATAGAATAGCGCAGTTGTCACATAACTTTGCCGCTTCGAGGTTTGCTGTTAATATGTGTGAACAAATCACTGGCCTTCTGCGCATCACGGGATGATACATAAGTCAGTACTGTATAGAAACAAAATTATTTCATATTCCATACCTTGAATATAGCGAGTTGTGTTTCGTATTCCTTCTTCAAGTCATCGTTAAGAGTAGTGCTGGTCTGGGCTCGTTGCAACACTAAGCCGTATCTGTCTTTTTCAGCCTTAAATCTAGCTTCCATTGCCATTAGACGGTCCTGGAACATTATTAAAATGAAACAGAAGTCAATATAAAAGTAAGTATGAACACTGTCAGCCCTGCTGAATCAGACTCGGTGAAGAATTCCAAAATTTGTGTCGTTCGGGGCGTTCGGTTTGGATAATAATGTGCGCTTAGTTTGTTATTCCAATAGTCTGTAACATTAGATCACTAAATTCTTCTTCTCTAGAAAACTGGAAACTGATGGTTATAGATACACATTCCAAGAACTTTAATAGTGTATTATACTAACAATCACACATCAGCCCCCGTTACCCCCATGTTGCAATTTTCGCGATTAGTGCCCGGGAGCCCGGTAAGTGACCTGCCATTTTTACTTTAATTTATTACCCGTAGTTCCCCCATTCCTAGTCCACGAGGATCCCTTCACAATAGCTCAAGTAGTTTTATTCCATAATTAGCAATAGTTTAGCATAGAACCGGGGATTGTCCTTGTGTACATTAAGTTGTCTCAAAAGGGCGTCAGAGCGTGCTGGCAGTGTCATGAATACAGTAAGAATATTTTTAAGCAAATTTCAATTTAAGCAAAAAAACAACCACAAAAAACCGGCCAAGTGCGAGTCGCACGAAGGGTTCTGTAAAAATTTCAGCTCTTTAACTATCACGGTTCATGAGATACAGCCTAGTGACAGACGGACGGACAGAGGAGCGAAAACAATAGGGTCCCGTTTCACCCTTCGGGTGCGGAACCCTAAAAATAATGATTTCATCATAACTCACTTCCATAGCTTTAACTTCCGAGTTCCTTATTTCTAGAAGGTCCTTAGTGATCACGTTGATATCCTTGAGAGATTGTACTTGTGTAGTCAAAGCTTCTATCTGGAGCTCTTGATTCTTCACCATCTTAGTCTTATCGAAAATCATGCCACGCGCTTTGCTGAGCAACTGAAATAATACAATTTTTAGGTAAAATAAGTAGTTCTTTTATCTTTGACAGTCGTTACAGGTAGTCAGAAACTAGAAAGGTTGACAACCAAGTATGACCTAGTTACTGGACTCTCTCAAGCCTGTTAACTGGACATCAGTTAACAGGCTTGAGAGAGTCATAGAATTCTGTTCCCACAGTTACTCCATTTAATACACGAATACTCAGATTCGGTTACACTGGAAACCAAGCCTAACATAATTGGAATTATTAATTGGCTATTTATAGTCTAGCTAGAGAACCTTGTTTTGTGCAGCAATTCAATCCAAATGGTAAGACTCACCCTGCTACTATCTAAGAAGGTCTGACAGAAAAATAGGACTAGGCTCAGACCGTAATTGTTGTAATGTACAAACCTCTTCGTGCTGTTGTTTAATATTTTCAATCATCTCGTGATTCTTGCCGGAGGGTTTTGACAAAGCCGCTTGCAGTTCAGTCTCCAAATTATGGACCCTCGCTTTGAGAAGATCGATTTCTTCTTCACGGACCTGGATAATTACAAAGCTAATAATTATTAAATGAAAGCAGGTAAATGATGATAAAATTTGGTTAAAACGAACGATATAGGTGGACAGGGATATACAAAAATCGTCTTATTCAAATCAATAATGCTGACGGTCTTATGCTGTATGAGATGGTCTCCCAATATCAGCAAATTGTCCCACGGTATATCAGTAGGTACGTGGTGGTAAGTACTTACGTGAATTACGCTCCCAGGGTCGAAAGTACAATAAATATTTGCATTACCTTAAGTTCCAGTTTAAATCCATCTTCCGTCCTCTCAGTTTTGACTTTCTCCAGTTCCTCAATCTTTTTCAGCAGTGCTTGTTCCCTTTGTTGCCAGTCGCCCTGCGGCCACAAAATGCCATGGATTGAAAATTTACCTACACTCAGCACTAACAGAAATAATGAAACCATTTAAAGACTTATGACTCACGTTTTCTTTGACATTATTCTGGTTCACCTCGTTATTTCCAAGCTTATTGTCTTCTAGTTTTTCGACAGGTTTGTTTTCTGAACCATCTGGTTTTACCTCCGTCGTTACTTCGGCCTTCATGTCGACTGAGCTCGCTTCAACCTGATAAACATGTGTATCATCTAGTAAGTTTTGGCAAAGGTACCTACTACAGTTGAAACTTTTCTAATCCTTTGTCAGGTTTAAATGTCTCCAAGGTATATTTGTTATTAAGGAACTTCAGATTTGAACCACATTGATTCCGCCTTAATGTTTAACATACGGATTATGTTACGTTTTTCTACGTTCCATATTATATTATTAAAAGAAAAAACTTCTAAACTTGCGTGCCCCTTTTTGCAAGAACTTTCAGTAAAATGATGTTGACGCAGTCGGGACTTACTCCCACTAGGTAACTACCTATAAGCAAGTGTTCAATAAAACGATCAGTCCCCCCCCCCAACCATAACTTAAATTTTTCAACTTTTTTATACATTTCATGCAGGTTCTTAGCGTTTTCATAAAGGATGGATTATTTATGTTAAGGGATTGCTGCGCGAATCTCACCGTACCTCTAATGGGTAACCACAGCTCTAGAACATCTCTTCTGGTTTAAATGTCGATCGATACTTGATGTTTTAAATTAAGGAAAGTATATGTAAGCATCTGATTAATTATTCAGTTTTTATTAAGATAAACTAAATACTACGAGCTATCAGAAATTGCGGTAATTTCTACTAAATGGACACAAAATCAGTAGGTAATTAACGATTTTATTGCTTTCTGTACTAACTGGAATTTGTGTAGGTTGCGCTGAACCTTCCCCACCCCCAGTCTCTCCAGCCTCTAGCAATTGACTCTGAACTGGATCTGCCTGAAAACAAAACAAACGGTTTTTTCTGTCATACCAGTGCCATTTGGACGCCATGAGTTTAGTCGCTATCTAATTTACGAATAGAACTTTCAATTTAAGACCCTACATCTCCTTAGATAAAAAATCCTTGCTTGGCACAGCTTATAATAGGTAGGTAGGTACCTACATACTCTTAGTCAGCTTCGCATGAGAATGTTTAGGCGTGAAGAAACGACAGAAAGACAGAGTTACTTTCCCATTTATAATATTAAGTTTGGAATAAGTTTGCATGTAGGTAATTTCAATATTAAGTAATCCTAATGAATATAAGATAGATTTACGAAAAACCGTAAGGCGCACTCGTAAATTAAGACCTAATTTATGAGGCAAGTGCAACTGCGCAAAAAAAAATCCGAAGGTGCGTTGTCCATATTAAGAAGCTGAATCGAGTCGTGCCAAATGATTTCAAAAACAGAGTTTACACAAGGGAAAAATTATGATGACTCGACACAAAATTAATAAAATATTTTTATTATTTATATACCTTATCCGTTTTTTTAATCTTTAGACTCATGAACGCCAATCGTATGATACTAGAAATAAACTCACTTAAGTAAAATGCCGTGACTGAAATATATTATCAGGGGTAAAATTGAGCGAAAAATGTACACTCATTACGATGGCATAACTAATTTTATTTAAAACGTGCCCTGCTTGGCTTATGCAATTCATAAGTAAATCTCTTTAAATAAAGATTAAGTTAGGACGATGAATCTGCAGCCACTATAAATAAAATATATTAATCATAAAGTTTAAGAGTTTTTGTTTGCTTGAACGCGCTAAACTCAGGAACTAATGGACCTATTTTAAGAAGTCTTTCACTATTTCAAAGCTATTGAAAACTGGAATATCATTTTTATCGAGGTGCGCGGAGGAGGTCATACTAGAGCATGAAATTATGTCTTAGTGGAAAATCGACGCTCAACAAACGATCACTCAGAAGGCAGAATCGTTATAAAACTTGAAAGGAGGCAGGCACCCTACTTTTAACAACAGATAAAAAATAGCTGCCTGCTGCAAATTCTGGTAACACTAGCATTTGTGGAGTCTGAGTTATCAGTTCCGATAGTAATCCTACCTACCTACTTAAAGCCCAGAACTCCATCACATCAATGCCTGTATAGGTTATAAAAACCGCAAGCTTTTATCTTAGTAGGTATACTTAGTAGCCTGATTTGGTTTATAATCTAAATTTAACTTTAATAAACTTCCGTTCATTTTTACATTACGAATATATACATACAGCAAAATGAAAGACCTACCTATTATTGTAGGTATTCAAACTTCTGGTATTCTTGAAAGTCTTTATTAATAGTTAAAGAAATACAATCACATTTTGTTAGGAATTATAACATTGTTCTCACTGGTTTTTACATCATGACAAATCACACCACCGTCATTCTTTTTCATAGACTAACAACCCTACATTTTTTAAATGTCATAGACTATAAATTCCTAACACCTTCTCCTATTTTTAATATATGAACATAAAAAATACCTTATAATTACTTCAGAGACACCATCAGTTTTCAAAACATTAACTTAAACAAGTATTCAAAACATTAACTTAAACACTTCTAATCATAACACTCAATAATTCACACAACAACTTTATCGCAATGAAATTTAAATTTTTCTTTATATAGTGGTTTCGTCAACATATCCGCTATCTGATAATTTGTAGGACAATATATAATATCTAAATATCCTTTCTTATAATTTTCGTGTATAAAATAAAATCTCACATCTATATGTTTAGATCTCTTGCTGAATGAACCTGTTTTTATCAATTGGATAGCACTCTGGTTATCAATATTCAAACTAATCTTAATACTGCTACCAATTAATTCACTTATAAAAGTCTTTAAGTATAAACACTCTTTAACGCAATCTGCTGCTGCTATATATTCAGCTTCAGTTGACGATAGACTTACTATCGGCTGTCTTTTGAGCACCAAGCTATAGGTCCACCTGCCAACATTATTATGAACCCTGTTGTACTTCGTCTGGTCTCTGTACAACCTGCATAATCTGAGTCACAATATGCATGCAATCTTGTAATATCTTTCCCAGCATTATACAAAATCCCTTTATCTCTCGTTCCATTCAAGTACTTCAACACCTTCTTTACTGCTAATATGTCTTGCCTTGATGGATTTTCTACCTTTTACTTGCTTCATTCACAGCTTGACTGATATCTGGTCTTGACCTGGTTGACAAGTACAATAATCCACCAACTAGTTCTCTGTATGGAAAATTTGACGTAGCCATCTTAGATTCATTTTCCTTTCCCACAATGCATGGAGTATCTGCAGCTTTGGAATCATACATATTATATTTTCTAAGTAATTTTTCTGTATAATTCTGCTGATGCAACAAAATGCCTTGTTCTGATCTTTTATTTCAAAACCTATATAGTTTTGAGGTTGTTCATATGTTTTAAGATAAATTCTTTTTCCAATTGATGCAAGATCTGTAATAACTTTTCCTTGTCTTTTGATATGGCCAAACCGTCATCAACATATATAGCCAATATTATAGTTTTGTCTTCGTTAAAAAACACACACTGATCTGACTTTGTAGCTCTCAGTCCAAGTTTCCTTAAAGTTTCTGTAAATCTTTTATTCCATGTCATTGGTGCCTGTTTTAGCCCATATAGTCCTTTCTTTAAACGACAAATTTTATTAGGCTGTCTTTCATATCCTTCAGGAATATACATAAATATGTCTTCCTTTAACTCGCCATACAAAAATGCTGTTTTCACATCAAAAGTTATCATTTCATATTCCTTTGAAGCAGCAATTGCTATTAATGATTTTATTGCTGATTGACTTACTACTGGACTATATATTTCTTGATAGTCAATGCTTTGCTGTTCAAGCCTCTCTACAAGTCTTGCTTTGTAAGTACCATTTTCTTTTACACAAAATACCCATTTACTTGACAATATCTTGTGTCCTTTTGCTCTTCCTATATCAACTATTTCCCATGTATTGTTACTTTCCAATGATTCCTTCTCCGAATTTATGGCCTTCTCCCAATTATTCTTTTCAGCAGACTTCATGACTTCATCATACGTAAGTAATACATAATCTTGCAGGTAAGCTGGTTTTCCGTTGTCGTTTTGTATTTATAGTTTCTATAGTTTCTATCTCTGCAGTATTACTTTCTTTATTTTCATCATTTTCTACTTCATCAATAATATCTGGGATGTTGTCTTCTATTACATTCCTTTGTTGTTCTAACTCTTCTATTTCATAATAACTGTCATCACTTTCTTCTTCTTGATTTATTTCTTCTTCATTATTACCTGGTATTATTTCTGTTATCACCGAACTTCCTGTTTCTTCATACTTTTCTCCAATTTTCTTATTATTATTAATTATAACAATATCCCTTGCTATTTCAATTCTTCTTTCTTCTTTATTCCACAATCTATATCCATTATTAGTATATCCAATCATGATTAACTTTTTGCTTCTTGGATCTAGTTTCTTAATATTTGAATGTAATTGTTTAGCATATACTATTGAACCAAACTTGCATATATTAGATATATTAGGCCTTTTACCATGCCACATCTCATAAGGTGTCTTATTCTTCAATGATTCACTTGGTAATCTATTTATAATATAAGTAGAACAGTATACAGCTTCACCCCATTTCTTTATCTAACCCTGAATCAAATAGTAATGCTCTGATTTTATCTAATAATGTTCGATTTAGTCTTTCTGCTTTACCATTTAGTTGTGGTGAATATGGTACCGTATAATCTAGTTTTATTCCCTTTTCAGTACACCATTTTTTAAAATCATTGCTTGTGTATTCACCTCCATTATCGCATCTTATGGTAGATACCTTTTCTGTTCTCTCTCTTTCTGTTTCTTCTATATAATGTTTTAAATTTTCTTTAACTTCATTTTTATATTTAAGCAAGTATATTTTTGTAAAATGAGTATAATCATCCATGACGGTTAAAACATAACTATAGCCATCATAAGTTTTGTTTTCGAACGGTCCACATACATCAGTATGTAATAATTGAAGTGGTCTACTGGCTCTGTTTCTTACTGTGTTAAATGGGAGTCTTGTTTGTTTAGCTTGTGTACAGATTTCACATTCGTCTATTTGCCTTAATCCATTTATTTTTATTCCATCTGCCACATCTGGTAATATATCTAGTATTTTCTTTCCTGGATGTCCAAGTCTTTGATGCCATTCTAAGGCAGTGCCATTTTCTTTCATTAACAGTGTTTTTTCTTGCATATTATTATCATCCAAATTAATTTTATATAAACCGTTTTCTTTTTTTCCTGTTAATATTAATTCTGACTCCTTATATATTTTTACATTATCTTTGGTAAATATAACCACTCCTTGATTGTTTGTAACTGCATTAACCGATAATAAATTTTGTGATAAGTCAGGAACAAGCAGGGTATTATTAAGAGTGCATTTATTGCCAATGACTTTACCAGTCCCTTTCACCTCTATTGTTTCTTCATTTGCAGTCAAAACAGATGATGGTTTACATTCAAAAAATTTTAGTATGTCTAAATTTTTGGTCATGTGTGCAGTACACCCAGAATCTACAACAAATTCTTTCTGTTTTGGTTCTTGAATTTCACCATTTGTAAAAAATGCCTTTTCTATTCTTTTGTTACTTTTTTCTTCATTCTCATTCTTATTCTTATTTTTGAAAAAACAATTTTCTTCTTTGTGATTAAATTTTTTACAGATTGAGCACTGTTTATTCTTAAACTTACAGTCTTTATCTTCATGGTTGTCCCTTTTGCAGATACTACAGGCTCTACAGTCTTTCTTCATGTGCCCTGTTTTGTTACATTTGAAACATTTTATTGTATTAAACTTTTTCTTAGATGTAGATGAAGATGTAGCTTGAAATGCTAGCTGCTTGTCACTGTCTTTTGCTTTCAACATTCGATTTTCTTCAGCCAGAAGTCTGTTTGTTAAATTTTGAAGGGTTTTTTTATCGTCTGCCATGCATTCCCAAGAAGTTATAAAATAGTTTAAATTATTTGGTAAACAGCTTAGTATTTTGGATATGACCATTTCATCATCTATTTTTGTTCCTAGCTGATTTATACGAAATTGTAAATTTTCTATTTCGCTTATTAATTGGGAAAGCGATTGACTGTCCTGTTTCTTATATGTGAAAAACTCTTGTAATAGGGCATCTTTGTTTCTTTGCTCAGAACCTTCGAATATTTCACATAATTTTACGTACATTTCACGTGCACTGTTGCAATTAATTATGTGACCTTTTAGTTTCTTATCAATACTGCTTATGATAATTCTTTGCACCTGAGCATCTTTGATACTGAAGTCACTTTTCTTGTCATCTTCTTTTATTTGTGCAATTGTTTTTGCAAGATTTGCCGCTTTTAAGTGTATATTGAATTCAAATTTCCACAATAAAATGTTTCCGCATCTTTTAATTTTTCTATCTGTATTATCTCAGGTTTTCCATTTTTAGTTTTTCACCGTTTTTATTTTCTTCCTTGTTATTACTGTTTTTTAGTTTTTTTCACTTGTTTTTCATGTTGGGTTTTTCATTACCCAATCCCGGTTTTTAATTTTTTCTTCTCGGGCGTTCTGGGCCCATAACCTATTGTAGGTATTCAAACTTCTGGTATTCTTGAAAGTCTTTATTAATAGTTAAAGAAATACAATCACATTTTGTTAGGAATTATAACATTGTTCTCACTGGTTTTTACATCATGACAAATCACACCACCGTCATTCTTTTTCATAGACTAACAACCCTACATTTTTTAAATGTCATAGACTATAAATTCCTAACACCTATGTTTATGCTTTTTCGCATCGCGGTGTATGACCCGAATTACCTTTGCTGTTTCTTCGTAACCACGTACCCTAGTCCATATAGATCTCATTATAGATCCCTAGCAACGCATTCAACTAGCAATGGTTACGCTAATTAGATATTTTGCCTTCCAAGATCAAATCTGTATCAAAATAACACATTCAAGATGCAGTTCAGACAAAAACGAATACAAATATACAACTGACAATCATCGTCAATAATTAGGATACACTAAAGAGTTTTACTCACCATGATGTGTGATTTTGATTAAACTTTATTTGAAATGACTAAACACAAGCAAAGGATCGCGTACATATGCCGACAAAATTAACAATACTATGTTCAAAACTTGAAGTTCTATTTTTGGGAGTGCAGACGCACTGATATAAAAATAGAAAATACAGAGCGTCCGTCGTCGTGAAATCCGTATAACTTTTCCGCGCGAGTTTTAACTAAATTAGTCCACAACTACATAAATGTAAATATTTATAGATTTTTAAGTTTAAAACTCCATCTTTCCAGTAATAGGGTATTTCTAGAATAACCAGAGTTCAATGATGTAGCACCAGGCGCATATAATGTTAATACCGGGGAAATTCGATCAGATTTGAAGTTTCGAAAAGAGTTTTACGACATTTCTATAAACTTCTTTTAGATTTAGTTTAGAAGCTGCAATAGCGAGTAATTTCGCTGAATTGAAGTTAAAGCTGTATCGTTTCTCATGACCGTTTCCTCCATGTCCTTAAAATCGTACATAATAATACTAATAGTAAATGAAGTTCTGTTTCTGGGACCCAAATCATCACCGGTGTCTTGGACCCTGTATCCGCTATCGCTGCCCATCTATTTTTAATATTTTTAAATGTTTCTTATTTGGTTATTTAATATTTAAAAATGTACTATATATATAAAATGAAGAAGAAGAATATATATAAAAAAAGAAGTTCTATGACATCGAATTACTAGAATCCTAATCGATTAGTAAAATCCTGTGTTTTATCGCCAAGAATAACGAAACGTTTCTAAAAAAAAAAACACAAATTAATTTGACATTTTGACAGTGACAAGCAACTGACTAAACTGACAGTAATTATTAATGTAATGCAAATAAAATTGCTAAAAGTGAAAAACAACGGATCGATGTTCAAAATAGGAAAGTGTTTATCGCTATTATTTTACTATACGAAATTGTTGTAACTGAAAATAACTTTTCTACGTGTAAAAAGAGGTGTTGAGAGTTACGCTTATATCTTTCCAGTAATCGTACAAACGGTAAAACTTGTTGATTGTTTGTTGTTGTAGTAACATAATAGATACTACATATTTATTTAGTAACAACACATAAGTAAACTGTTGCAGGAAATCAGAATGACTTCAGAAAAGAATGCCCAAGTGGGTCAAGCGCGTGAAGCTTTTCAAATGATGTATCAGATATCACAACTGCTCTGCACAGGTCTGGATGCAGACACTCTGTCAATCTGCATACGACTGTGTGAGCTAGGCGTCGATCCTGAAGTATTAGCCCACGTTATCAAAGAAATCAGAAAAATGGGTGATAATGCTGCCCAAAACAGACCCGCTAATTTACAACCATAAAACTATTACAAATCAAAATTAACATCAATTGCCCCAATATAATGCTTTAAAATAATGAACTATTTTTGTACACCATTGTATTTGGAAGTTGACTTGTCTTCATTTTAGAATAATGAGACCTTGCAGTTAAATAAGGTCTATGTATAAGTGATTAAGTTGGCACAGACAAGGCATCCTTAGAGTACAAATGTAAAGATTCTGGGATGTTGTCACAAACAGTTTATCACAAGCACTATCAGGGATATTGCTTGTCTGAGCTCAGCTTTAAGATTAATTGAAAATGTGTAATCAAAACTGTTCAGTAATTATTGTCTCTATGTAATACACGGATAATATTGTACAGTTATCAATAATGACAATATTTTTACAGTATTATCAGTCTTCTTGTCTTGTTAATTGATTAGTGAGCACTTCGAAATTCTGTTGAGAATAATTTTCTAATTGATTTTAAGGATATGACCAATAATGAATTGATTATTGTGGTATTAAATTGAAAGTTCTTAAAACTTTCATAATGTCAATATGCAAACTTGAATCTCAAATAATGAACCATGATGCTACGAGTTAAATTAATGAAGAAACTTCTCTATTTTGCATCATAAAATAATTGATCACATTTTACTATTTTGTGAATAAACAAATAGATGAGAAAGCTATATCTCAGCAGAAAGTAGTTTCAATGATGTAATGTCCCAACTTATTGTAAGTGTCAATCCTTCATGTCCCAAAATTATTATAAATAATGTGTTATACCTAAAATGTAAATATGTTTAATGTTTTAATTTAGTAATCTAACTAAATAAAACAACAATATCTAAAAAAAGTCTTTATTATTTAAATAAATTCTATGTTCAGAAAACATTTCAAGGAAAATTACCTGCACATATAAAACAATTTTTACAGCTAATTTGAAGATGGCGCAAATAATCTTCACAATCAGCCAGTAACAAACTGGTGCTGCAGCCACCTAACTTTATGGGAACAAATAATTAAGTAGGGGCGACTTAAGCAGGTAATATTCTGTGAAATACCAAATTAATAATGATAAATTAGGGTTGCATTGTGCTCTGCATGAACAAAATATTGTTATTGAAATCTAATAACAAACGGGTACAAAACAAAACCTTTTTGAGTGAAATTATAAACAATCAGTACAGGACTGAAAATATCACAGATGCAAATAATTCACTCATAAAAATAACTAAAAGTGATTCTAAAGTCTGGTTAATGATACAATGCCATGATGGCAAGAGATTTGTTTACAATTTCGATTGTACAGCCAGCTTCAGTTTGAAGATAACAGATTATTGAAATAATCACTAAAAGTAATTTGTACCATCGAAAAAGAAACCAGCAGACAGTGTAGGTATATTCTAAGTCCAGTGTTGTTTCTGTGCTTTAATTTCCAGAATAAAGACCAAACCAGGCTGCACAATCGCAACGATAATATACTTAACACCTAAACTACTGGAACGATTGACTCTGTGCTTGACCTTGGTTACCTAAAACTGAAGGGTCCTCAAATATGGGCTGCTGTGGTTTAAACTGTTCAGCAGTGATCCTCGAGAACATTATACCTATGCCTTCTATTAATGCCAGTAGAATACCGCCCACCAAAGCACTACCAGCCATTGCAGGAACACCTGAAATTATACAAAAGTTTTTACTGAACCTAATTAATTGATATGATGATTATGTTCCAAGCATCAATTACTGTAGCTAATGTTTCCTCTTGCTACTTGAGCATACAGTTTAATTATGGTATAAAATAATCACCATTTCTAGCTGCAAGTATTCCGCCTGTGAGTGCTCCACTCATAATAGAATTCCAAGGGTCCTCCTTCTGTCTCAAGTACACTAATGAGCAATCAATGGTTGAGAACATGCCTCCCCATACAGCAAAGTTACCACCTACAACAGGGGATCGTTCTTTCAAGGCAGCCAAACTTCCAAGCTGAAAACATAAGAATCTTGTTAAGACCAGTTAGACAGACAACGTGCATCAGTTTTACTACATAATATTGCATATTGGGCTGACAATGTGTAGATTCACTATATGACATGTCATCAAGACGAAAGAAGAAGAACTACATAATAAGCCCAAGAGAATGAATATGATGATGTACTACAGTTCTTATAACATCTATGATGCAATTTACTAGGCACATTAAAATCTAACAGAAATAGAGCTTATGGTTCCTACAATCATATTTTTAAACAAAAAAAGCTCCAGACCATATACACTTCCATACTAAAATAGACTCGAATGGCTAATCATTCATTAAAAACAAATACGTACCATTTTTCTACTGAACCCCACTGGGGCATTCCTGAAACCCTTTATAGAATGGAATATGCCACCACCTATGGCCCCCATGATAAACGCACCGCCAGAATCATCAAGGATACGCCAGGGGCACGGTTCTCTCGTGTATTCATCCATGACTTGTGTTTATTGATTTATCGGTCCTGGAATGAAAATGTTAGGTAAGAAAGATAACCTACAAATCGGGTCTAAAATCACACTTATCACATATATTAATTTACGCACTGGTTAGATGTTATGTTTTGTGTTTTATTTACACTTAAATACACAATTTCTAAATAATTTTAGGAGTCTAAATATATTCTAGACAATTTGTCACGATTGTTGCACCATGGTTCTCGCTCACGTTCTTATGTATCTTTTTTTTTAATCCTACAAGGACATCATTTTCCAACTCTAATTTGACTATGAAGTAAAATCGACTAAATAAAACTAGTCCACCTCTACCACAGTTTTTTGTGTGTCGCGTGTCGATGTCAATTTGACGTCAGTCAATGTTATTTGAAGGCTCATAGCTCTCATTGTTTATGTTGTAAAAATCTGTAAAAGAAATCTATTTAACTGTTTTTGTTTACATAAAAATTAATTATAACTACCTCGCAACATAGTTCATCGACCCAGGACAATGACTATCTACAATTTGTATATTTTTGACCGATATGGCACGCTGTTATATTACGGAGAATGGAATAGGACAAAACAATCGGGAATGTCTAGAGAGGAGGTATGTCGCATTTTTCAAGCAATTCATTGAAAATTATAACTCCTTGAAAGTCAGAAATCCAAAGTAATTTGCCTATTCCTATCCTAACTTTCATTCTGATAATATTTACCATAGTACCTACAATTATTATTGTTACACTTCACTTTATCAGTTAAGATTTTATTTGATTAATTTTCAGGAGGGCAAATTGATGTATGGGATGCTGTTCTCAATAAAATCATTTGTTGCCAAAATATCTCCACTGGATCCAAAAGAAGGATTCATGAATTATAAAACCTCAAAGTATACGCTGCACTGTCTTGAAACTCCATCTGGCTTAAAATTTGTTATGAACACAGATAATCAAGCACAAGGAGTCAGAGAGCTACTGAAAAAGATATACGGTGAAATTTACGTCAAGTATGCTGTAAGGAATCCTCTTTGCGGCATTGGGGAACCTATCACAAGTGAACTATTTAAAAATAAACTAGATGCTTTTGTGAAACAAACTCCCATACATGTTAGAGCATCATAATAAACTTTTCTATTTATTATTATTTTAATTCAAATATAATATTGTAAATGATTATAGCTGGTGTTGTAGGAATTATTAAATATCTTAATCAAATGTACTGATTACTAGAAAACTTTATCAAATACTTATACTGGAAACACCCAGATTTCATAAAATGTTCATATTATTAACATCAAAATAAACAATGTGCAAGTTATTATTCAGTAATGGTCAATTCAAATGCCAAAAATTAATAAATGCTTAAAAACTTAAATAAAATACTGCAATAAAATAAATTATAATTTAGTTTTTAAGTTATAGCTGTTATGTGTTAAAAAATACAACAGATAAAATAAAAGGATTAAAGAATTATTTTTTGATTTTTTTCAATATCATTCTGATTACATCATGTATTTTCTTACCCACTTTCAGTGTGTAACAACGCAATGGTTTGTAATAAGTATAATTTTATGTTTATGATGAATGAATTAAAAATTCTCCAATTACCTATCTAAAAAAATATTTAAACTGAAAGAAAAAGCATAAAAAAATTCTTCCCGCGCTGTCGACTGGGATTGGGAGGCTGGCACATGCTGGCTGAGGCTGGCAGCATTAGGTACCTCTTTCGTTGGATCGCCATGCTAATCCTTTGTCCGAGGGTGTGTAAATATAGAGGTCAGTGATCCGAGGTAATAAGCCAGCCTTTTGGTCACGAGAAGCGTCAACCAGCCGCCTTGAGAGATCTTTAAATAGAATGTGGGTATTCGGATCCCAATTGTTTCAACCCCAAACGGTTCGAAAATATCGTTTCCGACAAGGCCACTATATTTCCGCCAAAAGTTACTTTTATTTAAGATCATGAATTATTGACGAACTCATGGGTCACACGGGTTGATCGATCATACGATAAAACAACACTTAGCGCGATCGATTCGTGGCTGGGTGATCCTATTGGCACAATGAGTTCCTCAGTATTTCTAATGGGCGATGCTATGGCACGTTAAATTGGTGAGGTTACGGTTATTATTTGAACATCTTTTTGTTATTTTTTTTTATTGGCAAGTATGTTGCATGGGCATAGAGATTTATTATCTCTATGAATCTGACATTGGCGTAATTGACATAATATTGTTATGTCAAAACTAATCAGAGACGCGAATCGAACGGCGAATCGCGAATGCAAACAAAACAAACGGTTTTATTTTTGCTTGCCGCCTCACCTAATACCTATGATTTGGCTCTAAACGGTTGAATAGATTATTGGTCGTGCAAATTATATAATGGCTCCTGATGGTTCTAAGGTGAAATGTTTTGTTTGCTGTGATGAGTGAGACGGACGACACCGATGTTCTCCTGCTGATACCACCTAACTTCTTCTTGGTGCAAAGCTCTGGCTCCGAGGATTCCTTGTTAGAATCTTCTAGAACTGTCGTTCATAAACCCACATCTTGCACTGCGCAAGTACTCGGAAAATTGGTAAACCAAGTGCATACATTGGAATCGAGGTTAGAAAGTTTAGAGTTAAATAGTGATGCTTCCAGTCTCGGTACTATAAGAAGGCCCAAAACATGGGATACCTCCGACAGCATTGACAGTCGAAGTTTGGACCGCAAAAGTTTCACATTTCCCCGCCGACGTAGAAGGAAAGCTTCAAAGAAGCTGAGACACCGTGATTTGTCTCTGACCAGCTTAGACTCAGCCAGCACACGAGACAAGACGATTCCACCTTTGAAATTAAATGAATTCGAGCATTTTCACATTAAACCCTCAGACATTATTAATGACTTACAAAGTATGGATGGTGAAATAAGCAGTATAGTATCAACCCCAAGTAAGAAGAATGATAAATTGCTTCTTCATGAAATAGATGAATTTCTTACAAAAGTTGAAAACTATGAGAGCCCCGACACAAAATACAAGGACCATGAGTCAGCAGTTAGTCCGGAAAATGTAATAAAGGCAACAGGAGATTACATAGCGCAGAAACTAGACTCAAACAGTAATCTGGAGGAGGTGAAGCTGCCTAGTGGCAGAGTTGTGTCTAGTAATGTTCTTGATAAATATATTTACTTAGTGAAAAACAACTCACCATCAACAAAAACAGATAAGCCTTACTGTTCACTGAACTACAAGGGCAACAATGAAGAACCCGGCACCAGCCATGTTGACAGCACATCCAAGGTGTCTTTAGAGACATCCAAACAGGAGACTAGAACTGCCAGTATGAGGAAGCTGAACTTTTCTGACAAGGATGTGCAGCCAACATCAACACCTAAAAGACCACAATCAAGTTACTTGGATTCCTTCAGGCCTTCCTCAAATAAAATATATGATAGAGCATCAAAAGTGCTTGAGCAGTACAAGTCTCAAAGCTACAGTAGGAATACTCAGGGATCCATGACTGATAGCTACCTGTCGCCTAAGAAAGAAGAGTTCAAAATGCCACAAATGAGACCTTTTTGCCCTGACAATAAGGATGGGGCAAAGCTCAGCTCCATGCAGAATAAATACTTGGAGTCCATTGATACAGATTTGTTGAGCTTAAGTGAGCTGTGGGGGGAGAGGGGGGAGAGAGGCGAAAGAGTTGACAGTGTTAAGTTGGAAGAAGAAAGGCTTAAGAGAGAGGTAAGACAACCCAAAGAACATGTATAACTAACATAGTCTGATTTCTATAAAAACCAGTCTGTTTAGTTATTTAAAAAATTAACTCCCAAAAATTTGAAAGTTAATAAAGTTTGTAATTATGATATAATTTTGATCTCTGTTGAAGCTACCTTAGCAAATAGTCATTCTATTATTCATCTATGACTATGACTAATAATAGGCCTCTTTCCTCAGCACTGTGAGTCAATGATACAACAACTGCAAAAAAAGATTTTAGAACAACAACAGAAGTTAGCAGTAGCTGTAAAAGTGGACCGAGCCAAGGATGCAGCTATCGGTAAACTAAGAGAGGCCTGGCTGAAGCTGACAGGCAACTTGGACAAAGCGGAGGAGAGGCATCGTGGAGCTCTCGAGAAGATGGTCAGAGAAGTGGAGAACTTTAGGATGGTAGCTGATGATGCTCAAAAGGTATTTCAAATGTTTGCAGCTAGTTATTTTCAAGTCAATGTCTCTAGAAAACCTGTCCTTAAAGCCTGATGAAAAAGAAAAGATCCTTAAACCTGAAATGTATAAATAAAAAAACCATAAGAAAAATGTTCACAGCCCTCGAATCTGCAGACATCTAGGGCCATGTAAATGGTTTCTTTTTTTTCGTTTTTCTTAATAAAAACGAAAATAAATTCCAGAACTAAAATATGTAATACTAGCTTTCCGCCCGCGGCTTCGCCCGCGCGGAATTCGGTTATATTGCGGTATAAATCACAACTATAAGAAAACTCATTCCCACGGAAAAATCTAAGAAGCGCGATGTAACGCTGGATACGATTAGACGATAGAACAAATTGTACGTCATCCCTCGGGAATTCCTCATTTTCGAGGATTCATTATCGTATCATTTAGCTTCTAAATTTACATGTTTATATTCGTTTGCAATATATTACCTTGTTTTAAACGACACACAGCGCCATCTACAATCCATCCATCAAGCAAACAATATTTTTGTTTTCCCTCGGGAATATCTATTTTTTTTCGGGATAAAAAGTACCCTATTATTTAATCCGGACTTCTAACTTTACGTCTTCAAAATTTCAAAGCAATCGGTTCAGTAGTTACGGCGTGAAAGCGGAACAAACAAAAGTAGTAAGGATTAAAATTTTTCAGAAAACCAGTCACTTTGAAGCGGAGCTGTATAAAACTTTAGATCTTGCACATGATTATCAAGAGAAGTGCAAACAACTGACCGCAGACAAAAAACAACTTGAAGAGACATTGCGTAACGTCACCGCTGAAAAGGATGATCTTATCGCCAAAAAAGATAAAGAAATTGAAATTCTGAAGGAAAACTGTGAAACAGTTATGAGATTAAACAAACAGTCTACGGATTGTGTTAAAAATTTGGAAGATGCTCTGGAAAAGGTTTGTGTACTTATTTATTGACTGAATATTTTTCCATTTTTTGAGAAAACTAAAAATTTTTAATTCAATCAGAAAAAAATATGCTACAGCTTTCGCGCATGTCGCCAACACCTACGCCTCAACTCCGTCACCCTGTTCTAAAAATATTCTATTCCTAAAAAGTTGTAAAAGAGAGAGACGCCAAAAAGTTTGGCGAAAATTATATTACTACTAGCTGATCCCGCGAACTTCGTATCGTTTAAACCTTCCCTGGAACTCTACAAACATTTTAAAACCAAAAAAAGCCAAATCGGTCCAGCCATTCTCGAGTTTTAGTGAGACTAACGAACAGCAATTAATTGTTTAAGATATTCACCAGCGTCCAGATCCTCCCCTTTATCTCTACTCAGTAAAGTTGTTATTATTGGTTAAGCTGTGTTATTTTTTAGAACTCTTGACCTCATCATAAGAGGAAAATAAAATATTTTTTCAGGAAAAATCGAGACATAACGAGACCAATGCCAAAATTAGCGAATTGAACTGTAAGAGTCAGTCTATGCAGGATGCGATGTTACTCATTGAACAGGAGCGGGACTTGCTTAAAGACAAAGTGAATGAGGAAAGGGCAAGGAACAACCTTCTAGAAAGGCAGTTGGGAGATCAACAAAACCACGCCGCTGACCTCATGAAACGATGTGTAAGCTATACTTTTAATTCTGTTGTTCTTATACATATATATAGTGAGGCAGCGTAACATTGTAAGACATACGTACCGCCAAAAGAGCACAAGTAGTTTCTGAGATTTCGTGTCCTGTGAGTTATGTAAACTTTAGCTTTTACAACCGATTAATACAAAATATGTTAAACCAGGACAACTTGGAAGTGGAATTGAAGACAGTTCGTAAACACTTAGAGCTGCAGAAGTCGGAGTTGAAGTGCCACTATCAGAAGCAGTTGGAAGACGCCGTGCTGGGCAAGCTGCAGGAGTTCCAGCATCAGCTCGACGCCGCAGAGCGCGACATGGAGGCTGAAGCGAAAGCCAAGGAGAACATCCTCATTGATACTTACAATAAGCAGATCTCCAGGATTGAAGAACAGTGAGTTTTTCATCAGCTTCTTACTCATCTGCCTAGACTTTTAGGAGTCGCCTTCCAGTCTAACTCGTTATGAAAAGATGGTCACCCATCCATTGACCGATCACGCCAAGCGTTGCTTAACCTTATGATCGATCGATCTGCGAGGCTTTCTAGCCATCTATATTATAGAACAAAGTATGGTTTCAGGCACAAACTAGAAGTGAACGTTTTGGAAGAGAAACAGCGAGAAGAGATCAAACTCTACAGGCTGCAGCTCGCGCAAGCCAGCGAGAAGATCGGCTTGCTCGAGGTAACTCATATATGTACCTACATTTAAACTAAACTGCTTACGATTATATATAACATCAATCAAAATATCTTAATCTATACTAATATTATAAAGCTGAAAAGTTTGTTTGTTTGTTTGATTGTTTGTTCGTTTGAACGCGCTAATGTCAGGAACTACTGGTCCAATTTGAAAAATTCTTTCAGTGTTAGATAGCCTATTTATCGAGGAAGGCTATAGGCTACTTTTTATCCCGGTACGGGAAGTAGTTCCCACGGGATGCGGGTGAAACCGCTGGCAGAAGCTAGTTTTTAATATAATACAAAAACATTGTAATATTATGTTTGACATCGTAAAAATGTAGTACATTTGAAGGGGAGCGTATGAAGTAAGTACATAGGGGTAGTTTACATATAAGTGAGAACATAGTATAGTGTGAGGGAGTTTATTAATAAAAGTGTATAAGGAAATACATACGTACATGGGAGTTTACTCAACATATGGGAGGAAATAGGAAAAATCACGAGTATATAAGGGAGTATATTTTAGGCGGTGTACATAGGAGTAATACATAGGGGAGTTAAAAGGGAGAGTACATAAAATCCTACTTATATTATAAATGTGAAAGTCGTGGTGGCCTAGTGGGCAAAGAACCAACCTCTCGAGTGTGAGGGCGCGGGTTCGATTCCAGGTCAGGCAAGTACCAATGCAACTTTTCTAAGTTTGTATGTACTTTCTAAGTTTATCTTAGACACCAATGACTGTGTTTCGGATGGCACGTTAAACTGTAGGTCCCGGCTGTCATTGAACATCCTTGGCAGTCGTTACGGGTAGTCGGAAGCCAGTAAGTCTGACACCAGTCTAACTAAGGGGTATCGGGTTGCCCGGGTAACTGGGTTGAGGAGGTCAGATAGGCAGTCGCTTCTTATAAAGCACTGGTACTCAGCTGAATCCGGTTAGACTGGAAGCCGACCCCAACATGGGAAAAAAAGGCTTGGAGGATGATGTGAAAGTTTGTGAGAATATATGGATGTATGTTGGTTATTCAATCACGCAAAAACGGCTGGAGCGATTTGATTGAAATTTGGTATGTAGAAAGGTGATACCCGGATTAACACATAGGCTACTTTTTATCAACACACAACGCAGGCGAAGCCGCTGGCGGAAGCTAGTAAATCATAAAAAGAGGAAATGAGTGTAACGTAGATCCTGACCACCTCAGGCCTGTTGTACTATAATATGTCCTGCGCAGTTGGCTAATCTCCCTACATGAGAACAGCCGCCGTAGCCGATAATCGGAGGACATTATCATCATCAGTATTGCTAGAGTGCGTTGTGTGCAGAGCAAGCTGGAGTCGTTCCGGCGCCGGCGCGGAGCCCTGGCGGCGCAGCTGCACGGCGTCATGCAGGCGCAGTGGAAGCAGGCGCTGCGCCTCCTCACCAGCTCCGGCGCGCACTCCGGTAACTATACACGCCCGTCTCACGCACAACACACTGCCACGATATTTCGACAATATACCACGACACGCAAACACAAAATATATTATGTATTAACCTATAATACAAAAATATTTATATATATGTAGTTTATCAGTTGTGTTAGCACACAACACAAGCTAATTAATAACTTACCATGGGGCTAACCGCCCGTGTGTGAAAAAGCTGTCCCGACATTATAATACATTCACAAAATGTTCACTCAATACATAAAATGTTTTGCATTGAATTGAGTGCCGAAAGGAAAAGGGGGACAACAGTTGCATACTAAAATGCCATTGATTATCTTGACTGGTTACTCAAGGACTGATTTGCACAATTCTGTAGTCATGCACATCGGGTAAAAACTCAACTTTTGGGTGTAAAACAGTGAGGGTTTAAAGCTGACCTGATGATGGAGACAAGAGAGTTGAGGGAACTCCGCAACGGCATGTATTTCCACTAATATCTATATCTACACCTAAAAGCAAAAAAAAACTTCAAAAAGAAGCTTGCTTCTAAAAGTTTTTTAAAATTAACTTTCTTTTTAATAGTGTCATCACCGGTACCGGATTACGGCAAGGTGCCTCCGCTAACGTTGCCGGACCGAGGCCTGGTGCGGTCTGACGGACGGACGGACGTGCGGCCTGACGGACGCTCGGACGACAAATTCAGTTTCGACGGTCTGACGGACACTGAGCTACAACAGTACGTTAAACTGGTAATTGTATTTTTTTTTAACTTTTTTTTTTGGTCGATGATTTTCGAAGAGAACTTTTAAGTTTTAGAGTTGTATAAAAATTATTTGGAATTATTATTTTTTTGTTTGTATGTTTATCTCAAACACGCTGTATTGACAAAACAAAGTTAAATAGCTTGTACCTATATCAAAATAATAAATATATGAGAATAGCAATAAATAATAAATTCTATCAGAAAATAGATGAAACCGCTGGTAGAAGCTATTATGCATTTTTAACCGTCTTCAAAAAGGAGGTTCCCAGTTTTACCTATATGTATGTTTGTGCGCGATTATCTCCCTTTAGATTGGACCGATTTTGATGCGGTTTTAGGTATATTTTTAAAGTCAAATTATTCGTTACTATTTGAGTCGTTTATTTCAGCTTTTAACGAAGCCGCCTAATTTGGACGGTAGCGGCGAGGGTCTGGCAACGGACTTGCATCGCGAGCTCAGCGAGGAGCCCACCAGTGACCGCGCCAGCGACCCGCGCGAGCCGACCGACGCGCCCGGCCCGCCCGACCACGACAAGCGCGACAAGCGACGCAACAAGCCGCCATGGAAGGCATAACGAACGCAGGCAGCAATATCACGACAGCTGATGTACGATCACCAACAAAAATACATGATCTGTATCATAATTACAATTTACCAATTTATAGGTACTTCTGTTTACTGTAGGTCCCGGCTGTCATTGAACATCTTCGGCAGTCGTACTGGTAGAAGCCAGCACGTCTGAATCGTCTGATAATCAGTCTTACCAATTGGTATTGGGTTATCCGGGTAATTGGATTGAGGACGTCAGATAGGGATAGTCGCTCCTTGTAAAACACTGGTACTCGGGTACACTGGTACTGCATCAGGTTAGACTGGAAGCCGACCACAACATAGTTGGGAAAAGGCTCGAGGGATGATGAGTTACACGTTGTGAAACCCGAAACTTCGAAAGTACAAAACGCTTTAGTATTTGAGATTTCTCTTTTGAGGCACCTATTTTGTAACTTTGATTGTGTATTTTGTATGTTTAGTTTTGTTCAAAAGATTTTGATTTTCCACTACATGTTATTTTGTTCTGTTGTTGCGACAGTTATTTGGAGCAACTCACCCCAATGTTACAATAAAGTTAACTAAATTAAAGTTTCCCTTACCCCCCACTCAAAGACATTTAATGATTACTCAAGTCACTCGTTAGTGACGGATTGTCGAGGTTTTAGTGTTTAACAATTTTTTAATTTTGATTTGGTTAATGGTTTTCTTGCTAATCGTACATCAGCATTCGTGAAATATCTTTTCCCCTCTGAAGTAGAGAAATATATAATATTTGGGTGTTAATTGCAGCTTTTATTGAAGGTTTGTACATTAAGAAATATATTCTTTAAATAGAATTATAACTATGAGTTAATGAAATCCGATCCATATGTCTTAAAAAATATTTTTAGAAGTACTTAAAGCCGAGTTCATAGGTTTAGTTGAGTTCGTTAAACAAATAGAACTATGTTATGTTTGTTGGTCCACATTTATATAAATTACGGGGAATCAAGTTAATAAAGTCATAAAGCGGGGTTTTTCACAGATAAGTTAATGGCCTAAACTGAAAGAATGAATTGTACAGAAGGTGCGTGATTTTATTGTAGTACAAAAATATTCACAGGGACTATGTATCTATTTATATAATTCAGTAAATATGTATTCAAATAACTATTGCTGAGATATATATGTTTTTCAATAAAATTTATATACCGTCGTATATTCGACATATAACTTCGAAATGCTCATTTTGTCTAGTTTCCACATGTCCATGACATACTAATTAATAATGTTTGTGTTCATAAAATATTGTCCTCCTTTATATCCGCCTATAAATTGCTGGTGTTGCCAGATTATGTTGTCAGTTCCCACCGACATACACTTTCTCAATATATACCTAAGTTTTCAGAATGCTCATAAGTTTTTGTATGTAGTTTTCTAAGATACTTAATATGTATGTTTATTATAAAAATATGTAAAGAATAAAGGACAATGGGCACAAATATATGGGACCTGGTATACCCCACCAATAGGAATGTCATATATATCATTGGATAGGCCTTTTTATGTAGAACAACATTTACTATGACGCTTTGCTGAAATGTTTGTCCGTTCTGAGATATAGATCAAAAACTGTGCAAAAGTTAGAACTAAGTAATCTATTGATACCTCAAGTTTTTAAAGGAAAAACTTAGTACTAATAACTTTAAGTCTTGTTTGAAAGAAAATCAGATTACAGATTGGTCAGCATTAGTTTTCAGATTGTTTTTTATCTATATCTCAGAACGGACAAACAATAGAACAAAGCTGTCATGGTAAATGTTGTTCCAGTTAAAAAGACCTATCCATCGATATGTGTGACTTTGCTATTGGTGCGGTTTCTCATTACGCGCAATATCCAGTTGGTACAATAAAAGATTCAAATGCTACATAATAGTAACAATTATGGACCTTAACGGGTACAGCAGGTAGAACATACAAGACTTACACTTAGTAGTTCTTAGATTTTCCTTTAAAAACTTGAGTTATCAATAGATTACTTAGTTCTAACTTTTGCACAGTTTTTGATCTATATCTCAGAACGGACAAACATTTCAGCAAAGCTGTCATAGTAAATGTTGTTCTACATAAAAAGGCCTATCCAATGATATATATGACATTCCTATTGGTGGGGTATACCAATCTGCCCATTGTCCTTTGTTTCTATTAACACTTTAAAGTAAGATATAGGTATCATAATTTTATAACCAATATTGTTATGATGTTACGACATTCCCGATTGCACTCCATATTTTAAATGTTGATAAAATAAATTATACTTTTTTAAATAATTGTTTTATTTTCCATACACACATCTGAAAATTTCACTTTATTATTCGGAGTTACTTGTAATTCTTTGTATATCTGGATACCGATCTATCAGTGCCCTTGGGCCTTTCGTTTAGCTCCTTGGGCCCTTCTATCAGGTCCTTCCGGATATATTTCGAATTACAAGTAACCCTGTATAAGGGGGATTATAAGCCCAAAAGGTTATTTGCAGTCATGTATTTTGATACTTAAATAAAACCAAACTTATGTAACGATTATTTATTTATGAAGGTAAATGCGATTTAAAAATATATTCCAATTTAATTATGATGGCATCATGATCTTTATACAAACACTAAATGTACACTTATTACATAAAAAAACTTCATTCACATAAGGCAAGAGCTAAACGATAATAATTTTGTTTATTCTTTTAAAATAAAAGAAAACACAGCCTAAAATGTACAATACAATAAATATTTGTTATGAGTATATTTAAATATAGAGAGATATATAACTTAGGTTTGCGTAAGTATCTATTAGTGATGAATGAAGGATCAGACAAGCAACAGAGATATAAGGTAGGCCAGAAATCAGGATAGGAAAACAATGATAAAAGTCTCCACTGCGAGATAATACAATAATAAAATAGACTGTCAAATGTTGTTCATGCACATTGGATCTACTTCACAAAAACAGAGCAGTCAAGATATCCAATCATGCAGAGTAAAATTAATGGCTTACCAATACCTTAAGTTTTGTTTCCTCTACACTACAATATTGCAACGGTTCTACATTTGACTCGAATTTTAGCTGCTTAGTGAAGTCAATTTATGTCATAGATACGAACTTAAGAGGATACTTAGTCTTAAAATTTACAAATAAAATTAAAAGCACACGTTTGACGTTTTATACACAATATTGCATAATGAACCTAATTGAATGACGATAAGATTCAATTTACAATCAAGTTTCTTCATATATTTTTAAATAGGATGTGACGGATAAAAAGTCTATTGCAGGAGTTTTGCTTTTTGTTATAAATTATAGTCAAATAAATAGGAGTTGTTGAAACTCATGATTTTAAGCCTCTATATACGACTTTATAATATACACGATTATTGTTAGTCAGTAGATAACCTTCTATGCTTTTTTCTCAAATCAAAGTATTTTATTATTTATAATTGCTACAATTATATTCAAATTAGGTCAAATAATTTGCTAACTAGAGATAAAATTATAACATTATCCCACCCATACAAGTTATAACAAATACCTATCTGTAGTGAGCGATAGAACAGACAGATAGATTATAAGAACGGCATTAAGATTGTGATGAGTCTTAGTAACTTATAATCACTAAATTTAATATCACGTTAACTCTAATCGAACTGGTGGTGACATTTGGATGACTAATGATGATGAATACAATATGGTAGAGCAAGCTGCGTTATTTCAGTAGTTATCATGCTGCTAGTTACTGTTACAGTTTTACAATGATGTGTAATATTGGGAGCCTGCACAAAAATATAAGTCAACCATACTTATTAAACTAAAGACATTTTTAATACCGAGCGACCCATTGTATACCCATATTTATTGACGACATAATGACTATATAATAAAGTATTAAATAAATTGCACAAATATTTATCGAACTAAAGATATTTTTCATGCATTTACATACTTCCTTCGTTCAGTAGTTAATTTATATTTCGAAACAATGCTATTTTTGTGATAATCAAAAAAAATACAAGTTGCATTTAAAATTCTTATTTTTTTTTTTTTATATAATGATATTTCATATCTTTCGTTTGATTTCATGAAGTTTGCTAGCGTTGTCTTTACTTCTAGAAATTTCGTAATGATAATTTGGCTTTAATTCCTAATACCTAGCTAAACTGTTACCAACAGAGTTGAACTTTTGAGTAGATTTTGAGGAAATCGTTTCACGAAACACTCGTAGTAACTGTGAATTTTAAAGTATGCTTTCAACGTTTAAATATTTTTTTTACGCTACAGATATAGAAAGATAGATAGAGAGGGACGCTATAATGATGGACGAGGCTTCCATTTTATACTTCTCACATATGTCTGTCTAATACATATAGACGAGTGTAGCTTTCCAATTGAATTAATTTTTCAAATACATGTATTTTCAGTATTTTCGGGGCCCTTAGGTTTCCTCTTTGTTATATCTTTGTGGTACAGATAAACTACCGTCACGACGTGGGTTTCTATACGATTTTAGCTAAGCCTTACATTTCATGATAATTGTCTAATAAATGATTTTTTAATACACTATATTGTCTATCAATTCCATAAATAGATAAGTTTTACCGATAGTCGATACGACTATTGTGATTTTTTCATATAATACAAAATCGGTCAAGTGCGAGTTGGACTCGCGGAACTATCGATACGTGTTCCGTAAGCAATTTGCCGAGTGATATATATTTTTAATCTTTTTATGATAACTGGCTATCTAGATCACATTTGGGGGAGCCTAAAATGTTGGGTAACCAAGAGGGTTTCAGCAAACAAGACCACAAAATTAGGCAAATTAACCTTATCAGTCAACATGCTGAAATTCTGGCACCAACTTTCTTTAGTAAAAAGCACATGAAAATAACAATTACTGGAAGTATTTGACGAATAGTCGGCGATATACGTCTGTAAGGTGCCGGTGGCCCGTGGGGCTCGGTGGCAGCTCAGGCGAGGGCGGAGGCGGGGAGCGAGCTGTGCTTGGGCTTGGCTTTGTGTACGAACACTTTGATGCAACCGTTGAAGTCGGCGCTGACAAGCACGTGACCAGTTTGAGAAGATGCCACCATGCCGCCTTCTGCACCTTTCTGTAATACAAAAGTAATTATATTAATATATAAGTATTGTGTAAAGAAGAAGGAACTTCTTTCTATAAGTCACATTCAGCAAGTATTTAACTTAAGTCTGTATGACGAGATGCCATGTTATAAGCTCAACATTAAATTAATAATTTTGAGGAAAAATAGTTGGATTTGAAGGCATTACTAGTATTAATAGAAAAAACATCCAGGTTTCAAGAGCTACAACCGCAAAGCGAACAACGCCTCTCAGACAAATAAATATATTTTTCAATTAGAACATGTAGTCCCTGCAAACACATTTATAATACCGGTGTACACGAGTATAACTTACCACTTCATCCTTATCATCAGCATCGTTATTCGCAAGTTTAGCTTCTTCCTCCCGCTCGCATATCATGCGGATCATATGGTCCGGGTTGGGAGCAAACACGGCACAAGTGACCAAAGCATTATGCGCCTTTATCCCTTCCCAAAAGTCGTTCCTATCCCTCCTCACTGACGTAAACTTCGAGTAATCGTGGTAAGTCTTCCAAATGTAGATGCACTGGTTTTCCGACCCGCTAACTATGTACTTCCCGTCGTGAGAAAATGATGCTTTAATTTGGCTGGAGACGTTCACATAACCTTTGTATTTACAAGAAAGGTTTAAGTCTCGAAGGTCGTAGAGTCGAATCCTGCTGTCGTTTGAAGTGACGAGGATTTTGTCGTCGTTCGGCATCGGTTCGATACCAGATATCTTTCGGCCCGTGGAGTTTTTCCCTCTCGTCGATCGTACGTCGATCTGTGTGTGGTATTTGAGCTGGTCGGTGGTGTAGAATATGCAACGACCGTCGTATGTGCCTACGACGGCGAATTTGCCGTTTTGGCAGAAATTCGCGGCTGTTATCAGCTTCGTTTTGCCGTCTACTTCGTTCCATACTGCGACCTAGGTAATATAAATCTTGATCAATATACAGGAAAAATATGAACTCTAAATATAATTACCGATATGTTATAACAAGAAATTGAGATACTAATTAAGCCTTGGTTTCAGTCAATCAATTTTGTGGGACTACCTAATATAATAGCAATTCGTTTTGGAATAAGTCGTTGTATTTTAGTATAGATAGATTTATACAGCTAGCTACTTGAAAATTGTCCTGAAACCATTTAAACCTATTTAAATTCAAATAACAAGAAACTTCAAAAGCAAAAATTACATACCTTCTTATCAGGAATATTCCAGAGCCTCAGCTTTCCGTCCAGACTGCCGGACAGGAAATACCGATCGTCTCTGGGATGGAACACAATGGCGGTCACAAAGTCTATGTGCTGGAAGGTGCACAGGCACTCCCCTCGCGAGATGTGCCACAGGCGGACCGTCTTGTCCATGGAGCTGGACAGGATGAAGTAGTTCTTGGACCAGGAGACGTCGAGCAGGTCGGAGGAGTGTCCGGAGTAGACGCAGAAGGGCGTGGCGCAGAAGGGCGCGGCGGGCGGCGCGGGGGCGGGGGGGGCGGCCGGCAGGGACGACAGCGACTCCTGCGACGGCGTCGGGGACGACTTCTGCTCCAAGTTGTACTTCGTGCGCATGTCCTGCGGACACAAATGTGACGAATTATACTCGAGCTTAGTGATTAAATCTTAATATATATGGCCTTACTACAAAAACTTAAACGTCTGTTTTAACTGGTTTAAAAAAAATGTGGCTGCAAAATAAACCATATGTCAACGTCATAATCTGTCATTTTTTAGACAAGTCTTAAACTGACGTTTAAAAGTTTTTTGTGATAAGACGGATATTGTTGAGGTTGCTTAGGCTATTAATTAGATCTCGTACCTGTTAATTAGTTCTAGTTCATAAAAAAACAGTTATATTATTGGTGCGAAAAATTTCTTGGATGGAATGCATATTCAAATTTTTGGAGTTGCTTCACACATAAATATGTCACTAGAAGTGAAATTAACACGCTTATAACTATGTATGTAAGAAAATCTTCGAATATCAATTTGACCCAGTTCCCGGTCTTCGAATTATATGAAATTTTGCACACGCTCTAAGTTCTGATGCTAATACTTGACTAGCTTCTTAGAAATATGTACAATGTTACCTGGAACATATGGTATGCGTCGCGAGTGACCCAGACCCGCAGCAGCTTGTCCTGTCCGGCGGTGGCCAGCAGGCGCCCGCACACGCTGAACTTGCAGCACCACACCGCGCCGCAGTGCGCTGAGCCCATCTCCTATAGTCACAGGATGCAAACAGTAATCAACAAAAGAAAAATTGGTAGTTTGTAAAGTAGATTTACGATCGAGATGTTTACGTGATAACGTCTTATTGGTGATATAAGTTTTTGGGAAGTAAGGAATTAATGAAGATATTTTTTTTTCAAATTTTAAATTACATCTATCGTTTTATTCACACTTTTGATGATAAATTTCGGGTGTAAAATGACAAGTTTACTTATTCGACTATGATATACATTTTTCTTCATACATACATTCATACAAACATACTTTTACACATTTATCCGCACGAGAAAATCTCCATTCGTTTGTATGCCGCTAGAGTGAGAGAGACGGAAGATCGGTCCACTCACTCGAACGCTATGCCAGCGTCCGCTCGTGAGGATTCCGCGTGACAAGTTTCACGGAATGACTGGCAGCGCTCGAAATGAGACGGGAAATCGGTCCGTCTCTCTCTCGTTATACCTGCGATCGCGCTCGTGAGGTTTTGGTGTGACACAAGTTTCTGAACATGTCACCCGACTAAAACGATTTTAAAGACGTTATCACAACAAAAATAGTCAATCAAAGTCACTATCATCATTATCTCCCGACCCGTTTCCCAATTATGTTGGGGTCAGCTACCAGTCTAACCGGATGCAACTGAGCACCAGTGCCTTACAAGGAGCAACTGCCCTATTTGACCTCCTCAACCCAGTTACCTGGGCAACCCAATGGCCTTTGGTAATACTGGTTGTCAAAGTAAAGTAAGTAGTCAAAGTAACAGCCATGGAGAACAAAATGATTAGAAGAGATGTCATAACGCAAAATCTCCTAAGAAAGTAGCGTCACTAAAATGCAGGTGTTCGGGAGACGATGAATGTTACCCTTCTTTGGAACCCGCCCACTATTTTTTCGAAATAAAATTACTCATCAATTTCAAAGCCGATTAGGTTTGACAGGGAACCCGAACGCCTCTTTAGTTCTAGTAACTGATCACGCCTACAGTACGTTACTTGATGTACAAGAAGGTGCCAGACCTATCTGCCTTAAGGCTATTCTCGCATTTTTTTCTCTCCGTGGTGCATAACTTTGTATGTGCAATAAAAACTGATAATAATAATATTTTAAAAATTACAACTTACTTGAACATGTCGAACACATCCATCGAAGTCATACGGTCCTTTATGAGAGTTGGATGCTTTAAGTTTAATATTATGTTCTCCTCTGACGTCATCAGCAATGTCAGCCACATCCTCTTTGTGGCGAGCGTGGGACACCTCCTGAGCTAACGATTTAGCAGCATCAACCGTCTTCTTAACTGTACTGCCGAAGAAACGCTTTAACCTGCATAGGGTATTGTTATTAGGGTACTTTTTTACATCGATGACCTATTGTACGGTTCAAAAAAATGGAGTCTATGTGCCAATGATGTTAAAGAGATCTAAAATATGCGTAACTCACTCGAACTCGACTAACATAAAAACTTTCGATTAATAAATTAACAGAGACTTTCGAAAGACTACATTGATTCAGATATTGTCAGGAAGAGTTTATGGGTGTAACAAAAATTACGTTTTAATATCATTTTATGATTATTTGCAGCTTTTAAACCACTATCGGTTTTATAGGTATTTTTGTAACGCTCTGCTACATTTTACATTTGATTTTTAACGTTTTGAAAACTTATGTGGCAGCATTAAAGATCTAAGTGTCAATTCGTCATTGTGTCAAGGCAAGAGTAGGGCCGACTATACATTGTGTTTTTCACATTCATTTTTTTACTATGTATGTATTGATATCTATGCTTAGCGCCAACTTAATGTGTAAAAACACTCGAATAATTACAAAAAAAACATTTGTTAAAAGACACTCTTGAAACAACACATTGAAAACGCAATTTATTATGTACAAGCCAATTTAGTTGTAAATACAAACAAAATATCAAAGCATGTTTTGAAAAACTGTTTTTGTCTAATTTTCTGACCAAAAAAGTTATTACTTTCTCAAGACCATGTAGCGTTTCTATTAGTAAATTCTGGAATCGGTTCAGCAGTTCCAGAGGTTATCCAGAACACACGAACAGATAAATTATTATGTATTATTAGTTGATTATGTTAGTCGGCAAACTGTCACCTGAAGTTCATATCGTGTGTCAATTTCTTGTTGATGTTGTCCTGCGAATGACTTTTAACCAGTGTCGGCGTTATCCTAAAGTTGGAGATCATTTATATGTATTTTCCTTCCATATCATATAAAAACATGTGCTTTCTATACACATATAATATTTAACGACTTATTAAAAATACGATTGAAAATTCAGAGAACATTTTTTAAATGCGACATTTCGTACAAAAATTCCATGTATTCTTAGCCGTACTCAATTTGTTACATTTATTTATGAATTATAAAAATACCCACGTAAAACAATGACAGAAATTGATTCAGAAGTTGTTTCTTCTTCTGAATTAAAAATTTACTAACCCACTTCAAGAAAAGGAGGAGGTCCACAATTCGTCGGAATCTTATTTTTGTTTACATTACTGCCATATGCACTATATAAAACGTATTTTATCAGTATTAAAACACTTACTTTTCTGTCTTCCTCTTAATACCAGTAGTCTGTCTGTCTGTGGACTCTCTCTTCATCTCTTTAGCTTCGTCCTCGGCGCCGCCCGCGCAGACGCTCTCACTCTCTTCATCAGTCTCCCTGAATTACAGTTATTATACCATAAACCTTAAGCATATAGCATGGAACGAACATTAATAACCAGTTTCACCAGTTACTGATAAGTTATCGGGTACTTAACTGACAGAAAAACTGTAAAATTTGGTTCCACATATCTTTAGTAGCAATTTGTGGCAGAAATTATAAGAAGCCTTTATCTGGCAGATAGCATTAACTATCAGCTAACTAACTGACCCTTTATCGGTAACCAGTGAAACCGGGTCTAAAGCACGATTCCTATAAAAAAGGAAATGATCCGTTTACCTTAAGGACGGAAGCTTTTTGACGTTTGTTCTATGAGTAGAAAAAACTACTGTGTCCGTAAGTAAACGAAATTGATTCTTAGAACACCGGAAATTTGTTGTAACGTTATGCGATTTTTGAGCAAGAAAATACAATTAAACTAAACATTATATTATCATACATATGTGAATAGAATGAAAATAAAATATAGTAGCATCCGCTGAATTAAAAAACTGTTTTATTTTTCTATTTATTTCAGGAGCCCATAGAAATATTACACAATACATTATTTTTGAGTAATTGCTCAATGATCGCTTATGTTACGATACGATGTATAACAACCAATGGTAGACTAGTTTTATGTATGTTAAACTTGGTTGAAAAAACAACATGAAGCGTGTTTGTGTTATGAACAAAACTTTAGTGGGCTCAAACCTAGTGATTGTGAGTGTATCATACATAACGGCGATCGCTGTCACATTGCTCGCTTTGTTATTTCTTCACAAAGGAAATAGTGCAGAATTCGTTGCTTTTATTGAAAACTAGCTGTTTTTCTGCGGTTTCACTCGTGTCCCTTGGGACCTTGTTCCCTTTCGTGGGTAAAATACATATTTGATCCAGTAGTTTCGATGCCTCAGGGGTATAAACAAACAAACAAAAAAATATATTGGATTTGCTAAAAGCATTATTTCACACCGTCACAAAGGTAAAACTTAATACTTAATTATAGATAATGTATTTAGCTACGTATGGTAACACCGAACTTTTAGTACGAAGCTGACACAAGGCATACATCTGTTAACTATGTGTAGTTAATAAATAAGTACAAGCCAATTACAATTTAAATAATGCTACTTTTACGGATTTTATTGCGGTTATATTAATATCATTTAATAATAATTTATCGTGGTGGCCTAGTGGGTAAAGGACCAACCTCTCAAGTATGAGGGCGCGGGTTCGATCCCAGGTCAGGCAAGTACCAATGCAACTTTTCTAAGTTTGTATGTACTTTCTAAGGCGTTGTCCTAATTGGCAGCGATCGCGCGATGGCGTTTTTCATCTCACTTGCGAGGTTCCGAGGTTCAAATAGGACACTCTGATGAAATCTGTATGTTTGAACTCATCGCATGACGAGAACGCATCGTGTCATCGTGCGATCGCTGTCAATTGGGACGACGTCTTAGATGAAAATCGCATCGCGCCATCGCGCGATCGCTGCCAATTAGGACGACGCCTATGTATATCTTAGACACCATTGACTGTGTTTCGGATGGCACGTTAAACTGTAGGTCCCGGCTGTCATTGAACATCCTTGGCAGTCGTTACGGGTAGTCAGAAGCCAGTAAGTCTGACACCAGTCTAACCAAGGGGTATCGGGTTGCCCGGGCAACTGGGTTGAGGAGGTCAGATAGGCAGTCGCTTCTTGTAAAGCACTGGTACTCAGCTGAATCCGGTTAGACTGGAAGCCGACCCCAACATGATTGGGAAAAGGCTCGGAGGATGAGGATGATGATATTAATATTATTTAATCTTGACGTTTCGGATCCTTTCAATCAATTACTTTCGGCAATTTTTTTTTTCAATCTTTAACTGTATCAATTCATATAGGGCTGTAGGTTTTTTAGACTCGGTAAGAGTGTATTAATGATTTAAGATCGATGTTAATGTTTTAGTTTTGATATTACATCAGCAACTTTTTAAATATCCAAAAATCAATACATTTTTATAAAAAAAAACTCGATCATATTGCCATATAGAAAAGTAATTTGGAATTAGTGGTCACTCCACTCACAAAATGTTCAAGCGCAAAAAATATGATTGTACAAGCTATAAAACTCAATTAAGATTGCCAGACATTAATTAAAAGGTTTTTGATTTCAAGATTTTTATCAAAAGTTCACTGTTATACTTGTACCAGACATGAAGTTGGCCGTTGAATAAGTAAAACTATAAGATGTCTAAATATTACTCTTTCCTCAGTCAAATATAAAACAATTACAATTCATACTATACTTTACATTTAATTAGCTAAATAACTATCGAATTATGAATACCATGATCTAACTAACTACCATATTTCTTTAGCCTGGCAACCCTAGACGCAAGCGAGCAACTGTAAGCAGTCACAAAAAACTTGTATAATATTGAAATAATCAACCTAGTCGCTAGACTGAGATTAGACGAGTGTTCTGACATCCACGTCAGATTAAGAGTGGACAGACGCCGACGCCATGACAGCTTGCTTTTGCCGTCAAGTCTGAAAATTACATTTCTGATTTCCATTTTGTTGCGTAGATACTAGATAATACATATGTTTTTGATGAAAAGTAGTAGATAATATATTTTCTTCTTAAAACTAAATATTTCCATGAATTAAAGCAACACGTGATATTATTATATGATATTACATATTATTATATGCATGTTGCATGGTGTTATGACGGCATTATGATAGATCTACGGTGTAGCATGAAAACGTATGAAGCTGTCTTTTGCGATTTGACAGTATACGAATACGAATTAGTTACCAGGTAATTATTTTATTTCACCCTACGGCCCGCACCCAGAATTGTCATTTTCACTGTTCATTCAGGGTATAAGATGGTGTATGTATCCCTTGAGGAGGTTTACAACATTTTAGGACCCAAAGGGAATCCGCCTTATTACTTGCTACCCCGGGTCATGCGCTATTCTTGCTAAGAGCCTAGAGAAACTGCATAATCCGTCACTAGTCGTGGACGATGGTGTATGGAGTGTGTTATGTTTGTTGGTACATTATGTCGTGACTAAAGGTACCTACATAGCTGACGGTGTAATGGTGCGGTATATGAAATGACGATTATAGCGGTGTATGTTACCTGGTATTGTCGTCGTTGGCGCGGCCGATGTACTCGGAGGTGAGGCGCATGATGTGCAGACTGAGCGGGTTGATGCACTGCGGCAGCTTGTGCTCCGCCACGCTCAGCGGCACGCGCTCACCTGTATGTCAAACATAAAGTCTATGTCATTAATACTAATTATTCTTTATTGTACACAAAAACATATAAAAATACACACAACACAGAGAAGACATGTACAAAGGCGAGCTTAACCCAGAACTGGGTTCTCTAACAGCAAACCTTAGAGCGATAGAGAGATGCGATAGGGAAGAGAAAATTAAAAAGTGCACAACATTAAACAAAAGACAGATAAAACTACATAACATAAAATATATACCTATAAATAAAACATAAAATATAATAAATAAATAAATACATACATACAAATAAGGTCATGTTGACAGGAAATGTTCTTTAATTCGTCTCTTGAAGACATCTAACGATGTGCTGTCACGTATACTGTGAGGCAGAGCGTTCCAAAGCCTCACAGCGCATCAGTCATCGGTGTGTATTGAACGTCATTTAAGGACTTCCAGCGGTTTTACGATTTTTGTCGGGAATAGCAAAACCGATTGTGATCGTGTGACATTTTTCCCTGTACGAGTCTTAAGTTTGATTTACTGTGTTTCGGAGGGAACTTTAAACTGTAGGTCCCGGCTGTCATTGAACATCTTCGGCAGTCGTACGGGTAGTCAGAAGCCAGAAAGTCTAACCAATGGGTATTGGGTTGCCCGGGTAACTGGGTTGCCCGGGAAATTGGGTTGAGGAGGTCAGATAGGCAGTCGCTCCTTGAAAAGCACACCAGTCTAACCGCATGCGGCTGAGTACCAACTCGGAGGATGATGAGTATGCATTTTGTATTTTTAGTTTATTCAAAATATTCTGATGTTCCATTCCAGTATTTCCCTGTACTCGTCGTAAATATGTTTGGTTGATAAGTGCATTAGTTACCGGTGTCGAGGTTGAGCACGGTGACCTGCTCGAGTATCTCGATGTCGGAGAGCTGCTGGCCCGAGCGTGTCCGCGTCCGCAGCGGCGCCGCCGCCTCGTCGCCCAGCGACCGCCGCCGCCCGCCCAGCGACTCCGAGTTACTGCGCCTACCATCCAAGCAACCAATATCCGCCTTATTATAAAACGTGCTCTTAAACATGTGCCGGTTTAATCCAAATCAAAAATAGTTTAATCAAACGTGGCTGCAAAACAGCACTTTTTGAGCGTCAGTTTACAAAAGACAGGCCCCTAAATCGTCTCCACCCTTCACTACTTAACCATCGTTTCGGACAAAGTTAATAGTCTTTTATACTTTATACATTATGTTGTAAATTATTAAAACGAAAAATGAGTCCTGTGGCTAAACCACTGAATGGATTAGGTTATTTTTTTCTTACAATTGGCCTTAGAATATGTTATTGTATATGTGATAGGATTGAATGTGATCAGGTAGGACACACTGTGTATGTGTGGACGTACCGCGCGGCGGCGGCGCGGCTCTGGCTGGGCGCGGAGCGGCCCTCGCTGTGCGTGCGCACGCTGCGCTCGTCGCCGCGGCACACGCACTCCTCTGACAACACACAAGGGTATAACATTATTCATTTCAAGGCGACGAATTTTGTAAACAATAATTCCATAACAGGCACGCGCATCTATGAGGATAAGAGGGGTCGGAGCGTCTGAGCGGGGCGAGGATTACAATACGCGCGCTAGCTTATAACTAAAAGACGTAAGCGACAGAATGGTTTTGTAATTATATTATTTAGATATGATAATTTGATAAATATTCCTTCTACAATTTTAAAGAGTATGTTTATACTCAACTACGAAAAAAGTTAAGAGACTTAAATCGGTCCCGTTTGCCCATAATATGTGAATCTCTTTTTAAAAAGAGGTATGTTTAATATATTTTTCTCTGTTAAAAAAGTTACCTAATCATGTTTTGAAAACTAACAAAATAAGGTTTTTATCATGACCTTTCAGGTAACCAAGTTTTATTTTGATTCGTTTTGTATTTACTGAGAAAAATTGAGATCATTGGCGCTCTTAACGCCCAGTTTCACTAAACATAATAAAACGGAAATCTTTTTTGTTTATACCCTAAAGGTTCTGAAACTACTGAACCGATTTGAAATAAACACAGTTGGAAAGCTACTCTCTCCGAGTATCATATCATGGTACCTAGCACCTACGGGACGCTGGTGAAACTGCGGGATACATGCTATCTGCCAAATATCAGAAATTATATTTTTTTCGGCCACAACGTGCAACTGGCTATAATTGTGAGGAACAAATCTCTTTCCGTCAGATTTCAAGCCAAATTATCAATAGACAAATATACTAGCTTACGCTAACGGTTGGTCCCTTGGAAATTGCTTTGCGTACCGGGATAAAAAGTGTTTTTTTTTTTCAAGAAGTAAGTTATCTAACACTCTTTTTTTATGCGACCAATAGTTCCTTAGTTCTTCTCAAGTAAAAAACAAACTCTTCAGCTTTATAACATAAGCATAGATAACGTTTTGGACACAAACATTAATGGAGACACGAAACAGAGACATATAGTTTCTACGAAAATTACAGACGTGCACAACATTCAAAACGATGTAAAAGTTTTTATTTTATCTTTACTTAGTTGAATCTTGTGGACTTACCTTTATATTTGTTTTCAGTGGCGGCGTGTATCGAGAGATCGGCGGATCGCTCGCTGGTTCGCGACTCGTGCAAGCTCAAGGAACCTCTATCACTCGCTGTCACAAACAACATATAATTTTCATTATTTATTTACACATTAATATTAATATGAATGAATTAACAGGTATTCAGAAAAAAAAAACATTAAATTCTTCTTGCTACATCATCTTAAATATGTACAAGAAATACAATCGAAAAGATTGGCCAAATTTATCTTTATCAGAGACCTATAAATACAACACAAGAAATTTTCCAAGGAACCATAGACAAAAGTAATCATTTTATAATTTGCAATCGGAATATATCCTTATTTATAAACTATAAGATTTATATAAAAAAAACTACTTATAACGAATAGAAGTTAAATAAGAATCGTAACATTATGTTACACATACCGTATTTAGAATGTGACAGTTCGAGCGAGTCTTGAAACTCTCTGGTCAAAGACTCTATGGTGCTCGCCGGGCTTGGTAGCGCCATAGACTGGTTTACTGCACTTGGAGGTGGCGGCTAAACATATACAGAAGGGATTTTTTTAGAAAAATCGAACAAACAAACTCTTCAGCTTTACGTTAATACATGCTATGTTAAGATAGGGTATAATTTAGGCGGTCACCAAAAATTTTTTTAAGACTCTAAGCTGAGGCACCAAATAAAATAAACAACTCCAAAAAAAATAAATTGACTTTATAAAAAGGGCACTAAAGTATATAATATTATGATCCAAAAAAAATAAAATAACATCAGAAAAATCGCAAATCTCGCACACATATTATTTTTGGTTCCCAAAATAGATTAATGGTCACCAAATTCTATCCAACTAAAAGATTAATATTACTACCAAAAATCAAAGTTAGTGACGAAAACGAATCGCTGCAAAACCGACTCCACGTAGTCTTGTCTGCCCTACCCCTAGAGTGCAATTCCAAACCGCGTAGGCGCGGAGGGGCGAGGCGGCCTGCGAGCTGAGGCGCAGGTAGTTTTAAGGCTCGCCGCCGCGGCTGAGGCTGGCCGGCACAGCCGGCCAGCAAGCCGAAGCTGCGGTGGTGAGCGTGAAAACCATCTGCGACGATAAGCTCGCATGGGACCGCCGGAGCCCTGCAGCGCCGGAGCCGTGACAGAAGCCATGCATGTTGCGTGCTTACATCTTAAACGCACTGAGTTACACACAAATTCATATAAAGCCTGGTTCCCACGGTGCGTGATTCTGCGGATCCTCACGCACTTCAGCCGACGCTGACGCACGACAACGCACACGGACAGGGCTCTTCCAACGGTGCGTGCCGGTGCGTGTCGGTCTGTGCAGATCTTTTATAACTTCATTTCAAAATGCAAAGTGAAAGAGAACGTGTCGTTGCTACAGCAGCGGCTGTGATATTAATTAACAAGTACCAAATTATGCGATCTACGAGTAGTAAAAGTAAAAAGAAACCACGGCGCTGGTGGATATCAGCATACAACAAAAGTCGTTTAACGACTTAATATGTCTATATCCACTTACATTAACATTTGAATTAGATATATTATATCTAATTTTATTTATTTTGTGTTTTGTCACACATGGCAGTGGGATCACGGTAGAAAATTAACGAATAACATAAAATCCCTGTCCGCACCTTTGAAGTTACCGCCTCGCGACGGATACCGGCGCACCGCTGCAGACGTTGCAAACGACCACGCACGAGGCCATTCCCACGGTGCGTCGTGCGTGCTGGTGCGGCGTCCGTCGGCGTGCGTCCGCGAAAACACGCACCGTGGGAAGCCGGTGTAACAATAAATAAGCGACGTACGTTTGGGAACCCTAGTATATTAATTGGTATTTGGGAAATATTCTAGCGATCGTTAGCTTTTTTAGAGCCGATTTCTCAATCGCCAAATAACGTTTATCTGAAGAATATGTTTGACGTTTTGACAGCTTTTATATAGAAAATATGTCAAACCGCCATATTTATTCCTCAGATAGAAGCTAACTGATGATTGAAAAATCAGCCCTTAGTCTAACAAAAATGACCAAATTAGGAGTCATGGTATTACATAATTGGTAACATCTAAGTAGTGACAATATATAATATTTGGTCTAAAGTGTATTTTAAAGGCGTCCATATATTTTTTTAGTAGTCAATATTACGAAAAAATGGTTTTATCTAATAATATTTTTGGAAACGTTATTTGGTGACCATTTATCCATTTTGGTAACCGTTTAGAATTTTTTTGGTAGTACCTAAAATAGGTACTTTTTTGGGTGGTGTTTAAACACAAGCCGTTAAGATATTTCTTTAAAATACACATTTTTTACACGCTTGTATTAGTTGAGTTTAAAGTTCTAAGGAATCTAAGATTACTAATTTAACCGTCTTCCATATGATAGTAGTGTCATTGAAATTGGCAGCTGTATGTAGTTCTGATGACAATACAATAATATGGTCCAGAATGGTTATGGTCCTATTAATCTAAACTGATGATGAAGATAAATACTTAAGATTTAAAGTAAAACTTTAACTTCGTGATGGAACATCGTATCACACCTGTTTGGACTAGCTAGAAAAGTCTTGTGATGATTTTTACGTGCATTTATAAAAGGGTGTTTTTCCAGAGTATTTTCAACTATACATTTTATTTATTATTTATTTAAATAATTACCTATAGGTAGGTATACCATCAACTAGCTCATTTCAACAGTAAAGTTATTGAACATTAAATATTAAATTTCTACGTGATAATTTCTCACCTCAACGATCAAAGAATCGAGCTGCGGTTTGTCTGGTCGCCGCGCGATGTATCGATACTCGTCCGTGTCCGTCGTGCACACGCTGAGGTTGTCGCCGTCCGTCGTCGACAGCGACTGCGAACCGTGCAGCTTGTCTGTTCACATCATATAACTAAATTAGAACCAGGAAAATTGTATTGAAAGAACTTATTTACCTATTGATTTCTGACACTTACGCGAATATTAGACATTTAAATAAAACTACTTTTACTTTTTATTTTTACGGTTTTTTTTTCCGGAAAACCGATTCCTACCTAGGATGATTCGCGAGGCTATTGAAATTAAAAAAACATCCAAATTTCAATAGAGAAGATGGCTGGTGCATACCACCTGTTTGGAATCCCATCATAGAAACTATTAAATCAAAATCCAAGCCTACAACTGCTCGACCCAAGGATACAGTGAGCTCGTTTTGCGTGAATCGGATTGTCAATAATAATCAACAAAATGTAGGGTAGCTGTTTGTAACTAATATATCAAGACGACCAACACCTTAGTCTGCCCGTGACCATGGATGCTGTAAAGGATCCGAAACGTCGCGGGATTAAATAATGTAATATAACCGCGATAAAATCCGTAAAAGTAGTTTTATTTAAATGACTTATTTACCTTTTTTTTTGGTGGGAAATCATCAGATGTGGGGAATATCGATGTGGGTGCAGCGTGATAGTGTCAGATTTTATGAGCCCTTTGTATATATACCAAGACCGAACAATCCCACAGCACATGTCTTATTTACCTTACTTTTAAAGAGACGTGTAGATACTGCGTATGTACTACATACATAGCTGTAGGTGGCAGAGTAGACCTGATTTCGTCTAGTAGCTCCTTTCTAAGCTCTTGCCCTTAGTTAGCAACTAGTGAGGGCGAAACAAGGCAGCTGTAACTACTGTATGTGTCGGTACGTACTGCGCTTGCGTCGTCGCGGCGGCGCTTGGGGCCCGGCGGCTGTGCTGCAGGCTGTATGTGTCGGTACGTACTGCGCTTGCGTCGTCGCGGCGGCGCTTGGGGCCCGGCGGCTGTGCTGCAGGCTGTATGTGTCGGTACGTACTGCGCTTGCGTCGTCGCGGCGGCGCTTGGGGCCCGGCGGCTGTGCTGCAGGCTGTATGTGTCGGTACGTACTGCGCTTGCGTCGTCGCGGCGGCGCTTGGGGCCGGCGGCTGTGCTGCAGGCTGTATGTGTCGGTACGTACTGCGCTTGCGTCGTCGCGGCGGCGCTTGGGGCCCGGCGGCTGTGCTGCAGGCTGTATGTGTCGGTACGTACTGCGCTTGCGTCGTCGCGGCGGCGCTTGGGGCCCGGCGGCTGTGCTGCAGGCTGTATGTCGGTACGTACTGCGCTTGCGTCGTCGCGGCGGCGCTTGGGGCCGGCGGCTGTGCTGCAGGCTGTATGTCGGTACGTACTGCGCTTGCGTCGTCGCGGCGGCGCTTGGGGCCCGGCGGCTGTGCTGCAGGCTGTATGTGTCGGTACGTACTGCGCTTGCGTCGTCGCGGCGGCGCTTGGGGCCCGGCGGGCGGGGCGCAGGACCCGCTGACGGCGACGATGGCGCCGCCCCCACGGCTGTGCTTCAAACTATTCGCTTTCGTGCTGGCGATCACGTCCGGCTCGGCCATCGCTAGCACTGTATAAAGTCAATTTGATGAGTATAGAAACAGATTTAAAACATTTACTCATAAAAATTATTACATCGCTAGTTCATTGAATGTGTGTTTGTGCATCTCTTTTATATATAATATATAACATTCTACTCACCGTTCTGAGTTCTGGCATCGGGCGCGAGTTGTTCGTCGGATATAGTGGAGGGCTCCCTCGACGACACCGATGGTACCGCCGCGGTATCACGGATATTCGCTGTGCAACAAACAAACAGATATATTTAGCTTTGGGTGCGTATTTAATCCCTACTATAGTCTGTTTTTTAATCTCGTAGACTAAATTGACACTTGCAAAATGTCAAACTTCCAAATAATTTTGCTAGCTCTGTGGTGCAGTGTTGTACTTACGATACCGGTTCGTTGAATCGTAACTTTTTATCTATAAAAGACGAATTTAATATTCATTCAAAGTTTTATATTTAAAATTCACGTACATACACTTGGCTGTACGACGTGCTACAAACTGCCAGGGATATCTGACCACGCAAAGCCATGCGTAATCATCAAGGATAAGCCCATTATTTCAGGATAACTTATTGTAAAAAGTTACGATTCGACGAACCGGTATCGTAAGTACAACACTGCACCACAGAGCTAGCAAAATTATTTGGAAGTTTGACATTTTGCAAGTGTCAATTTAGTCTACGAGATTAAAAAACAGACTATAGATCAATAAATGACTTACAGTGAGACTCCGAGGCGCCGCTGAGTATCCTGCCGATCCTGCCGAGTGACGTCATACTCTGCAGACTCATTGTGTCGTGAGCAATTATCCTGGAAACATACTATTGCTTGAGACTTCATGGTTTGGTAACACTACCTATGTCATAAGCAGCCTAGTTTTTAAGTTATCTCCATACAGAAAATGAGGGTAAAACCCATGGCAGTTAGTTATTATTATATTGCACTTTCATATTTATTACTGTTTAAAAAAAATACTATTGAAATGTCTAACAATATTTCGTTACTTACTTGAATGGGTGTTCAGAAGTGAATGTCTGCTGGTCTACGGATCCAGTGGCATCGATGACTCCTTCATCTTCCTCTTCTGTTTGCATGCAGCGTCTCAACTCCTGGAACCTTCTTCTACCTTGGACCACCTATAAAATACGAAGACCTACTTACATCTTATATTTTATTTATATCTTCTATATCATTTCCCAAAGTCTCAAGATTTTGTCATTATGTTGAGGAAACTCCATTAACCCAGACAAAGGTAACTTTCAATTTTCAAACAGGATTTTGCTTACTTTCATCAAATTCAGTATTTCCAGATTTAAAGTGTAACCTTAATATGAACGCCTGAATTATTTTAAGCTTCAGAATCTAAATATAAAATTATACATAGCACTGAACAGTATAAAAAAATTTTACTCACACTTTTCACGGTAGTTCTGTCATCCTCTACGGCTGCAGCTTCTGTGGCTTGTGTACTGGAAGTTCCTGCTGTGGACACTGAGGGTGCAGACTCAGTCTTAGCCACCGACGGCTTGTCCTTGTCAGGGGCATCCCCACTCTCCGACACACTGATATTCTTACATAGTGAAGATCTTCTGAAAGCAATGTTCATCCACTTAAAGCACTGGTTATATTATGTCTGTAGCTTTACTATTTGCCCTTCAGTAATATTCTTAATACCAGCTGCAGTGACAAAGATACACACCACTATAAACTCTGAGAATTTGATCCAATTTAAAAATATATTATCTAACAATGCAATAAAAAGAATGAATGTTTTGATTACATTCTAACAACATACACACTTGTTCAGTCTGCTAACATAAATATGTATGTGAAAACATTGTCAATGCATCCATAAGTGGAACAAAATCATAATTAATATGTAAACCATCAACTTATTGGCTAATCATGATGTGGTCTATTAACTTATTGTTCTAGTCTAACGACCGAGTCTCGCACCAATGGATGACGGTTTTTTGCTCGCTTTAGCAGTCGCGACCGCCAAGGACGCATATCAATAGAATATTGAAACATCTGTTCGAATCATACAATCATATTTCAAAATAGACAACCACCGCCGCCTTTTTGTAAACAAACCTATACCATACACTTTTATAATTTCTGCTCCATCTAGTGTACAATTAAAGGCTCTTATAAGATCAAACTATAGTAAATCATAGTAATTGTTACAGTTTTTCACCACTTACTTTGAACCTTTAATGGGTGTGAACTCTTCAGCATCGTAGAACTCCTCGGAATCACTGCTGTCTGCCATTGTGAACCGGAAAAGATGTAGCAGTACACATAAACCACAATATAACGTAAAAATTTTTACATTATCAACAACTGAAATGTTATTTTTTTATAGAAACTATGAAAGTTAGAACCCAAATCATTCAACTCATTTGACACTAATGTAGTTTTGTGACAAAATGACAACCGACACCTGACACTGTAGAGACATTGACATCGTTTATGACAAGTGACAGCTGAAAATACTTGCCAGCTTTAGCCTCGTCTTTTTACAACGTTGGCGACTTCCTTCAACTTTCGCAGCAGCGCGTTTTTCAAAAAGAAACGGTGGTAGATAGGTAAACGATTTTACAAATCGGTACTTGTCCCACGCGGTTTCACCCGCGTCCCAAGGAAACTTCTTCACGTACCCGGTTAAACATAGCCTATGTTCATAGCAAAGAATGCGATACAAACAAACATAGATACAATCAAATCTTTCCTACTTACACGTTTTGATATAGATAGATGAAACACCTAGTCCGAACATGTACCTATTCAGTACATGTTCGAAAATACAGTAAAAATCCGATATCCTACTTACAGCGAAATAAGAATAGGTATACCTATCGCTGCCACATAAACTGATCCCACATAAAAAATCCTTCGAATATACAACAGTACACCATAAAAATAAACTAAAAGACATCCAGAAACCAACACAGTAATGTGTGCCAGAAACTATCTCTCTTGAGTCCTATTTATCTATCATACCAGGAATGTATTGATTCCTTGAAGAAGTAAAACAAATCGTTAATTGAACTATAAAAGAATCCCTAATCAAGCTCTCTGGACTTATATACGTAATGATAATTTAATAAGTAATTATAAAGAGTTCTAATCTAATATCATAGAAATCTTTAGGTATATTCCAAAAATCTGAATAAGCGGCTCTATGTCATAAAGAGCAAGGTTACTATGACTGACTAATCCTTTTATGATTCCCATTAACTTTCGTTAACAGCTGTAGCATTACAAACATGGATTTTCCCAATATTAATAGTCAAAGTCAACAGAGACTGCTCGAGTCATCGTTTTAAATGATATTCGTTGTTCCAATTTTTATATCCTCCATACGATTTATGTTATACCTAGTAGGTATTACCTACCTATATCCTACGTATTGCTTGTGAAAAAACAGATGTGTCATTAATAACATAAGGGCCTGTGAATTCGATTCCTTTTCCTATAAATAAAATAATAGGTAGGTAAAATTTTACCGCTGCGGGCTGTGTTAATTTCTTCATATTTGTATTCCAATAGATTTATGAATTTTCTATTCCTATTATAGCCCAAGACCAAAGTTAAGCATCAGAATGAATAAGTGACCAAGCCTGATTGCAGGTAATCTAGCTCCATACAAACAATGTAAGTTGTTATTTAATTTAATAAAAAGAGTTACGTACAAATAGACTGAGATACTTTCACATTAAAATATTTGTAAAGATACAATTAAAATAAACACTTGACACCTTTTTTAAACGGCCTTATTTTGAATTCCCGTAGAGGTATTGTTCCCGTTACGGTCGCCGCATTCGCCACCAGCCGGACAGGCATTTTCATCCTTGCAGCTGAGGTCACTCGACACCTGAGATCCTGAAGGCATTGGCCTAACGGGAAGATTGTCCTTGCAACTAGATTCCAGCACGTTTTATGAAAAAATTGTTTTTTTTTTACAATGTATGAGATGGTTGAGATTGAGATAAATATTTTTATTAAGATATATGTAAAACATTTCGCTTTAGCTATAAATTATTCATACATATAAAAGCCAGAAATAACAAATCATTGAACCGATTTTAAAACATCTTTGAGACTTAATTAGAGAAAAACAAAAAAATTACTAAGTATTTTAAACTTTTACTTTGTAGCAGGTGGCAAATACATACAAAATTATCCTCTATGGAAGATCCGCGTTTCGGTAGATTTTTTTAATTTGTTTCAGAGTTTTTGATTAAGTATCGTGATACACAAGAAATCACGTGAAAGAAAAAATATTTTTCACTTGACTTATTTATTTGTGCTTGTATACCTACCTACCTACGTAATTAGTTTTTTTGTTTTCAATGTTTTGCGGCGCGACATTCTTAATTAATGAGCTCAATGTCAATTAAACTTTATTCCGGTATTTATAAAAAATACAAGAAGCTCCCATTTTTTTCCAGAAGATATTTTTTTTGAAAAGCTATTTTCTTCAAACGTCTTATCTAAGGAAATATACTACCTAACGGATGACTTCATTGCAGTATTTATCACTCGCGGAATCGATGGATCATAAATCCTGTTACTGGGTAAAATAGAATGACAACACATAAAATTAAAATATGATAAATCACACATTATTACACAATATTTATTAAACACCAACAAAACAATGACATATTAGTTTTGGGACACCGTGTGCAGGCTGTACCTACCAGTTATCGCGAAAATCGACGTAGTGTAGCTGTCACTAAAGGCATGACTAGCTAGACAGTAAAAATAAACATTGCCTACCTACATAGATTTTTAGGAACTATGTAATTGTTAGACAGAGCTGTGATTCGATTAGGAAGACTTTGCTAGCTAAATAACAAAAAAAAAAGGTTTAATTTGCTTTGCCTGCATTTAGCTCTAGCTAGCAATAGAAACTGATTACACGACTGATTTTCAAGAACCTAGGCGACCAAAGTTTATCTAGCTGTGTACTAAGAAACCTGGGCTTAGGTACCCGTGAAAAATTAAACATATGATGGGAAATAATAATTTTGTTGTGTCTGAGCTTTTAATAAACACATTCCTATTCTTAGCAGTCATAGAATCATTTTACCGAAAACGTTAGGTACATAGAGACAGTTTTCCTACTTTCGGATTTGGATACCAATTCCCCTGCCACAAAGAGCATTAGATTATCTTTCTCAATAAATATTATATCAACGTAGGACATCACATCTTGAATAGTTCTTGAACTCCATTTTGAATTGAGCCATGATGCAAACTTCAGTTTCAGAAATTAAATTGTAAAAGGTAATTTAATTAAAGTTATAGTCACCATGTTTGTTTTCCTTTAGGGCCACTTGACTGCTTGATTAATTACTTTAATTGGCTCACCCCCCTCAAAAGCTCATGAATACTTCACCATCCCTTTCTTTGTTTCTTTCTTTTGTTTTGCATGGCTCATCAGATCCAAATTATTAGAAAGACTGTTTGAAAGTTCAGCTATTAATATTGTTTAGGTGGTTTTCAACGTTCTCTTAATCAGTAGAATCCTGGCAAGTCCCACTCAAGTTTAGCTCAAAAAACAAAATCCGCTCCACAAAAGGAAGACATTATTTAATGTATTCCAAGAAAGCTGAAACAGGTTACTGACTCGGAATAAGAATTCGAGCTGATGAAGGCAAGACATCAACAGGGGGGTCTTAAATGATCGTGACACATATCGAAGGCATACAACTAAGCGTGACACTACCTTTCGTGTTTTCAGGAAACTTCGGGCGTTCTAGACTACGTAGGACAATGATAACACAACTTTAGTAAGAAGTTTACGGCTGCCCATTGGTTGGGGGGAGATCAGGCTGTTTTGTCCTCGACATGCGTCATGCATTCGACGCAACTATAAAACACTTGACCTCCCTACTCTCGCAGTTAATCGCTCCCCCCAGCCGGCAGTGACTGCACGCATCGCGTTGTGTTCCAAATTTAAACAGTTAAAAAACGTAAGTTTTTTTTTCTTTTTGTAGGTATGTGTTGTTACTGTGAAGGATTTACCCAAAAAAGTTTTTTTTCTATGCTTTGCCAGATTTGGTTTCGTGTAGCAATCAACTAGTCGTGATGATTGTTAGAATGATTAATGCAATTATATTCTTAACAGTGATTGAAGAGTTCATTTCATGAAATATGTATAAGTTTATGTAGTGAATAAGATGTTTCTGGAAATAACAGTCAACTTCTAGAAAATTAAAAGTAGAAATATATTTATTTTTAGCGCTTATAAACATATCGTTTTGGAAGCCGGGACTTACGTTACGTTATTTCTCTAGTTGTGTTTATTTTTACTACAACTGACTCCTAGAGTGATGTACCTACTCTTGAATCCGTGCTGTTTAAAAAAAAATCGTTGTTAGTTTCTTATGAAGTTTGCTTTTTTGTTAAATTAAAATAGTTCCAACAATCAAAACACAAACGGGTTGAACTTGTTCTATAAATGAAATTCATTTAGCCACCTGCCACGCAATACTTATCATTTCTAATTTCCACAGAGGTACGAAATTTAATTTCGTAATTATTTTATTAAGCTTGTGTCGTACACGCGGTACCTACCTACACGCAAATGTGAAATTGGTCATTGCTTGAAACAAAAGTGTATCAGTGAAAGGCTTTACATATAAAACTAGTTCAATTGGTCGATACGCCCGTCAAGAAACGGTTAACTGAATCACTTCCCACGTTAAAATATAATATGTGGTTATTTTACCTGAATTAAGAAAGTAAACATTCTGCAGTGACTTAAAATGAGCCTTTGTTACCACAGCTACTTATGATAGAAGAGATAGCTAAAACACCTTATTTGAGTACTTAGCATTTTATTTGAGCAAATATTTTCCTACACTTGTTAGATAACGTTCGCAAAAAAGTTAATATTTATTACTTTACATAATGTACATACAAAAACCTGTCGAAGTGTTTACAGACTGGTTTATTTCTTGTTATGTTGACTTTACAAATATCTACATGATATCTATATCTAATGATGCAATACCTAACAACGATAATGGTATTACATAGTCATCGTTGATTAGATCCGTTTATTTACTAATGTTTATTTAATCAACTGTTGTCTTGTATTTAAATCTTGGTGGATTAACTTTGTAATCATAAACAGTGCCTTATCACGAAGGTACCTTATATTATTGTAGACTAACTGTTTTTCCGCTGTTTTAGTCCCGTTCCATAGGAACTAGGTACTGCTCGGTCCAGGATAAAATTAATATAGCTATGTCACTACGGAAGAGCGTAGCCTTTCAACAGTGACGAATTTTTGACATCGTTTCAGGAATTTTCACGGCTTTAGGGTTCAAACAAATAAATACATATGAGAAAATATTCCTGTTACATATATTAGTTATAAAAGTTTCACTCGCTTCCTTAGGGAAGTGCTCGAACTAGGTCAAAAACACCTGGCCGTTTCCCGCGATATAGGTTATGATGAGGTCAATTAAACTATTTACAAGGACAAGTTCTTTAATTAAAACACTATATTAATTGATTCTATGTGAAAGTTTAGTTCAGCTCTCACTGCATATCGAGACACGCAAAAGGGGAAGTCGTGTCAAATGTCGAAGTCCAATGTCAACCAAAGTAGGTAAGCGTGGGTGGAAACAGTATAGTTTTTCTGATAAGAAAATTGCATATTCATGTTTGTCATCAAAAAATCCTTATCTTTTGTTGACAATCGATTCACCGCTAAAAAGGAAGGAAAATGATATCACACGAGTATACCTATTCATTTTGATGACAAATCGGAACTTTGGTTGGACGCTTACTTACGAATAAATATGAAATATGTAGGTTCACGCTTTCATAGCAAACTACTTCAACAAATTTTGGTGAATTCCGGCACAAAGTAAATTTACTTTGGAACTCCAGAGATCATATTTTCTCCTTGGAAAATGCATGAAGTGGATGTGTAAATACGAGTAAAATGTATGTGAAAAGTTAATTTCTTTTTCCAGGTGGAAATATATCTGCATAAAAATATTTAATTTCCATAAATTGCCTTACACAATAGCTTTCGTGTCGATTGTAAATTGTGACACGTAACAATTTATTAATTTTTCATAATGGGTTCAATCTACTGTGAGTAACGAAATAACATTATGACGGTTTATGTATCATGGCCGTATGAAAACCTTTTTGGGTAACAAAAGGCTGTTCATACCATAGAGTGACATTCGGCATTCAATTTCAATCAACTTTGACTTTGAAACTAGTTCTTGTCAAACAATTGTATAACTGAATATAAAACTATTATTATCATTGAGTAATTTCAATTCAATTAAAAAAAAAACAAGCATGTCTGGGAAAGAAGTCCACGCATCGGGGTAAAATTAAAATACCTACTTACTTAGTCTTATTACTGACTTCTGACCGCAGTTTCAGCCGCATCCTGAGGGAACTTTGAGAAATAAAAAGAAACTGCATTCAAACTATGTAAAATCTGTTCTTTCACACACGAATCAGATTTTTCATTTCAAGTTAAAAAAAGTAGGCCAAGGAAATATTTAGAACCGTACTTTGGTTGTTGACTCATGTGCTACAAGAAAAGAAGGAAGCGAAGGAAAAACCCTACAAAATATTTGACTTAGTCATTTCATTAATTGTCCGTGTGACCTTAAAGGTTTTTATGCTGTCGAACCGTCGTACCCGTTCAATTAACCTGACCTTACCTTTTGTCACAACATTCTATACAGTTAGAGAATTGTTCGATTAGTTTCCGCCCTCCTTGGCTTACCATTCACCGTCACCTTCATTTTTTAAGGCTTTATAGTTACCTTTTCCTATGGTTCTGTGTTTACTTTCTTAACATTCAACCTTTAAAGGCATCGCTTTTCTGTTCGGCGGTGCATCAGCCCTCTGCAGGGCACTAAGTATACTTTTCTCAATCAGAAAATGTATGAGCGTTAATGACCACCCTTGCTCAAGGATTAGCGATTTCAGAGTGCAAAGTCCAGATTAAAAGTCCAATTACCTCAAATTATTTTCTCTAAATTCAGTCACCGTTATAGCTTAACTTGCTTCTTTTGAAATTGTCGTCCTAATTTATTTGCAGCTTTTTAGATGCCTCTAATACTTACAGTAAATACATTATTATCGTGCATGTGTTAACCTAACATGAATACAGATTTATCACTCAGCGTATATGACATAATAATTATCGTTATGTACAAATAAACGCGGGTTTTTCCCAAGGACATTAAAGTTTTCAAACGGCTTATTGTATTTCGTATTTATTATTAAACGATCATCTGGACTATTCATCTTCTCCTTGTCTACCTGATATATTTTGTTTGGATGTTAGCAGGAAACTCAGTTAATTTAGTTAGGAAGACCTTGTCTTGTGCAACTAAATAATATATAGGTTTCCGACGCTAGTGCATATAGGTAAATTGGATGTTCCGCAACCACGATTTCCTGCGCCTTCCATCGCGTCATTTTCCTTTTATTTTGCCCGTTATTATAAATTTTTAAACAGTGCATAGAATACTTTTGAATATACTGAAAGTTAGGGCTATGAACCGAGATAGTCAATTTCGCTAGGATTTGCAAGTCATGGTATAAGGAGTACGGGATAAAACCAGAAATCTTACCATGTTCTAGATCTCTAAGGTTTCGAACACACCCAAGTAGCATTCGGGGTTCTATATAAGATGTCTAGTCGTTCACATGTACTCTACAAGCTGTGTATGTCAGCTGTATATGAG